>NC_134353.1:955510351-955815413 GCF_048569485.1 Anomaloglossus baeobatrachus
TAGCCGGGTACAGCAGGCAGGTACGGGCTGCCCCCAACCCCCAGCTGCCTATTTGTACCCGGCTGGGAACCAAAAATATAGGGAAGCCCTTTTTTTTTTTTTAAATTATTTCATGAATTTCATGAAATAATTTAAAAAAAAAAAATGACGTGAGCTTCGCCCAATTTTTGAGTCCAGCCGGGTACAACTAGGCAGCTGGGGATTGGAATCCACAGTGCAGGGTGCCCATGCTTTCTGGGCACCCCCGCTGTGAATTGCAGTCCCGCAGCCACCCCAGAAAATGGCGCTTTCATAGAAGCGCCATCTTCTGGCGCTGTATCCTACTCTTCCAGCTGCCCTGATGCCGGGTGGCTCGCCGGGTAATAATGGGGTTAGGGCTAGCTGTATAGCTGGCCCTAAGCCCGAAATTCATGGTGTCACGCCAATATTAGACATGGCCACCATGAATTTCTAGTAAAGATAAAAAAAAAACACAACACACAGAAAAATATATTTTTATTAGAAATAAAACACAACACAATTAGTGACTACATCTTTATTGAAATAAAGAACCCCCCTCCTCCGCAGTAATCCTGGGTTAGGGTCCCGCGCCGTCCAATCCGGATCCAATATCATCTGATCGGTTTGCTGGAAGGCAAAGCGATCAGATGATGTGTCAGGATCAAGTGCCTGAATCCCATCACACATCAGCTGATTGTATAAAAGCCGATTATACAATCAGCTGATGCATCGGTGCAAAAAAAAAAAAAAATAATACTTATGTGCTGATTACCGGCAGCTCCTGCAGCGATGGGGCGGGAGTCTGATCCTGTCCGATCGCTGCAGCAGCTGTCGGTAATCAGGGATGAAGTCTCCTGACGCATCCGCTGATACCGGCCGGGCGCCCGTGTCACCGCGATACTTACGATCAGCTGATGCGTCAGGTGACTGCATCAGGTGATCCATCGCCAGGTCCTGCATCCATCGGAGGTTTCCCGGCCGTCTGCACACAGCCGGAGCGGGGGTGGCGATACCGTGAGAGGAGCTGGGAGCGGGCATGGCACCGGGAGTCTGCAGATAGGTGAGTATAACTTTTTTTTTGTCTACTGTTAACTTTTGTTTTCGCAGCCGCTTCCATCTCCCGCCCAGACATGGCGCCGCACGGCAGCATACATGCACAGGACGGGAGGTGGAAGCAGCGGTGACGGTACCGGGAGGATTCACGCTTCTGTATATACTGACAGAAGGAATCCTCTTCCTGTACACGTCACTTTACTACCCACCTCCTGCGTTTATAGCTGCGCTTTTGGTCTTAGAAACGCACCAAAATGCACCAAAACGCAGCTATTTGCGTTTCTCATTGCGTCTTTCAACATCCCATTGAACTCAATGGATGAAAAGCGCAGTGAAAAACGCGGGAATAATTGACATGCTGCGTCTTTGTGGTCACCACAAAAACGCAGCTGAAAAAAAACGCTGTGTGGGGACAGCAAAAATGAAAACTCAGACTTTGCTGGGGAAGAAAAGTCATGCAGTTTTGAGGCCAAAAACGCACCCGAAAAACGCGCAAAAACGCCGAGAAAAACGCACTGTGTGCACATAGCCTAAGTCCTAATAGGGACAGTGGTGATAATATCTGTAAAGCTGTGAAATTAATGGCATTTATAAGTGATTAAGCAAATTGAGTTATGTGCCCTGAAGAAGGCTGGTTCACAGCCGAAATGCATTTGATTGTATTTTAATTATTTTTATTGAAAGCTGGGATATTGATCCTCCTTACTCCACTACTACATTGCCACTTGAGGTAGCGTGTGCTATTACTGATCTGTTTTTCTGGAGCATTTTCTCTGTTTGGATCCCCACTGGAGCATTTTCCTGCAGCACATTTGAGCTATTGGAATGACTTTGGATTCACATGTACATTTATATACTACTTCAAGGTGAGTGCAAAATTCTTCACTCACGGCTACAACTATACTGACTACTTATTATGCTCAGGGAGCGCCATATTGTCTTTTTTTCCCCTTTTCACATGAAAAGTTCCAGGGAATGTAGCTTGTGAGCCCCAATGGGGACAGTGGTGATAATGTCTGTAAAGCTGTGGAATGAATGGCACTATATAAGTGAGTAAAATAAATAAAATAACCGTACAAGAAATAATACAACAGTTTCTTTCCAGATAAAGTCGCACGTTTTCAAAAGAGATGATGGTTCTGTTTGCAGTTGTCAATAAACGTCACAATCAGCAAATAGAATCCAGATAACATAGAATGGTAGGGTTGGAAGAGATCTCAGGGGCCATCGGGTCCAACCCCCTGGGAGTGCAGGCTTTACTAAATCATCCCAGCTATATGTTTATCCATTTTCCGATTAAAGCTTTCCATTGATGGAGAGCGCACCACCTCCCGTGGTAGCCTGTTCCACTCCCTGACTGCCCTCACTGTCAAAGTTTTTCCTAATGTCTAATCTGAATCTCCTTCCTTTTAGTTTCATCCCATTGCTTCTTGTACTTCCTTGTGCTAATGAGAATAGGGTAGTTCCCTCTGCACTGTGACTACCTTTCAGATATTTGTAAACCGCTATTAAGTCTCATCTCAGCCTTCTCTTTTTCAAACTAAACATACCTAGTTCTTTTAGCCATTCTTCATAGGACATGGTTTGCAGACCTACCATCTTGGTTGCTCTTCTCTGGACTTGCTCCAATATATCAATGTCTTTCTTGAATTGGGGCGCCCAGAACTGTACACAGTATTCCAGGTGGGGTCTGATCAGGGTAGAGTATAGGGGAATAATCACCTCTCTTAATCTAGATTCAATTCTTGTCTTGATACATCCCAGAATTGTGTTGGCTTTTTTAGCTGCAGCTCCGCGTTGTTGGCTCATGTTGAATCTGGGATCCACTATTATGCCCAAGTCCTTTTCCTCGGTGCTATCACCTAGTTCTATTCCTCCCATACTATATATGTTTTTTACATTTCTTTTACCCAGATGTAGGACTTTGCATTTGTCCCTGTTAAAAACCATACTGATCTCTTCAGCCCATTGTTCAAGTGTGTCTAGACCCTTTTGAATATGCTCTCTTTCCTCTCTAGTGTTGGCCACTTCTATCTTAGTATCATCTGCAAATTTTATGAGTTTTCCAATAATTCCATTATCCAGATCATTTATAAAGATATTAAACCGCACTGATCCCAGGACAGAGCCTTGCAGTCCCCGCTTTTGACTTTCCTCCAGGTTGATGTGTATCCATTTAGTATTACTCGTTGTGCCTGATTAAGTCAGTTGTGAATCCATCTAACTGATTTTTTTTGTCAATTCCATACTTGATCATTTTTTCAATGAGGATGTCTTGTGAAACTTTATACCATGTTTCCCCGAAAATAAGACCTAGCAGGAGTTTTCAGGGATGCTTAAATATAGGACATTCCCTGAAAATAAGACCTAGCAGGAGTTTTCAGGGATGCTTAAATATAAGACATTCCCTGAAAATAAGACCTAGCCGCAGTCAATAGAATTGTCATGCAGCGGTGAAAAAGTTAAAGAATCCTGCAGGACACTTCACTATAGATAGCGGACACCCCCTAAAGAAAGAAGAGAGAAGATCCTCCCCCCCCCCACTGATCATACTCACCAGACGCTGGAGCAGGTGAGCGCATCAAGGTCCTGTGGTGGAACGCACATGTACACACACATCAGTTCTCATACACACTCGCCACATCCAGCAATATCGCTTGCTTCTGGGCAGCGATCTTCCAGGACCTGCCAGAGGATCACATAGCCAGAAGCATGTGGTATCTACGGATGTTGTGAGTGTGCTTTCGATTGTAAATGTATGTGCATTATCGTGTGTACTGTGAGATGTGTGTGTGAGTGTATGCAATCAGATCTGTGAGTGTCGGCAGGAGGCAGAGGAGGACGGCGGCCAGGGTGTGTGGGTGTTCTGATGTGAGTGTCGGCGAGACGCAGGGGAGCACAGTTGCTGGGAGATCACAGGGAGGAATGTGATGTGTGTGAGATCTGATGTATGCGAGTGTTAGATGTAGGGGAGCACAGCTGCTGGGAGATCACAGGGAGGAATGATGTGGGATGTGTGTGATGTGATCTATGCGAGTGTTAGTTAAACGCAGGGGAAGCGTGCAGCATACCTGCTGGGAGATCACAGGGAGATCTGGGAGCCATACCGACACCCGATTCTGGTATGACAATCCTGGGAAGAGGGGGTCTGCTTTTTGTTTGGGGTAAACTTACCCCCAACCATGTCGCCTCGAGAATAAGACACTCCCTGAAAATAAGACCTAGTGCTTTTTCAGGCTAAAAAAAAAATATAAGAAAGTGTCTTATTTTCGGGGAAACGGGTAGAATGCCTTACTGAAGTCAAGGTATACTATATCCACAGCATTCCGCTGGTCCAACCATTCAGTGACTTTGCTGTAGAAGGAAATCAGGTTGGTCTGACAAGGTTTATTGGTCATAAAGCTATGCTGGCTTTGGTTGATTAATGCCTTCCCATCCAGGTACCTAAGTAAATGTTCTTTGACAATTTGTGCAACTATTTTTCCTGTAATAATTACAGGCCAGTAAGCCTAACCTCTCCCTGAATCCTCCTTATTCCTGCTATGGAGGTCAGACTTACTGACCTGTAATTCCTGGGATCTTCCTTTTTCCCCTGAGAATTGCAGTACGCAGCCGCCCCAGAAAATAGTGCTTTCATAGAAGTGCCATCTTTTGGCGCCGTATTAAACTCTTCAAGCAGCCGCCCTGGTGTGGGGTGGCACGCTGGGTAATAAGGGGTGAATGAATACCAGCTTTGTTTTACCAGCTGATATTAAGCCCGAGATTCCTAATGTCAGGCCAAGTTTGACCCGGCCATTAAGAATCTCCAATAAAGGGTTAAAAAAAGACCCCATGCAGAGAAAAAAATATATTTTATTAGAAATTAATACACAGACACACTTGGGGACGCCATCTTTATTACTCCCGCTCACCCCTCCATGATTCTGTACTTCTGTCACCGATCTAGCTCTGCTATATCACAAAGTACGGAAAGAACGCTTCTTCTACCCATGCTGTCTAATCACTCAATGAGTGAGCAGAGGCTGTGGGTTGGTAAGAGGTGACGTCATCACTGCCACCGTTGCCATAGTAACCTAACGAGGGGGATTACTATAGCAACGGTGATCTCCGACACCTGATTACCGGTGCTGTTATATACCGGCTGTGGCATTACAGTGTGTGGCAGCCAATCCCTGCATGTGGGCTGACTGTAAAGAGTGCCGACATGCAGGGAGGGGGAGCAGAGCATGTGCCCAAGCATCTCGCCGGTACACGGCGCTCGCGAGTATATCGAGTACTGAGTACTGGCGAGCATGCTTGTCCATCCCTATCCACTGACAGTACAGAACCTTGCATGACGTTAGTCATGTGACCAATCTGTAGCCAATAAGATAATACAACATTCACACGGGACTGGTCACATGGCTATGACGTCACAGAAGTTCTTTAGTCAGTGGTGATTATCGAGAGGGCACAGCGATGCTCAGACTCTGAAGGAGAAGCAGGGGGAGACAGAGTCTGCAGAACGCGTCGTGGGACCTGTATGTATAATGACAATGTTTATTATTAACAATATTCTTTATTTTACAGCCCTCCCCCGCCCCATCCTATAACTGTAAAGTCAAAGATCGGTGATCGGGCACAAGATCATATTGTCTTGATTCCGATCTTTACAAAACGATCGGGCGAGTCTCCCCGATCCCGACCATCGGGTGAATCGCCCATCACTATTTGTTTTATTTTAGTATCCTGTGATTAAAAAGAATATAAAAATAAATCTCTACATTTTCTCTCAAAGAAAATCAGAATACAGAAATATTTTTTCCTATTTTTAAACTCAAATGCTGCACATTCACTGATGAAATGACATCAGTAGAAGAATCGTCCAAGAATCCCACTCCCCAATATCATGATTAAATTGCTGGGGCCCGAACATCCTATCAGGACACAATGGGTTATTCAGTGAGGAAAAAAAGTATTTTGTCAGCCACCAATTGTGCAAGTTCTCCCACTTAAGGCCCCGTTACACACAACGACATCACTAACGAGATATCGCTGAGCTCATGGAATTTGTGACGCACATCCAGCCTCGTTAGCGACGTCATTGCTTGTGACACGAGCGACCACTAACAATCCCAAATACTCACCAAATCGTTGATTGTTGACACGTCGTTCATTTTCAAAATATCGTTGCTCGTGTAGGACCGCAGGTTGTTTGTCGTTCCTGAGGCAGCACCCATCGCTACGTGTGACACTCCGGTAACGACTAACAGCGTTCCTGCGTCCTTCGGCAACGAGGTGGGAGTGATGTTCATGCGGCTTCTCTCCGCCCCTCCGCTTCTATTGGTGACCTACTGTGTGACGTCACTGTGACGCCGCACGAACCGCCTCCTTAAAAAAGAGGTTCGCTGGCCACAGCGAAGTCGTTAGGAAGGTAAGTTCGTGTGACATCAAATCTTTCAAATCAAATCTTTATTTTTATATAGCGCTAACATATTCCGCAGCGCTTTACATACATCAGGAACACTGTCCCCATTGGGGCTCACAATCTAAAGTCCCTATCTGTATGTCTTTCGAGTGTGGGAGGAAACCGGAGAACCCGGAGGAAACCCACGCAAACACGGGGAGAACATACAAACTCCTTGCAGATGGTGTCCTTGGTGGGATTTGAACCCAGGACCCCAGCGCTGCAAGACTGCAGTGCTAACCACTGAGCCACCGTGCCGCCCATGTACCAGAGATATTGTTTGTCACGGGCAGCAATTTGCCCATGACGCACCAACGACGGGGGCGGGTGCTATCGCTAGCGACATCGCTTAGTACCCTTTAAAATGATGAGAGCAGCCTGTAATTGACATCATAGGTAGACTACAACTATGAAAAACAAAATGATAAAAAAAAAATCCCGATAAATCACCTTGTCTAATTTGGCATGATTTTATTTTGCGAATTATGGTGGAAAATAAGTATTTAGTCACATAAAAACATGCAAGATTTCTGGCTCTCATAGACCTGTAACGTCTTTAAGAGGCCCCGCTGTCCTCCACTCATTACCTGTAGTAATGACACCTGTTTGAACTTATCAGTATAAGACCAAGAACTGTCGAAGGACACCAGAAAAAAAAATTGTAACCCTGCAACAGGCTGGGAAGACTGAATCTGCAAAAGGCAACCAGCTTGATGTGAATGACAGCGACTGTGGGAGCATTAATACGAAAATGGAAGATATACAAGACCACTGATAATCTCCCTTGATCTGGGGCTCCATGCAAGATCTTACCCTGTGGGATCAAAATGATCACAAGAATGCTGAGAAAAAATCCCAGAGCCACATGGGGGATCTAGTGAATGGTCTATAGACAAAAGGTTGATCAGCTCACCAGTTCCAAAGTTCATTTAACGTCCTGCAGGATAAGGTGTGGTGCTCGGACAAAAATCTCTGGGCCAGCTCCCAGGTAACACAGGCTAGTATACTTAACTCCCAAGTGTCCGGCATCCAACAAGAAAATAGGACGGATAGGACTGTTCACACCAAAGGGATATTTTCCGTAGCTTTTATTCACATTAAAAGCATAACTGACGCGTTTCGAGCAGTCAGTAGCTCTTAGTCATAGCATTAATGCATACACATTTACAACCATTTTATAGACATTTACAAAAAACTACATCCAATCAGGACATAGTTAATTATTCCTAATTTAGTACACATGTATAAGGAAGGTTGCCTATTACAATATTAACCTATTCAATACCAATCCAAACCCACTACCACTATCATTGTAAAAAAAAAAAATATCTCTTTCACATAAACACTATTTAATAGTAGTATAATAGATCTGTCTTAAAGTTCAGTCCGTTAGGAAAAACAATTAAATTGCAAAATCCAATAGATTTCTTTTGCACGTAATGTCGCCATCCTGTCTCCTCCTCGTTATGATTTCTTGTTTTAGAGTTCATGTATCACCTTCATGTATAAGGAGGTGATCGCCATTTTTTGTAAATACATGGAGGTGATACATCAACTCTAAAAGTTCTGGCTATAGAACACATCAAGAAATCATAACGAGGAGGAGACAGGATGGAGACATTACGTGCAAGAGAAATCTATTGGATTTTGCAATTGAATTCTGTTTTTCCTAACGGACTGAACTTTAAGACTAGAGATGAGCGAACCGGCTGTGGTTCGGCTCGAGTTCGGTTCACCGAACGGAGGAACCGTTCGAGTTTGGTTCGGCGAACCACTCGAACCGCATAGGAAACAATGGGAGGCAATCACAAACACATAAAAACACCTAGAAAACACCCTCAAAAGGTGTCCAAAAGGTGGTAAACAACTCACAACACAACACAAACACATGGGAAAGTGACAAGGACATATACTCATGCGAAAACAAAAGAGCAGGACAAGAAAAAAGAGAAGGAGACACAGATATAGGCATGGCACGCCCTTCTAAAATCATGTAAAACACCGCAAGGTGACTCCAAGCGGAGTCTCCCTTTTTTCCAAAAATTGGGCCACACACACACCCACCCCTTCAGTGGCAACACTTGTGCCCCAGTTGTACACTTCACAGGTAGATTTGCATCAAGCACATTCAAAAATACGCCATACTTAACCGTCCCCAGGATGACCGGGGTAGGTAGCTAAGTCTTTCCTGATCCCAGCTCTGTTCATCTTGGATCATTTTTAAAAACAATGTAAGCAAGAGTTACTCCAAGCAGAGTCTCCCTTTTTTCCAAAAATTGGGCCACACAGACACCCACCCCTTCAGTAGCAGCAGTTGTGCCCCAGTTGTACACTTCACAGGTACATTTGCATCAAGCACATTCCAAATCCACAAGCATTTACTCTCCCCAGGATGACACAGGGGTAGTAAACTCCTTGTGGATCCATGACTTGTTCATTTTGATGAACATTAGTCTGTCCACATTGTCACTGGACAGACGCGTGCGCTTATCTGTCAGCACACACCCAGCAGCACTGAAGACACGTTCAGAGACAACGCTGGCAGCTGGACACGACAAAATCTCCAAGGCGTAAGTGGAGAGCTCTGGCCATTTTTCAAGATTTGAAGCCCAAAATGAGCAAGGCTCCATTTGCAAAGTAATGGCATCGATGTTCATTTGGAGATACTCCTGTATCATCCTCTCCAGCCGTTGACTATGTGTTAGACTTGTTGGCTCTGGTGGCCTTGCAAAGGAGGGGCTAAAAAAATTATGAAAAGATTAAATAAAATTGCTGTTACCAGCACCAGATACGGTGCTACTGGTACGGGTAGACTGTTGAAGATGACGAGACCGTCCCATGCTTGTCAAGTTACAACTGGGAGATTCACTCCCTGCACCTGCACGGTTGTTTGGTGGAAAAGCCGAGCTAAGATCGAGTAACAGCTTCTGCTGATACTCCTGCATACGTGCGTCCCTTTCTATGGGTGGAATTATGTCACAAAATTTGGACTTGTACCGGTCTAATAGTGTGGCAACCCAGTAGTCATCATCACTTCTAATTTTGACAATACGACTGTCATGTTGGAGGTAGTGCAGCAAGAAGGCACTCATGTGTCTTGTGCAGCCATGCGGACCAAGTCCACGCTGTGTTTGTGGCATAGAGGTGCTAACCGTTCTTTCTTCCTCTGACATCTCCCCCAACCTCTTTCAACTGAAATTTGACCAAGGTCTCCCTCATCCGCTGAGTCTTCCATGTCCATGGACAGTTCGTCCTCCATTTCTTCATGTTCTCCTGCACCTTCCTCAACATTTCGCCTGCTACCATGCGCCCTTGCTGATCCCTGTCCCCAATGGTCCCATGCCTGCCGTGTTGGTGATGATGAACGTCTGGACCTTGGTGATGTTGTTGTCTCTTGCGCATATGAATCCTCCTGTAGTTCCTCCCCTTCCTGTGGTCCCACCCCCTGACTCCGAATAGTGTTTAGCGTGTGCTCCAGCATGTAAATGACTGGAATCGTCATGCTGATAATGGCATTGTCAGCGCTAAACATATTCGTCGCCATGTCGAAACTGTGCAGTCTCTCTCCCTGCGAGCCCCCCCCCTCCCGACGTGCAGTCTCTCTCCCTGCGAGCCCCCCCTCCCGACGTGCAGTCTCTCTCCCTGCGAGCCCCCCCCTCCCGACGTGCAGTCTCTCTCCCTGCGAGCCCCCCCCCTCCCGACGTGCAGTCTCTCTCCCTGCGAGCCCCCCCCCCTCCCGACGTGCAGTCTCTCTCCCTGCGAGCCCCCCCCCTGCCGATGTGCAGTCTCTCTCCCTGCGAGCCCCCCCCTCCCGACGTGCAGTCTCTCTCCCTGCAAGCCCCCCCCTCCCGACGTGCAGTCTCTCTCCCTGCGAGCCCCCCCCCCTCCCGACGTGCAGTCTCTCTCCCTGCGAGCCCCCCCCCTGCCGATGTGCAGCCTCTCTCCCTGCGAGCCCCCCCCCTCCCGACGTGCAGTCTCTCTCCCTGCAAGCCCCCCCTTCCCGACGTGCAGTCTCTCTCCCTGCGAGCCCCCCCTCCCGACGTGCAGTCTCTCTCCCTGCGAGCCCCCCCCCTCCCGACGTGCAGTCTCTCTCCCTGCGAGCCCCCCCCGACGTGCAGTCTCTCTCCCTGCGAGCCCCCCCCTCCCGACGTGCAGTCTCTCTCCCTGCGAGCCCCCCCCTCCCGACGTGCAGTCTCTCTCCCTGCGAGCCCCCCCCCCGACGTGCAGTCTCTCTCCCTGCGAGCCCCCCCCCCGACGTGCAGTCTATCTCCCTGCGAGCCCCCCACCTCCCGACGTGCAGTCTCTCTCCCTGCGAGCCCCCCCTCCCGACGTGCAGTCTCTCTCCCTGCGAGCCCCCCCTCCCGACGTGCAGTCTCTCTCCCTGCGAGCCCCCCCCCCTCCCGACGTGCAGTCTCTCTCCCTGCGAGCCCCCCCCCTCCCGATGTGCAGTCTCTCTCCCTGCGAGCCCCCCCTCCCGACATGCAGTCTCTCTCCCTGCGAGCCCCCCCTCCCGACGTGCAGTCTCTCTCCCTGCGAGCCCCCCCCTCCCGACGTGCAGTCTCTCTCCCTGCGAGCTCCCCCCCGACATGCAGTCTCTCTCTCTGCGAGCCCCCCCCTCCCGACGTGCAGTCTCTCTCCCTGCGAGCCCCCCCTCCCGACGTGCAGTCTCTCTCCCTGCGAGCCCCCCCTACCGACGTGCAGTCTCTCTCCCTGCGAGCCCCCCTCCCCCCCCAACGTGCAACACTGCCCCCTGCCCAGCACGAGCACCCCCAATGTGCAACACAGCCCCCTGCCCAGCACGAGCCTCCCCCCAACGTGCAACGTTGCCCCCTACCTGGTGCACCCTGCAAGGCCCCTCAAAGAGCAACACAGCCCCCTGCAAGACACCAAAAGTTCGGCATCACACCCTACCTAGTGCGAGCCCCACTAAAAATGTGCATCCTCTCCCTGCGAGCCCCACCAAATATGGAGCGTCGCCCCTTGCCCAGTGCGAGCCCACAACGTGCAGCGTCGTCCCCTGCCCAGTGCGAGCCTCCCAAACGTGGATCGCCCCCTGCAAGTCCCCCCAAATGTGCAGTATAGCCCCCTGTCCAGTGCGAACCTCCCAAACGCGTTGCCCCACGAGCCCCCCCAATGCGCCGCCTCCCGCTGCCCAGTGAACCTGAGCAGGGGGCACTCGATGGGCAGCGGAAGGGCGGAGGGTTGGGGGGGGCTCGAACTAGACGGGGGCTATACTGCACGTTGGGGGGGGGGCTCGCAGGGAGAGAGGCTGCATGTCGGGGGGGGCTCGCAGGGAGAGAGGCTGCACGTCGGGGTGAAGCTCGCAGGGAGAGAGGCTGCACGTCGGGGGGGGGGCTCGCAGGGAGAGAGGCTGCACGTCGGGGGGGGCTCGCAGGGAGAGAGGCTGCACGTCGGGGGGGAGGGGCTGTTCAGATCTTGCTGACAGTTTATTTTCTGTCTTTAACAGCCCCTGATCCTCTTATGCAAGGGCTCTCGCTGGGCAGAAGCCTCCACAGCCTCTCCCCCTGCCCTCTGTAGCCCCCCATATCCCCTCCTTATAGAAGCCTCCACAGCATCTCCCCCTGCCCTGTGTAGCCCCCCATATCCCCTCCTTATAGAAGCCTCCACAGCCTCTTCCCCTGCCCTGTGTAGCCCCCCATATATCCCTCCTTATAGAAGCCTCCACAGCCCATCCCCCTGCCCTGTGTAGCCCCCCATATCCCCCTCCTTATAGAAGCCTCCACAGCCTCTCCCCCTGCCCTGTGTAGCCCCTCATATCCCCCTCCTTATAGAAGCCTCCACAGCCCCTCCCCCTGCCCTGTGTAGCCCCCCATATCCCCCTCCTTATAGAAGCCTCCACAGCCCCTCCCCCTGCCCTGTGTAGCCCCCCATATCCCCCTCCTTATAGAAGCCCCCACAGCCCCTCCCCCTGCCCTGTGTAGCCCCCCATATCCCCTCCTTATAGAAGCCTCCACAGCCCCTCCCCCTGCCCTGTGTAGCCCCCCATATCCCCCTCCTTATAGAAGCCTCCACAGCCCCTCCCCCTGCCCTGTGTAGCCCCCCATATCCCCTCCTTATAGAAGCCTCCACAGCCCCTCCCCCTGCCCTGTGTAGCCCCCCATATCCCCCTCCTTATAGAAGCCTCCACAGCCCCTCCCCCTGCCCTGTGTAGCCCCCCATATCCCCCTCCTTATAGAAACCCCCACAGCCCCTCCCCCTGCCCTGTGTAGCCCCCCATATCCCCTCCTTATAGAAGCCTCCACAGCCCCTCCCCTGTGTAGCCCCCCCATATCCCCCTCCTTATAGAAGCCTCCACAGCCCCTCCCCCTGCCTTGTGTAGCCCCCCATATCCCCTCCTTATAGAAGCCTCCACAGCATCTCCCCCTGCCCTCTGTAGCCCCCCATATCCCCTCCTTATAGAAGCCTCCACAGCATCTCCCCCTGCCCTCTGTAGCCCCCCATATCCCCTCCTTATAGAAGCCTCCACAGCCTCTCCCCCTGCCCTCTGTAGCCCCCCATATCCCTTCCTTATAGAAGCCTCCCCCTGCCCGGTGTAGCCCCCCATATCCCCCCTCCTTATAGAAGCCTCCACAGCCTCTCCCCCTGCCCTGTGTAGCCCCCCATATCCCCCTCCTTATAGAAGCCTCCACAGCCTCTCCCCCTGCCCTGTGTAGCCCCCCATATCCCCCTCCTTATAGAAGCCTCCACAGCCCCTCCCCCTGCCCTGTGTAGCCCCCCATATCCCCCTCCTTATAGAAGCCTCCACAGCCTCTCCCCCTGCCCTGTGTAGCCCCCCATATCCCCCTCCTTATAGAAGCCTCCACAGCCCCTCCCCCTGCCCTCTGTAGCCCCCCATATCCCCTCCTTATAGAAGCCTCCACAGCATCTCCCCCTGCCCTCTGTAGCCCCCCATATCCCCTCCTTATAGAAGCCTCCACAGCCTCTCCCCCTGCCCTCTGTAGCCCCCCATATCCCTTCCTTATAGAAGCCTCCCCCTGCCCGGTGTAGCCCCCCATATCCCCCCTCCTTATAGAAGCCTCCACAGCCTCTCCCCCTGCCCTGTGTAGCCCCCCATATCCCCCTCCTTATAGAAGCCTCCACAGCCTCTCCCCCTGCCCTGTGTAGCCCCCCATATCCCCCTCCTTATAGAAGCCTCCACAGTCCCTCCCCCTGCCCTGTGTAGCCCCCCATATCCCCCTCCTTATAGAAGCCACCACAGCCCCTCCCCCTGCCCTGTGTAGCCCCCCATATCCCCCTCCTTATAGAAGCCTCCACAGCCTCTCCCCCTGCCCTGTGTAGCCCCCCATATCCCCCTCCTTATAGAAGCCTCCACAGCCTCTCCCCCTGCCCTGTGTAGCCCCCATATCCCCTCCTTATAGAAGCCTCCACAGCCTCTCCCCCTGCCCTGTGTAGCCCCCCATATCCCCCTCCTTATAGAAGTCTCCACAGCCTCTCCCCCTGCCCTGTGTAGCCCCCCATATCCCCTCCTTATAGAAGCCTCCACAGCCCCTCCCCCTGCCCTGTGTAGCCCCCCATATCCCCCTCCTTATAGAAGTCTCCACAGCCTCTCCCCCTGCCCTGTGTAGCCCCCCATATCCCCCTCCTTATAGAAGCCTCCACAGCCCCTCCCCCTGCCCTGTGTAGCCCCCCATATCCCCCTCCTTATAGAAGCCCCCACAGCCCCGTGCTGCAGCTTCAGGCCATTCCCTGTGAGATATACACGAGCTGCGGCCCCAAGAAATGACCGCAGGCAAAATCCAGTCTGAGAGGAAAGTTCTAGAACTAACGAGGAGCCGCTGAATCCTCTCCACCTCAGGGTCAGGATCCGTCCGCTCTGCCCCGCCCACAGCTCTGCCCCGCCCACAGCCCCGCCCCGCCCACAGCTCTGCACCGCCCACAGCTCTGCTCAGCCCACAGCTCAGCCCCGCCCACAGCTCTGCACAGCCCGAGTACTGCCCCGCCCACAGCTCTGCACAGCCGGAGCCCTGCCCCGCCCACAGCACTGCCCCGCCCAGAGACCTGCCCCGCCCACAGCTCTGCACAGCCGGAGCCCTGCCCCGCCCACAGCACTGCCCCGCCCAGAGACCTGCCCCGCTCACAGCTCTGCTCTGCCCACAGCTCTGCCCCGCCCTTTCCGGTGACGTCACCACTTCAGAGAGCGGAGGAGCCGGAGCCCTCAGCACAGGACGCGGCCCCCGCTGCCTGCCCCGGGAAACCCCGCACATCCCCTCCGCTACATCCCAGCAGAAGAAGCGGCCTCATTGCTGCAGCTGTGAGTGTCCCCGGCTCCTCTGTGCAGGGGCAGCGCGGGCTGTAGAGACGGGGACTCCTCTGTGACCTGTGGGGGGAGCGCGGCCATCACTGAGGGGTCCCGGAGTGTGTGTGACCTGTGGGGGGTCATCACTGAGGGGTCCCGGAGTGTGTGTGACCTGTGGGGGGTCATCACTGAGGGGTCCCGGAGTGTGTGTGACCTGTGGGGGGGTCATCACTGAGGGGTCCCGGAGTGTGTGTGACCTGTGGGGGGCCATCACTGAGGGGTCCCGGAGTGTGTGTGACCTGTGGTGGGCCATCACTGAGGGGTCCCGGAGTGTGTGTGACCTGTGGGAGGCCATCACTGAGGGGTCCCGGAGTGTGTGTGACCTGTGGGGGGCCATCACTGAGGGGTCCCGGAGTGTGTGTGACCTGTGGGGGGTCATCACTGAGGGGTCCCGGAGTGTGTGTGACCTGTGGGGGGTCATCACTGAGGGGTCCCGGAGTGTGTGTGACCTGTGGGGGGTCATCACTGAGGGGTCCCGGAGTGTGTGTGACCTGTGGGGGGCCATCACTGAGGGGTCCCGGAGTGTGTGTGTGACCTGTGGGGGGAGCGCGGCCATCACTGAGGGGTCCCGGAGTGTGTGTGACCTGTGGGGGGCCATCACTGAGGGGTCCCGGAGTGTGTGTGACCTGTGGGGGGACATCACTGAGGGGTCCCGGAGTGTGTGTGACCTGTGGGGGGTCATCACTGAGGGGTCCCGGAGTGTGTGTGACCTGTGGGGGGCCATCACTGAGGGGTCTCGGAGTGTGTGTGACCTGTGGGGGGTCATCACTGAGGGGTCCCGGAGTGTGTGTGACCTGTGGGGGGAGCGCGGCCATCACTGAGGGGTCCCGGAGTGTGTGTGACCTGTGGGGGGAGCGCGGCCATCACTGAGGGGTCCCGGAGTGTGTGTGACCTGTGGGGGGCCATCACTGAGGGGTCCCGGAGTGTGTGTGACCTGTGGGGGGAGCGCGGCCATCACTGAGGGGTCCCGGAGTGTGTGTGTGACCCCCGCACTACACGTGAAGGGGGGGGGGGGGGAGTGAAACACTGCTTATGATTACAGGGGCTTTCACCCTTGTGTTGTGTGACTGATGTCTTGTAAATAGTTGACAATAAAAGCAATGGATTCTTGTGAAATAACGTGTTGCGTTAAGTTTTCTTTAGCCGAGAGAGACACACACCGGCACTACCGCCCCCATCATCATCCTCACTGCGCACACGCCGGCACTACCGGCTCCATCATCATCATCATCACTGCGCACACGCCGGCACTACCGGCTCCATCATCATCATCATCATCACTGCGCACACGCCGGCACTACCGGCTCCATCATCATCATCATCATCACTGCGCACACGCCGGCACTACCGGCTCCATCATCATCATCATCATCACCACTGCGCACACGCCGGCACTACCGGCTCCATCATCATCATCCCCATCATCATCACTGCGCACACGCCGGCACTACCGCCCCCATCATCGTTACTGCGCACACGCAGGTTAATTATGGAAGGTATCTCTGGGAGACGCTTGCCATGATTAACCTTGTACTTAATGGCAGCTATGAGCTGCCATTAACTCCTTATTACCCCGAATGCCACCGCACCAGAGCAATTCGGGATGAGCCGGGTAGAGTCCCGGGACTCTCACATCTAATGAATGCGGCAATTCCGGGCGGCTGCTGGCTGATATTTTTAGGCTGGGGGTCTCTCCATAACGTGGTGCTCCCCATCCTGAGAATATCAGCCTTCAGCTGTATGGCTTTATCTTGGCTGGTATCAAAATTAGGGGGCACTGCATGTCGTTATTTTTTCCTTCAATTTATTGTACTGCACGACATAGACCCGCCCACTGGCGGATGTGATTGGTTACAGTGAGACAGCTGTCACTCAGCGTGGTGGCGTGTCTGACTGCATCCAATCATAGGCGCCGGTGGGCGGGGGAAGCAGGGAATATGAAGTGGAATAATGAGCGGCCCGCATTTGCAAAACGAGAAGCTGTCAGAACAGTGTGACAGCCGTGCAGCGCCGGTGATCGGTGAGTATGAGAGGGGAGAGACCAGGAGTGATTTTAAACTATTTAGATCGTTCTGCTGGACGTGCTGAGCATGCTCAGTACAACGTGACAAAATCCGCCCCCATAGACAATCATTAAACACCTTGGCATATTCTAACGGAATCCGTCAAGGTGCGTTATTTTAACGACCCAAGAAACGCTACATGCAGCGTTACCTCCGCCTGACGCTGCGTCATCCAGTGGATGCAACACAGACACTTGTGTTATGGTGCGTCGTCAATACAAGTCTATGGAGAATAGAGCAGTGCATTAACGGACTGCGCTATTCTCCATAGCGGCGGATTGCGCTGAACGCAAGTGTGAAAGCGGCCTAAATCCTTTTAAAGCCGGACAATTTTAAGACCAAGAATAAAGTATTGCAGTCGCCTCTCATCTCATCTTTCTAATAAAAGATCTTCTGTCGTTTTCTTTTGATTTTTCCTGATTGACCCATAAATGATGAATAAGGACGAAGACAAAATTATGGAGAAGATATTAAACCTGAGTCGGGAGATAATCTTCCATCTTACTGGAGAGGTGAGAGGCTCTGATGTCATCACATTACATCATTATCTATGGGAATAACAGAGGATATGACCGGGGAGGTGAGAGGCTCTGATGTCATCACATTACATCATTATCTATGGGAATAACAGAGGATATGACCGGGGAGGTGAGAGGCTCTGATGTCATCACATTACATCATTATCTATGGGAATAACAGAGGATATGACCGGGGAGGTGAGAGGCCCTTATGTCATCACATTACATCATTATCTATGGGGATAACAGAGGATATGACCGGGGAGGTGAGAGGCTCTGATGTCATCACATTACATCATTATCTATGGGAATAACAGAGGATATGACCGGGGAGGTGAGAGGTTCTGATGTCATCACATTACATCATTATCTATGGGAATAACAGAGGATATGACCGGGGAGGTGAGAGGCTCTGATGTCATCACATTACATCATTATCTATGGGAATAACAGAGGATATGACCGGGGAGGTGAGAGGTTCTGATGTCATCACATTACATCATTATCTATGGGAATAACAGAGGATATGACCGGGGAGGTGAGAGGCTCTGATGTCATCACATTACATCATTATCTATGGGAATAACAGAGGATATGACCAGAGAGGTGAGAGGCTCTGATGTCATCACATTACATCATTATCTATGGGGATAACAGAGGATATGACCGGGGAGGTGAGAGGTTCTGATGTCATCACATTACATCATTATCTATGGGGGATAACAGAGGATATGACCGGGGAGGTGAGAGGCTCTGATGTCATCACATTACATCATTATCTATGGGAATAACAGAGGATATGACCGGGGAGGTGATGAACTCTGGAAATGTCTGTAGTGATATTATTAATGTCTCCACACTCAGGATTACACAGTAGTGAAGACCTCTAGTGATCGCTGTCAGGCCCCTGTGTGTGAAGGACGGGGGGGAACCCTGAGCCCAATCCCGGGGCCTCCACCTCACCCCCTGATACATGAGGACATCAATGACCAGAAGGTCCTAGGACTCACCAACAAGATGCTGGAGCTGCTGACTGGAGAGGTGACACTGCCGGGAATGCTGGGACATTATACAGGACGGCACTGGAGAATTCTGGGTGATGACGGTATCATTGTTTCTTCATCGTTCCTTATGGGAGACCCAGACCATGGGTGTATAGCTTCTGCCTCCGGAGGACACACAAAGTACTACACTAAAAAGTGTAGCTCCTCCCTCTGAGTTTATACACCCCCTGGATAACCAAATATAGCCAGTTCAATGCTTTGTGTTCAGGAGGCATACATCCACACATGCATTCTCATCTGATTTTGATTTTAAAGAGTTTGAAGAAAAGCGGGTCCAAGCCTGGACTCCCGACATGTCCCTTCTCACCCCACTGTGTCGGCGGTGTTGTTAAGGTTGATTTCAAGGCTGGAGCCTTACATGCCGCGCTCCTTCACCATCCCTCGGTTTCTGGCTTGAAGTGGGAGCCAGCACGGTTCTCACTGCTTTGCAGGAGACCGGTCTCCATCCGCAGCCCTTTCAGGACCCTGCCGGACGGAGCACTCATCCCTCAGGGACCTGGCCCTGCGTCTCACAAGCTAAGTATTGAGACGTTATTGTCAGGGGGGTCCCTTGCACTTTAATGTTGGGGAGAGTGTGTTATGTAACCTTTGTGACATTTCCGGCCGGTTCTCCGGTTTTCCCCAGAGAACCGCGCCAAGGGTGCCTGCGCGCCGGCCGCATTGTAAAATTTAGGCCCCGGCTTCGGCTGCGGCCTACTTTCGTTTTCACTGCCCCTGCATGTCAGTCATGCAGAGGGACAGTGCGGCGCCGCCCACCGGCCATTCAGCACAGGGGAGGACACTCCTCTCTGAGGAGATGTTTCCCTCCCCTGTATATCTCCTTGGCCCTCCGGTTCCTGCTCTTGGACTTGGCCCCGCCCCCCCTCCTCACTCCGGCGCCATTTTATCAGCGTTCTCACACTGATCGCCGCTGGCTGCTGCATCTCTGCAACCTGTCTGGGGGTCCGAGCTGTGGGATCCGGAGGGCACACAAAACGGTCTGGTAAGCCACAACCTCTGGTTGTGGACTTTCTTATACACTCTCTGGGGGTCATTCTGAAGGAGTGTGTTCTTTACTGCAGAGCCTCCACCTCAGCAGCATGTCTCACACTAGGAGCAAGGCTGTACTCAATATGCACTGATGTAAGCTCGTACTGCCTGAACCGAGCACATATCCTCATTGTGATGCCTGCTCTAACATGGTGGTGCCTCAGCCTGGAGTCTCCCCAGTGGTCCCTCCGGCTGCTCCTGCCCCGGTGGCTGAACCCCCGGCTTGGGTATAATTGTTTTCTAAGTCTATCTCCCAGTCCTTCGCCGACTCCATGGGACAGCTGTCCCGGACTCTGCTGAGCATGCATCAGCCCCCTTCTCAGGGCGCCTCTGCTGCTTCGGCTCGCTCTGCAGAGCTCACAGAGGATTCTTCATCTGCTCCCAGACCCCGTCCTCCTAAAAGGAGACGCAGGGTCCCCTCTCCTTCCTCGTTTTGCTCCGATTCACGAGCCGACTCGCAGGACGAGGAGGATGTTTTTACTGGGGGCTCGGACGCTACCTCCATGTGCCCCATTGATCTGACCGAGGGTGATGCAGATGTGAGTGATTTGATTGCGTCCATTAATTCTGTACTGGACCTCAATCCGCCAGTATCAGAGGAGCAACCCTCTCTGGCAGAAAAGCACCAGTTTACCTTGCCTAAGAGAACAAGGAGTGTGTTCTTTAACCACTCCAGTTTTCAAGCCACTGTGTCCAAGCCCAGAGCCTGTCCTGACAAACGCTTCCCAAAGCGTGGTTCTGATGACCGTTTTCCTTTTCCACCAGAGGTGGTCAAGGAGTGGGCTCACTCACCAAAGGTAGACCCTCCGGTGTGTAGACTCTCAGACCGGACAGTTGTATCTGTGGCTGATGGCACCTCACTTAAGGATCCCACTGACCGCCAGGTTGACCTCCTGGCCAAGTCTGTCTATGAGGCGGCAGGGGCCTCGTTCTCCCCATCCTTTGCAGCAGTGTGGGCTCTCAAAGCCATCTCTGCTTCCCTAGAGGAGATGCATTCCCTCACTAGGGACTCTATGCCTGAATTGGTTACCTTAACTTCCCAGGCTTCAGCCTTTTCAGCCTACGCCATGTCTGCCATGCTGGAGGCCTCTCACCGCACTGCGGTGGCCTCCGCTAATTCCCTCGCTATCCGCAGGATCTTGTGGCTTCGACAGTGGAGGGCAGATGCTTCCTCAAAGAAGTACCTTGCTGGGCTCCCATTTGCTGGGTCCAGGCTGTTCGGTGAACAACTGGATGAAATAATTAAGGAGGCTACTGGCGGGAAGAGTACTTCCTTGCCACAGACTAAAACCAGGAAACCTGTCCAGGGCAGGAACCAGTCGAGGTTTCGTTCCTTTCGTTCCTCTAACTGGTCGTCCTCTAAGCCCTCGGCCTCGTCCACTAACTCAGCCAAGGACCAGAAGCCCACCTGGCGCAAGAAGCCGCGTCCACAAAAGTCCGCAGGAGCTGCTGCCACCAAGGCAGCCTCCTCTTGATTATCTGGCCGAGCCAGCAACGTCCTTGGTCGGTGGCAGGCTCTCCCACTTTGGCGACGTGTGGTTTCAACACGTCTCCGATCAGTGGGTGCGGGATATCATCTCCCACGGCTACAGGATAGAGTTCTCTTCCAGCCCGCCAAACAGATTTTTTCTGTCAACTCCCCCCTGCTCCAAGGCCGCCGCCTTCTCTCAGGCCGTGGCATCCTTGCAGGCCAACGGAGTAATTGTACCGGTTTCCGCCAGGGAACGGTTCAGAGGTTTTTACTCAAATCTCTTCCTAGTCCCCAAAAAGGACGGTTCCTTCCGGCCCATCCTGGATCTCAAGCTTCTCAACAAGCATGTTTAGGTGCGGCACTTTCGCATGGAGTCTCTGCGATCAGTCATTGCCTCAATGACCCAAGGAGATTTCCTGGCATCCATCGACATCAGAGATGCCTATCTGCATGTGCCAATTGCAGTTTCACACCAGCGTTGGCTACGTTTTGCAATCGGAGAGGAACATTTCCAATTCGTGGCTCTCCCCTTCGGGTTAGCCACGGCCCCTCGAGTATTTACCAAGGTCATGGCAGCAGTGGTTGCGGTTCTGCACCTCCAGGGGTTGGCAGTGATTCCTTACCTGGACGAGTCAAGGCTTCATCCAGCGCAGACTGTCAGCGGAGTGTCTCGCTCACTCTCGCCACTCTTGTTCAATTCGGGTGGCTTGTCAATCTGCCCAAGTCCACTCTGACCCCGACCCAAAAACTCACGGACTTAGGGATGCAATTCGAGACTCTGCCGGCACTTGTCAAGCTGCCCTTAGCCAAACAGCAGTCCCTCCATCTGGCGGTGCGCTCTCTGTTGAGGCCCCGCCGTCATTCCATCAGGCACCTCATGCAGGTGCTGGGTCAGATGGTGGCGTCAATGGAAGCGGTTCCCTTTGCCCAGTTCCATCTGCGTCCTCTGCAGCTGGACATTCTCCGCTGTTGGGACAAGCGGACTGCTTCCTTGCACAGGTTGGTGGCTCTGTCGCCACAGACCAGGAGCTCTCTTCAGTGGTGGCTTCGGCCCCTCTCTCTGTCTCAGGGACGCTCCTTCCTGACCCCGTCCTGGGTGATCCTCACCACGGATGCCAGTCTATCCGGCTGGGGAGCAGTATTTCTCCACCACCGAGCACAGGGCACTTGGACTCCGTCCGAATCAGCCCTCTCGATCAATGTGCTGGAAATCAGAGCTGTGCTCTTAGCTCTCGTAGCCTTTCACCACCTGTTGGCGGGCAAGCACATTCGAGTCCAGTCAGACAACGCGACAGCAGTTGCCTACATCAATCACCAGGGCGGGACTCGCAGCCGCCTGGCAATATTGGAGGTTCAACGCATCCTTCAGTGGACGGAGGACTCCAAGTCCACCATATCCGCAGTCCACATCCCAGGCGTAGAAAACTGGGAGGCAGATTATCTCAGCCGTCAAACCGTGGACAACGGCGAGTGGGCTCTGCATCCGGCAGTGTTCCGGTCGATCTGCCGCAAGTGGGGCACTCCGGAAGTGTATCTAATGGCATCCCGGCACAACAACAAGGTCCCGGTTTACGTGGCTCGCTCCCACGATCCTCAGGCCTTTGCAGCGGACGCTCTGGTTCAGGATTGGTCCCAGTTCCGTCTGTCTTATGTGTTTCCCCCCTCTAGCTCTCTTGCCCAAAGTCCTGCACAAGATCAGAATGGAGGGCCGTCGGGTCATACTCATTGCTCCAGACTGGCCCAGGCGAGCTTGGTACCCAGACCTGCTCCGTCTGTCCGTAGAGGTGCCGTGGCATCTCCCGGACCGCCCAGACCTTCTCTCACAAGGTCTGTTTTTCCGCCAGAATTCTGCAGCTCTCAGGTTGACGGCGTGGCTCTTGAGTCCTGGATCCTGACGGCTTCCGGCATTCCTCCCGAAGTCATCTCCACTATGACTCAGGCTCGGAAGTCTTCCTCGGCCAAAATTTACCACAGGACTTGGAGAATTTTCCTGTCCTGGTGTCGTTCTTTCGGCCATGCCCCTTGGCCTTTTTCCCTGCCGACCCTTCTGTCCTTCCTGCAGTCTGGTCTGCAGCTAGGACTATCCCTCAATTCCCTCAAGGGACAGGTCTCGGCTCTGTCAGTGTTGTTCCAGCGGCGTATCGCCCGGCTGGCTCAGGTGCGCACCTTCATGCAGGGCGCATCTCACATCATTCCGCCTTACCAGCGGCCTCTGGATCCCTGGGACCCTAATCTGGTCCTCACGGCCTTGCAGAAACCCCCTTTTGAGCCACTTAGGGAGGTTTCTTTGTCTCGTCTTTCACAGAAAGTGGTCTTTCTAGTGGCCATAACTTCCCTCAGGAGAGTCTCTGATTTGGCTGCGCTCTCTTCGGAGTCACCTTTTTTGGTTTTTCATCAAGACAAGGTGGTTCTCCGTCCAACTCCGGACTTTCTTCCTAAGGTGGTATCTCCTTTCCACCTTAACCAGGATATTTCCCTGCCTTCCTTTTGTCCGGCTCCTGTTCATCGCTTTGAAAAAGCGTTGCATACTCTGGATCTGGTGCGGGCGCTCCGGATCTATGTGTCTCGCATCGCTGCTCTTAGGCGGTGCACCTCTCTTTTTGTGCTGGCCACTGGTCGGCGTAAGGGCCTCTCGGCTTCTAAGCCGACCCTAGCTCGTTGGATGAGGTCGGCCATTTCCGATGCCTACCAGTGTACTCAAGTGCCTCCCCCGCCGGGGATCAAGGCACACTCGACCAGAGCTGTCGGTGCCTCTTGGGCTTTCAGGCACCAGGCTACGGCTCAGCAGGTCTGTCAGGCGTCCACTTGGTCCAGTCTGCATACCTTTTCAAAGCACTACCAAGTGCATGCTCATGCTTCGGCAGATGCGAGCTTGGGCAGACTCATCCTTCAGGCGGCTGTCGCCCATTTGTGAAGTTAGGTTTCGCCTACTTCTCAGTTTTCTGTTTATTCCCACCCATGGACTGCTTTGAGACGTCCCATGGTCTTGGTCTCCCATAAGGAACGATGAAGAAAAAGAGAATTTTGTTTACTTACCGTAAATTCTTTTTCTTATAGTTCCGACATGGGAGACCCAGCACCCTCCCTGTTGCCTGTTGGCAGTTTTCTTGTTCCGTGTGTTTTCACCGGCTGTTGTTGTAGACAGAGCACAACCCGGAACAACCGGAACCTCTATCTCTACTTGTGGGTGGATGTCCTCCTTCAGCTTTTGCACTAAACTGGCTATATTTGGTTATCCAGGGGGTGTATAAACTCAGAGGGAGGAGCTACACTTTTTAGTGTAGTACTTTGTGTGTCCTCCGGAGGCAGAAGCTATACACCCATGGTCTGGGTCTCCCATGTCGGAACTATAAGAAAAAGAATTTACGGTAAGTAAACAAAATTCTCTTTGTTGTTAGGTTCCTATAAGGTGTCAGGACGTCACCGTCTATTTCTCCATGGAGGAGTGGGAGTATCTAGAAGGACACAAGGACCGGTACAAGGAGGTGATGATGGAGGAGCCCCAGCCCCGCACATCACCAGGTAATAGACAGGACTGAATACACCCGGCCTATAATTATCTGTATGTAATAATGATGTCCGTCCTGTCTGTGTCTCCTGCAGGTCTCTCCAGTACGAGGACGACCCCAGAGAGATGTCCTGCTCCTCCTCCTCCTCCACAGGATCCTCAGGTAGATGGAGATCTCCCCTATGAGGTGTAGACGGCTGTGACCTCCTTGTGTTCAGTCTTGTTTTCTCCTCCAGTATTAGATGTTTCATTCTTGTGTAATGAGAGCGGTGGAGACGGCAGGATCACCAAAAATTGCCATTTCATCATCTAAATAGTGATTGTTAATTTAGTGATAGGTGACACAGGTGTGGGCCTCGGGTTGTGAAACAGCTGGTTAAAGGAGGGGAAAGGTACATCACGCATAAGTAGTTAATACCACGATTGTGGTGGAAGGGGGGAATAGGCGGGTGTATGTAGGGTAGGTGCTAATGTTCCTGAAAGCTCTACTGAACAAACACTGGCATGTCCTACCCAAAGACAGCTGCCGGCTTCCGTTACTGGATGGCTGCTGCACTCCCTTTCTTTGGCAGCAGCACAGCGGTATAACTTATAGATGAGGGCCAGAAGAGGAGTATGTGCTACAGTGGATGTCAAGCACTGCGTCAAATGGCCTCTCTTCATCACACACAGTACAGTCTTCAGAGGTAGCACCCAAATTACTCTTGTTCCCTGGATGTTACAACTCTCCAACCGCTCCATCACTGTGGGGAGCCACAGATGAGCTCGTCTTTAGAGCTGTTCACACATTCTATCCCATGGGTAACAGAGGTCTGCCCCAAAGATTCCCAGACTCTAGAGGAAAAAAGCATCTGCATTGATACCCAAAATCTGTCAATTGGATCCGAATCTGGACAAAGTAGGATCTGTGCAGGATCCAGACCCTCATCAAGAGACGTTAACCCCCAGGGGTGGAGGAGACTCCAATACCCGAGGCACAAGCGTATTGTACTGTGGAGGCAGGAAAAAGAGGAGGGTGACTCTGGGTGAGGAGTGGGATAACCGAGAGGATGACGATAAGGTTGTAGATCCCACTTGTTGTGAATCCAGAGGCATGCAGCCGAGTAGCTCAGCAGAGGAGGAAGACGAGGAGATTACGTTGCTGCTTCTCGCACAAACACGTAGTGATGCAACTACGCCAAGCGCTTCATTCTCAGCCACAACTCTGACTGTGGCCAGCAGAAGTCATGGGTCTGCAGTTGGTAGGAAGGGTTGCCTAGCCTGGCCCCTTTTTTGAGATCGCAAAGAATGACCCAACCTACATTATCTGCCAACTTTGTAAAAACAAAACAAAACCACAACTCAGTAGAGACATCTAAGCTTTTCTCCTTTCGGAGACCTGACAAAACGATCTGTCTGCCAGTGAGGAGTTTTATAGCTGCAGTGCTCCTTTGGGGAATATGCAAATTGTCCCTTTAGGGAGGAAGGAGACGAGCTCTAGTGCAATCACCCCGAAACACCGTGTCTGCAAATTGAGGTTCTGATCTGGCATAAAGCCTAAAGGGCCTGTCACACACAGAGGTAAATCTGCGGCAGATCTGTGGTTGCAGTGAAATTGTGGATAATCAATGCTAGGTTTGTGGCTGTGTACAAATGGAACAATATGTCCATGATTTCACTGCAACCACAGATCTGCCAAAGATTTATCTCTGTGTGTGACGGGGCCTTAAGTCCTATGAAAAGTCTTAAAGGGCCACTTTTGACTTTTAGGATTGCTACTTCCATCAGTAGAAGCAGAAATTCCAATAATTTGACTACTACCTGAATGAATCTGCACATGCACGACCAACAGGAGTTATTCTGGGAAAGTTACTGAGCTATAACGTGGCCTAGAGGGGCCTTGCAAACCACCGGCCGCCACTTCAACCGTGACTGCTGCTTCTTCCTCCTCTATCACTGTGGCAAGTGTTCTCACACCAGTCTTCAGTCGCAGAACCTCCACTTGTTTTCCCACTACAGTCTGGGTGAGCGAGAGCCCGGGCTCCGGGGCCGTTATTTCGCCATGACGTACCCAGTACGTCATGGGTCGCTAAGGGGTTAATTACCTTGCAAATATTGAAATTCTATTCTCACTGTCCCCTACAAGGTCATTAACCTACGGAGGCTGTGATTGGCTGAGCGACATTCGTCAGCCAATCACAGCCACTGTAATGTTTCAGCCATTGAAAATGGTTGAAACATTGAAATCCAGCAATGATCAGTGCAGCTATAGCACTGATCATTGGCTGGAGCTGGGTGACCTCTGTTTCACCCGCCTTCAGCTTTGATTGGAGAGACCAGCGTTGTGACCGATCTCCAATCACCGTGGATCCAGGGCTGTTGACCTGTATGTGACCGCTCGCCTCAGCTTCATTTCGTCCGTGGAAGCTGAGGAGAGCGATCCTTGCGCGTGCCCACCTCTCACCCTCCCCGATCTGCTGCCTCCTTCATCTGCTGTGATCCTGCTGCCTAGATTCATCCTGTAAGGTAGCTATCCCCAATCTCCCATCCTCTCCTCCATCCGTTGCGCCCTCTCCCAGTTGCTTCCACCCTTTCACATCCACCTCCACCCATCTGCTGCCCCCCCCCCATCTGCTGCGTCATTGATCCGCCTCCATCTCTCCTGTGATCCTGCTGCTGTTCTGATCCATCACGTAAGTATTGTTCGTGGCTCTTTTCTAACTATCCCCCGCCTGCTTGCCGCCAAGCGCTGATAAGCTGTGTGATTGGCTGATCAGGTACGTAATTGCTCGAGTTTTTGCCTTTTTGGGTTTTTTTTGTGTACTCCAAATAAAAAAAAAAAAAAGACAAAACTTGAACCATTAGGTACCTGATCAGCAAGCGTCCTGCAGCCATACTCTACTTTGGACAGGACTTCTTTTTTCCATCCCACCTAGTCCCCCCCTCTTTGTGCAGTACATACAAGCGTGCGTCCTGATTTTGTTTCTTTATGCCATAGGGGTCTAGTTTCCAAAATGGGGTCACATGGGGGGGAGGTTCATTTTTTTCAGCACATCAGGTGCTCTCCAAACGCAACATGGTGCGGCTAACGATTCCAGCTAATTTTCTTTCAATAAGTCAAATGACTTCCGTACCGAGTCCTGCCGTGCGCCCAAACAGTGTTTTTTTGCCACTTATGAGGTATCTGTGTGCTCAGAATAAATTGCCCAACAAATTTTGGGTCCCTTTAAACCTGCTACCCTTGTGAAAATGCAATATTTGAGGCTAAATTAACATTTTTGTTGCAAAAAGTAAAATGCTCATTTTTCCTGGGAAGCTCCTGAAGGGATAATAACTTTGTTGCATGTGGTTTTGAGCAGCCTGAGAGGGGCCGTTTTTGGGACGGTGTCACTTTTGGGTGTTTTTTTTTTTTGTCATGTGGGCCTCTCAAAATAACTTCAAATGTGATGTGGTCCCAAAAAAAAAAAAAGTGGCTTTGTAAATTTTGTTTGTAAAAATGATAAATTGCTCATAAACTTTGAACCCCGGTAACTGCCTTATAATTTTTTTTTTTATATTTTTTTTCAAAATTGTGCTGATGTAAAGTAGACATGTAGAGAATGTTATTTATTAATTTATTTTGTGTCATGTCTCGCTGGTTTAACCCCTTCACGACCGCGGGCAGTAAAGTTACGTCCTATTTTTACTTGACTTAACGACCAGGGATGTAACTTTATTGCCTGAAGTTCATTTTATTGCGGATAGAGAGAAACTGGAGTCACCTATTACTATTGATGAACTGGAGGACGCTCTGCATGGCATGAGCAATGACAAGGCACCGGGAGCAGACGGGCTACCAGTTGAAATTTATAAACAGTTAGACGAAATCCTATTACCCAAACTATTGAACGTCTTTGAGGTGGCGGAGGGGGAGGGTGTATTGCCTGGATCTATGAGAGAAGCAATAATAGTAGTAATTCCTAAGGAGGATAAAAATCCGAGGCTTCCGGACTCATATAGACCAATCTCGTTATTAACAGCGGACGTGAAGCTTTTGGCTAAGGTGTTGTCAAACCGGCTGACTGGAGTCATATCTAACCTAATACATATGGACCAATCAGGGTTCATGGCCAATAGGTCGACAGCTGCTAATATCAGGAGATTATATCTTAATCTACAGTTGTCGCCTGACAACCCTGGCCGAAGGGTGATCGCTTCGCTAGATGCCCAGAAAGCATTCGATAGCGTTGAGTGGGTGTATCTCTGGAAAGTGTTGCAACATATGGGTTTTGGCCCACGGTTTGTAAAGTGGGTGCAGCTGTTGTATAAAAGGCCTACTGCTGAAGTGAGAGTTAACGGTATGACCTCCTCAGCGTTTGAGTTGCACCGGGGAACGAGGCAGGGCTGCCCACTATCGCCGCTACTATTTGCTATTGCAATAGAGCCTCTGGCGGCGGCCATTAGGAAATCGAAGGAGATCCATGGATTTAGGTATGGAAACGTAGAGGAGAAAATAGCTCTTTATGCTGACGATTTATTACTTTTCTTGGGGGATCCGTCAGCCTCATTGGATCATGCCATGCAGATAATAGAGAAATTTGGAGAAGTTTCGGGACTGACCATTAATTGGTCTAAATCGAGCCTCTTTAAAGTGGATGGGGAAGTAACCTGGACAAATGATGATACTGGGGCTAACAAATTGAAGTGTGGACGAATTTAAATATCTAGGTATCCAGATATCTCTGCCAGTAGAAAAATACATACAGGTGAACTTATAGCCGCTTCTTAAAAATTGAGAGCCAAAGTGGATGCCTGGAACAAGCTACATTTGTCAGTTGTTGGAAGGGTTAATTTACTAAAGATGGTAGTAATGCCTAAACTCCTGTACAATACTGCACAATGCCCCTGTTTGTATTTCAAAGAAAAGATTTAAAGGGATAAACTCGCTGTTTAGGGACCTGGTGTGAGGTTAAAAGCAGCCTAGGGTGCGATTAGAGACTTTACAAAGGCCGAAAGATGAGGGGGGTCTAGCAATCCCAAATCCGGAATTGTATTATGTGGCGGCGCAATGTCAACACCTCAGGGGCTGGTCTGATCGAGAGAAAGATGGGGACATTAAAGAAGTGCTGGAATACATAGTGGGTAGAAGTCCATTGGTAATGGGACTAGAGGATGGTGCGGTGGGGATCTTGGGTGGAACGTCTCCTACAATGGCACTTATAAACAAGACCTGGGATAGGCTGAAAAGGGTGAGAGGGGTGACCCGGTTAACTAAGTTTACACCTATCTGGGATAACAGTAATCTCCCGGAGATTCAGAAAATGGGGAATATTGAGGACTGGAGACGTAGGGGTGTAATATACTTATATTGCTTCAACTAGGTAGCTTTTTTTTTTTCTTTTTCCCACAAGGGTATCAGGAAAAAATGCACCATAAAATTGATTGTGCATTTTCTCCTGAGTGCACAGATACCTCATATGTGGTGGAAATCAAATGTTTCCCTCACCCTGTGACGGCACCACGAGAGAATTACAGCGAACAGGGTTAGGGAGGGACCACAACCTACAGGACAAAAAGGGCGGTCCTCTCCCCGCCTCAGTTGGTTTCCTGTCCTTGACGGGTACCTCAGGATTCGGCCCTGGAGGGCCGTGGATTTCTATGAAAGTTCTTACCCAGTCCCGGCGGGCGGTTCTGGCAGCGACACGGGTCCTGCCTCGCTCCGCTCGGGTTCCTGGAGGCGCCATGGCGGACCTCCGGGGGTTGCGACCATGAGCTGGAGCACTATGCACCAAGCGGCAGGTAAGTGCGGCAGCTTGCCGGTCCTTCCAGGGCGGTGGAGCTGCTCGCGGTCGCGTGTGCTGTACGCCGGCGCCATCTTGTTGGGGCGTGTCTTGGCGTGCGGGCGTTGCGCTTGCGCGGTGCCCGCAAGTAACCTGCGCTGACGTTGGCGGTGACGTCATACCCGGAAGTGGGTCAGGAGGCGCGGGGGGGAACCAGGAGAGCCGCGCTCAGATTAAAAACGGAGCCTCTGGACTATTACAGTGCTCCAGTCCTTTCCTGCATGTCTGCATGGACAAAGATGGGCATCGTGAGGAGGAACATCACTAAGTATGTGAGTCCTCATCCCCCCCCCGGCAGTAAGAAGGTTGAAAAACAGCCTCAGCGTCGCAGGAGCGACTCTGGTTCTGATGCCAGTCCGTTCAGTAAGTGTGGCACCCGGTCTAGTAAGCAGGCCCGGGAAGCATCTGATGTCAAGGTTGCCTCCAGAGGGAAGACTTTGGTGATGAAAGCTCCTTCCCCAGAACCGGTACCGGCCCTTCATCTACTTGTGAGTGATCTTCGGGCATATGTACCTGTTGTTTCTTTATTCTCCTGATGTTGTGTGTCCCCCCCCCCCCCCCCACCGTCCCTTTCGTACCTAGGTGAAAAAGCCACGGAAATGTACTTCCAAATCGAATAACAGGTAATGCGCCCTCTGTAACCGGGGACTGGCGCAGTCTTAGTCCAAACGGCTCTGCAAGGACTGTATCCAGCAGACCATTTCAAATGAGACCCCCTGGGTTTGCCAATGATCTTCGCGCCATTATCCGGTCCGAAGTTCAAAGCTCTCTGCAGTCCCTGAAAGAGCCTCCTCGTAAGCGGCATAGACCTGCCTACTCGGCCTCGCCATCCAGCCGGTCTGAGGGGGAATGTGGGTCTTCTGGTTTTGCAACCTCTTCATCTGACAGTGAGGCTGAAGTCCACCAGTGCTTCCCCATAGAGGGCACGAGCAAACTGATTAAGGCTGTCAGAGACACTATGGGCATTACTGAGGAGAAACTGCAGCCTTCAGTTCAGGATGTCATGTTTAAGGGTCTGGAGGATAGGAAGCGTAGAACCTTCCCGGTGGTGGACAAGGTACAGGCAGGCGTTGATCTCCAGAGAATGGAAGAAACCGGATAAGCGGGGTTCTCTTCCGCCGGGCGGCTTCAAGCGCAAGTATCCCTTTGAGGAGGCAACCTGTTCCCACTGGGATAGGGCACCCAAATTGGATGTAGCAGTGGCTAAAGCATCTTAACAGTTTTCTATTCCCTTCGAGGACATGAGATCCTTAAAGGACCCTATGGATCGGAAGGCAGATGTCTTCCTTAAAACTGCATGGGAGTCCTCAGCGGGTGCTCTCCGTCCTGCCATAGCAGCTACATGTACTGCACGGTCTCTGGCGGTATGGTTGTCCGAGTTGGAGGATAAGCTTAGGAACAAAGTTCCACGTGAGGATATTATTTCCTCTCTGCCCAGGCTGCAAGGGGCTGCGGCTTTCATCTCAGATGCATCTGCAGATTCCACTAGACTAGCGGCTAAACAGCAGCCCTTTCTAATGCGGCACCTTATGGTTAAAGTGTTGCCCAGGGTATCTACAGGTTAAATCTAAGCTGTGCTCCATTCCCTGTCAGGGCAAATTTCTTTTCGGGTCGGTTCTGGACAATATTCTTGAGAAGGCTGGGGAAAAAAAGAACTTTCCGGACCCGTCCTTTCCCTCCTTCAAGCGGTCCTTTCGTAAAAAGTAATACACCCGTAAGTTCTCCCCCAGGAGTAGAAATACCTGGTCAGACCGGAAGAAGGAAGGTAAGGGTTTCTTGATCAAGGGCTCTTCCCAATCCAAGAAGTCTTCCCAATGACTCCCTTCCCCAGGTTGGGGGGAGATTGACCTACTTTCTTCCCGTGGATTCTCAACATCATCTAATCAGGTCTGACGTTTCCATTCCGCAGTCTTCCTCCCAGGCGTTTTCTCCTGACGTCCCCGAGGGCTTCCCCGAGCAAACAACAAGCTTTGTAAGGGGAAGTGAAGGCCCTCTTACGCAAGGCGGTCCTGACGGACGTCCTATTGGCGGAAATAGGAGAAGGCTTTTACTCCCCTCTTTTTCTGGTCCAGAAACCGGACGGCACCTTTCGTGTCATCATAAACCTAAAAGGTCTCAACAGCCACTTGGAAATCTTGTCCTTCAAGATGGAATCCATGAAGTCCACGATAAAGTGTCTACCCAGGTTGTCATATGGCTGTCCTGGATCTGAAGGACGCGTATTATCACATCCCCATCGCTCCTCATTTTCAGAAATATCTCAGGGTGGCGGTGCTTGTAGAAGGGTCGGTGCGACATCTGCAATTCAGAGCCTTACCATTCGGCCTGGCGATTGCGCCCAGAATCTTCACGAAACTCGTCCTGGAAATCACAGCTCGCCTACGAGAGGACAAGATTCTCATTATTCCGTATCTCGACGACTTCCTCGTGGTAGGGAAATCGGCAAACCATTGTACTACTGTTCTTCAGACTGTCTGCTCAAAACTGGGACGTCTAGGCTGGATTTTGAACTTGGAGAAGTCTAGGTTGCTACCAGCCACGGTGCAGGTTTTTTAGGGACTTACTTTGGACTCTCTCCTACAGGAGTGTCGTCTCCCACCTTCCAAAGTGGAGAAGGTTCGCACTCTGGTGCAACAGGTGGTGTCAGTTCCACGCATGTCCCTGCGAAGGGCTATGTCTCTCCTGGGCTCACTGACATCGACTCTCCCCGCAGTCCTTTGGGCCCAAGGGCATACCAGGGCCCTCCAGTGGGACATTTTAGAAAATCAGACGATTCTGGGAAACAGGTTAAACATTCGGATTACTCTGCGCTCCAGCTCAATCACCTCCCTTCACTGGTGGCTGGTTCCCGCAAACCTCACAAGGGGAGTCCTATGGTCTGTCCCGGTGTCCCGAATTGTGACCACGGATACCAGTGTGTCTGGATGGGGGGCTCACCTGCTGGACCGTCCGATCCAAGGTCTCTGGTCACCCCGGGAGGCAGCTTCCTCCAATATCAGAGAGCTGCTGGCTGTGGAACGAGCACTGACCAGTCTTCTCCCTTCACTGACAGGACACCATACCCGGGTGTTGTCAGACAATCAGGTGACGGTAGCTTATCTGAACCATCAGGGGGGTACAAGATCCAGGTCCCTTATGCCTATAGCCGACAGGATCCTGTTACTAACAGAAACTCACCTTCTATCCCTGACAGCCGTTGACATCAGGGGGAAAGACAACCTCGCGGCGGATTTCCTGAGCCACACTCTCCTGCACCAGGGGGAGTGGGCGCTCAACCAGTCAGTCTTCGACATCACACGGCCAGGTGGGGGACTCCGGTTCCTCAATTCTGTTCTCTGAATCCCAAGGAACAACCATACGCAGTGGACGCCCTGTCGACAAAGTGGGACTTTCCCCTAGCATATGCATCCCCCCCACCCCCCGCTGGTTCTTCTCCCCTCTATCCTGAAGAAAATCAGGGACGACAAGGCGAGAGTCATTCTGATTGTTCCCTTCTAGCCAAAGTGACTATGTTTTGTTTTTTGTTTTTTTTTCTGGCTGGTTCAGCTGTCCCTTACCAAACCGTGGGTCCTCTCGAGATTCTGGATCTCCTGTCCCAGGGACCAGTGTCCCATCCTCCCACAGTCAAATTGCACATCACGGCATGGAATTTGAGAGGGCATTACTGATCAGTAAGGGGTTTTTCCTCAATTTAGTTTCCACGCTGTTATGTTGTAGGAAACCTGTGACAGCAAGGTCTACTGTAGGACTTGGAAAAAGTTTTTATCTTCATCAGGGGCTAGTGTGACAGGGGAGGTTCCCATAGGTCTGATCTTGGAATTTCTGCAGAGTGGGTTGGACAAAGGGTTGGCGGTTAGCACACTCAAGGTCCAGATCTCCGCATTAGCAGCGCTCTACAATTGTGATGTCGCAGGGAACCCTTGGGTGGCTAGGTTTATCAGGGCCAGTTCGTGTCAGCGTCCTACACGTGCCATCTCCCTAACTCCTTGGGACCTTAACCTGGTCTTAGCAGCCCTGACAGGTCCTCCATTTGAACCCATTGACTCAATCTCTGTTAAATGTCTCCCCCTTAAGACTGTCCTCCTGGTAGCTCTGACCTCGGCCTGTAGGATCAGTGCCATTCAGGCCCTTTCTATCGACCCTCCTTACACTTAAATTCTGGACGATAGAGTAGTGTTGCGCCCTGACCCTGCATACCTCCCCAAGGTGGTTTCTAGGTTTCATACGTCCCAGGAAATTGTGCTGCCTTCCTTTTGCGATAACCCGACATGTGCTGAGGAAAGGCGATGGCATTGTCTGGATGTGCGTCGTTGTCTCATCCATACAGGTTAATTATGGAAGGTATCTCTGGGAGCTGTCTACCATGATTACCCTTGGACTTAGTGGCAGCTATGGGCTGCCATTAACTCCTTTTTTTACCCCGAATGCCACCGCACCAGGGCAATTCGGGATGAGCCGGGTAGAGTCCCGGGACTGTCGCATCTAATGAATGCGGCAATTTCGGGAGGCTGCTGGCTGATATTTTTAGGTTGCGGGGGGCCCTATAACGTGGGGCTCCCCATCCTGAGAATACCAGCCTTCAGCCGTGTGACTTTATCTTGGCTGGTATCAAAATTGGGGGGACCGCACACCTTTTTTGTTTTAATTATTTATTTTACTGCACGATATATACCTGCCCACCAGCAACTGTGATTGGTTGCAGTGAGACAGCTGTCACTCAGCGTGGGGGATTGTCTGAATGCAACCAATCATAGGCAGGCGCCGGTGAGTGGGGGAAGCAGTGACTACGAGATGGAATAATGAACGGCCGGCATTTTCAAAAGCTGGAGAAGACTCCAAAGCAGTGTGACAGCCGTGCAGCGCCACGCCGGTAATCGGTGAGTATGAGAGAGGGGGAGAGGGAGGGACCGACAGAGAGAGACCGAAAGACCTGCATTCTGTTTGTCAAAAAAGCATGCAGAACGCAGCAATAATGCAGTGCAAGCGCAGTTTGGTTGCGTTTTGACACACCTCATTGATTTCAATGGGTGGAAAATGCAACCAAAATACACAAAAGAAGTGACATGCTGCTTTTTTGAACGCATCGATTTTGTGAAATATTTGGTATCCAAAACGCTGCCTAAAAAAGCAACGTGCGCATGGGATTTGCTGACTTCTCATAGACTTTGCTGGGGAAGCACAACGCATGCATGTTTGACAATGACACGCTGCAGTTTTAAATGCAGCCAAAACGCAGGAAAAACACAATGTGCGCACACAGCCTTATTTCTCTCTGCAAAATGCAAATCATTTTATATAATGTATACAATGTGATTTTCTGGATTTTATTTTGGATATTCTATCTCTCCATGGTAAAATTAACCTATCCTTATAATTATAGACTGTTCACGTCTTTGTCAGTGGACAAACTTACACAATCAGCAAGAGGATCAAATACTTATTTCCCCTTATTCTCTTGTTGTTGTTTTTTGTATTTTTTTCCTTTTAGTTGATTTCCTTGTCTCATCCTCTACATAATAAAGGCTCAATTTTCTGTTGTTTTTTTTTTTTTAATTTTTCCTGATTGACCCAAAAAAGATAACAGACAAAGATGACATTATGGAGAAGATATTACACCTGAGTCTGGAGATAATCTTCCATCTTACTGGAGAGGTGAGAGGCTCTGATGTCATCACATTACATCATTATCTATGGGGATAACAGAGGATATGACCGGGGAGGTGAGAGGCTCTGATGTCATCACATTACATCATTATCTATGGGAATAACAGAGGATATGACCGGGGAGGTGAGAGGCTCTGATGTCATCACATTACATCATTATCTATGGGGATAACAGAGGATATGACCGGGAAGGTGAGAGGTTCTGATGTCATCACATTACATCATTATCTATGGGAATAACAGAGGATATGACCGGGGAGGTGAGAGGTTCTGATGTCATCACATTACATCATTATCTATGGGAATAACAGAGGATATGACCGGGGAGGTGAGAGGCTCTGATGTCATCACATTACATTATTATCTATGGGAATAACAGAGGATATGACCGGGGAGGTGAGAGGTTCTGTTGTCATCACATTACATCATTATCTATGGGGATAACAGAGGATATGACCGGGGAGGTGAGAGGTTCTGACGTCACCACATTACATCATTATCTATGGGAATAACAGAGGATATGACCGGGGAGGTGAGAGGCTCTGATGCCATCACATTACATCATTATCTATGGGAATAACAGGATATGACCGGGGAGGTGAGAGGCTCTGATGTCATCACATTACATCATTATCTATGGGAATAACAGGATATGACTGGGGAGGTGAGAGGCTGTGATGTCATCACATTACATCATTATCTATGGAAATAACAGAGGATATGACCGGGGAGGTGAGAGGCTGTGATGTCATCACATTACATCATTATCTATGGGAATAACAGGATATGACTGGGGAGGTGAGAGGCTCTGATGTCATCACATTACATCATTATCTATGGGAATAACAGAGGATATGACCGGGGAGGTGAGAGGCTCTGATGTCATCACATTACATCATTATCTATGGGGATAACAGAGGATATGACCGGGGAGGTGAGAGGTTCTGATGTCATCACATTACATCATTATCTATGGGGATAACAGAGGATATGACCGGGGAGGTGAGAGGCTCTGATGTCATCACATTACATCATTATCTATGGGAATAACAGAGGATATGATCGGGGAGGTGAGAGGCTCTGATGTCATCACATTACACCATTATCTATGGGAATAACAGAGGATATGACCGGGGAGGTGAGAGGCTCTGATGTCATCACATTACATCATTATCTATGGGGATAACAGAGGATATGACCGGGGAGGTGAGAGGCTCTGATGTCATCACATTACATCATTATCTATGGGAATAACAGAGGATATGATCGGGGAGGTGATGGACTCTGGAAATGTCTGTAGTGATATTATTAATGTCTCCACACTCAGGATTACACAGTAGTGAAGACCTCTAGTGATCGCTGTCAGACCCCTGTGTCTGAAGGACGGGGAGGAACCCTGAGCCCAATCCCGGGGCCTCCACCTCACCCCCGGATACATAAGGACGTCAATGACCAGAAGATCCTGGAACTCGCCAACAAGATGATGGAGCTGCTGACTGGAGAGGTGACACTGCTGGGAATGCTGGGACATTATACAGGACGGCACTGGAGGATTCTGGGTGATGTATCATTGTGTTGTCAGGTTCCTATAAGGTGTCAGGACGTCACTGTCTATTTCTCCATGGAGGAGTGGGAGTATCTAGAAGGACACAAGGAGCGGTACAAGGAGGTGATCATGGAGGAGCCCCAGCCCCGCACATCACCGGGTAATAGACAGGACTGAATACACCTGGCCTATAATTATCTGTATGTAATAATGATGTCCGTCCTGTCTGTGTCTCCTGCAGGTCTCTCCAGTACGAGGACGACCCCAGAGAGATGTCCCGCTCCTCCTCCTCCTCCACAGGATCCTCAGGTAGATGGAGATCTCCCCTATGAGGTGTAGACGGCTGTGACCTCCTTGTGTTCAGTCTTGTTTTCTCCTCCAGTATTAGATGTTTTATACTTGTGTAATGAGAGCGGTGGAGACGGCAGGATCACAGCTGACCACAGACCTCACATGTCCGGATCTTATCTCCATTATTCCCGGAGACTTTTACAATATTTTGTTTTGCAGCTTTTGGATCCGGATAAAGATCTGAACAATATTAATTCTCCAGAGAGAAATGTGAGGGGCGATCAGCGGAGTAACGAGGGGATTCCTACAGATCACCGCCCCGGTGAGTACAGACCACCCAATAAAGCACACAAGTCACACATTCCTATTTTCCACTCTTTGCTGTGTCAGTTTCTCCAGCGGTATATTAACCCTTCATGTAAAATACACATGAAATGTGAATGAATCTGTGATCTCGGTGCAGGTGATAACACGGGATGTGCAGTTATGTTATAGAGGAGAAATACAGCTGGACATGAATTCTGCCGATGTGAGTGAGGACGAGCTCCAGCTCTTTCCTATTATCCGCTGTCAGGGCTGATGAGGGGTTTCTCCAGTATGGGGACTGAGAATCCATTATCTCCTATTACACTCTTGTCAGTGTGTGACAGATATAGAAAATTGAGATATAAAATTAGGGTCCAGTGTGTTTAAAAAGGAATTCAGGGGGGCATGACCTGGCTGTAGAGGAGTGAGGACGCACGGTGTCTCAGCTCCTGTCGCCGGACCAAATATCAGCAGATCCACATCGGGGCCTCTCAGGCGGCGAGGAAAGGGATCCAACACTTTTTCTCCAAGTCCCCATTGCCAGAGGCCTCCAAGGGACTCCTAAAATGGAGCCACTGCTCCACGCGGTGAAGCCCTGGCTCATAGCTGTTCACCAGCAGCCGCGGAAACACAGTCTCCTGCACAGCTGTCGCCAAGCAGCCAGACTTTGCTCAGAGGCACAAGGTGTTCAGGCGTGGGGATCCAGCGGCCAGCCGGCGGAGCAAGTCAATGGAGAAAAAAAACTCGTAAAGTAACGAGTAACCCGAATGCTGTACTATTTGTGCAAGTAGCAAATAGTGCGGAATTCAGGTTACTTGTTATTTTGCCAGTTTTTCCCCATTGACTTGCATTGCACATGCTTTTCGGAATGAATACGCGAGAAGTAGATAACTATTCGTACTCGCTATACTCATAACGAATACTAGGTACTCGCTCATCTCTAATGCTGGGCCATTAGTGCACTGCGTGGGCCCACAGGAGTCAGGGGTCCTGGCTGAACTTGAGCTGCACACATGCATAACTGCCATTCCTACCAGGGAGCATATGGAGGCCTATATTGCTAGGCTAGAACTGGCATACCGCACAGAACTGTCCGCCATGAGGGTGTATGTGGAGAGGATCGATGCCCAGAATCACGCAGGGAAAATCCAGTGCCTTGAAGACGTATCACAAGCCCAGAGTGTTATATATGAGCAACATTCCCACCAAATACATTACATAGTGGAGGCTATGGATGATGCTGAAATTAGGAGCCGCAGTAACCATATTAGGGTATGTGTCTTGCCAGAATCTGTTAAATCCAAATAACTTCTTCGTACACTACAAACCATCTTTAACGAGATCCTCGGCGAACCCACTAGCAAGATGTTGGACTTTGATAGAGCTCACAGGGCTCTAGGCCCTAAACCTGTGGAAAATGACCGCCTGAGATATGTGATAAGTAAAGTGCACCGCTATGTTCTGAAAGAGGCGATTATGCTCAAGATCTGCAGGGGGGCTTTAGTTTTATTGGAAGATTGACAAATCCAAATTGTACCTGACTTTGCAAAGGCAAAGGGCCCTGTAACCACTTTTGGACAAGCTACGCTCTTACGACATCCCATACAATTGGGGCTTCCCGTTTTGCCTTCAGGTTTGCTACACAGGACACATGCATATGGTCAACCAAGAGGGGAGTTTTATTTTTTAAGAATAAGTGTCAATTCTTCCATTTTCACCATAGCTACAGAGACGCGGCGACAACTTGCTCCTCCCTCCTGTGCTCTCTGGCTGACTTTGCAGAGGGTATCCTGATCGTAGGTGGTGACCTGAACTTCACTCTTGACCCTAAAGTAGACTCGACCTCGATACATCACCCTCTCTGTCCCATTGGAAACTTACTGTTGTAAAAGGTGCCATCCAAAACCTCCGTTTGGTGGATGTGTGGAGAACACTGCCCCCTACAGATTGCAGTTATACCTACTACTCCCTGGCTCATTCCTCATACAGCCACATAGACCTGTTTCTAATCAGTCAGTGTGCTCTGACCTGGCAGGTAAAACCCTCTATACGATTATAGGAAACATCTCTTGGTCAGATCATGCCCCCGTATTTCTAAGACTCACCATTCTGGACTCGGAAAGCCATGGTCTTGGCGACTGAATGACAACTTGTGTATGACAGAATTGCAGAATACAATTACCAAATTTGTGGAGGTCCACTCAATAGATCCTACTGCTCTCCCCACGCAGTAGGAGGCGCTCAAATGTGTGTTGAGGGGGGTCATAATCAAACACGGAGCCAGGCTTTTGTGAGAGAGCCCAAACCATTTCTTTCCTGGTAAAGAAAATATCAAATCTAGAGTATGCCCATAAGATGACAATGTCTCCACTTACAGTATCTGAGCTGATCAAACACAGAGAGGAGCTCAAATCCATTGTTGACCAACAATACACACACTATAAGACCAGGTTTAATAGATTTCTACATGCATGCTCAGATAAATGCGGTAGACCACTAGCTACAGTAGGGTTTTCCACCCTAGGGGAGATCCTAGCCAATTTTCCCATGATTAAACGCTCGGATGGTTCCTCGACCCAGAATCCTGCTCAAATCACCAAACATTTTCCAACTTTTTACAGAGAACTATACAATATCAAGGGCAAATTTAGCGATATGTCCCAGGAGGCATTAGATCGTAAAATCAATGATTACTTGACAAGGACAGCTTTCCCAACTGTTCCCAGGAATGAGGTTGAAGCTGTCATAGAAGTCAGCCAAGCCACGTGCCCAATGAATGCTTCATCGACGGGAGGAAGCCAGAGTCAGCAATGACAGTCGTGTGGTTCCCCAGCTGGGCAAATGCCCGGGGGTCATATTTATTGAAAAGTTTTAACATATAAGTCAATGTACCCCAACATACATTGGTCAATCTTATCACTATCACATAATGATTGGTTACATCCTCGTTTTATATCATACTGATTGGTTCATCTGGAATATCACGTAAATCAGAGACCACCTGATCCAAATGGATACCAAGATAATCTTGGCATGATGCATGTTCCGAGATGGTCTTTATCTCGTTCTTACGTAGTCTAGGGACTTATTAATATCAACATATGTACTTGTGGAACATGCAGAGTCATGCCTAATTATACCATGTGCATCAGGGGCCACTCTCAGATAAGGTCTGGTACATTTTGCAATACACCAGCACGTAATATGTCATTTTATAATTAAAGGTACATTACACGCAATATGGCCTTCACTCAGGTCTGAATGTTACTCAGTCTTATGTTAGGTATAAGCAAATTCAAACAATAATAATAGCAACAATCTGATCTTGTAAACCTGATTATTTCTGTAACAAAGCCCTTGAAGAGGATTTCTCAGAGACAGAGGTATCGTTCATTATCCAAGACTCCCCATGTGGTAAAAGCCAGAGTACCGACTGGTTCTCCTCTAAATTTTATAAATTGTTGAATGCTCAACTCTCCTTATTCCTGACCAATTCTGTCTCTGCCAATGCTCAATGGATAGCCCAGTTCCTGGAAGCTCATGTTTGCGTTATCCCCAAACCAGGGAAGAATCATACGGTGGATTCTAATTATAGACTCATTTCACTGATCAATTTAGATATAAAACGTTTTCCAAAGCATTAGCCAACAGACTTGCCCCACCCTTCTGGGGATCAGCCATACGGATCAAGTGGGGTTTGTGCAGGGTCATGAAGCCCGCGACAACAATAAGTTGTACCTTCTGATGGCCCACTCCTTACCTATGTGTCTGCTATCAGTCGACGAGAAGGGCTTCGACCTGGTCAGTTGGAACTTCATGTTGGCCTCCCTACGGCAAGTGGGCTTTGGTACTAAATTTTTAGATCATGTTACATCCTTATATACTGACCCCTCAGCAGGGGTCAAGGCAAATGGATTTTTGTCCCCCCTCATACCCTATCCACAATGGCACCTGACTGCGGTGCACATTATTCCCTTTGCCCTATGTTTTTATAATGGAGCACCTAGTGGTGGCCATAAGAAATAACACTAGCATTCATGGCATTGAAGCAGGGGCTGGGCATCGTAAATTGGCCTTATTTGCGGATGACCTTCCCGTGGTTATTTCCCATCCATATATTTATTTTCCTTCCTTACTCAAAGTTTGAGGAATTCGGTAACCTTAGTAACTTAAAATTGAACTTCTGGCGTTTGACAGGGTGCACTGGGGATATCTGAAATCTGTACTGGCCAAGTTTGGATTTGAAGGCCCCATACTTACCGCCATAATGGCACTATACTCTAACCCTAACGCCAAAGTTCTGGCATCCGGATTTATATCTCGGAGTTTTGAATTATCCAATGGGACACGCCAGGGGTGTCCGCTCTCCCCTATCATCTATGCCCTTGCTATAGAGCCTCTGGCGCAGACCATCCGTGAATGCCCTCGGATCTCGGGGATTCGAGTGGGGAGTACAAACCATGTGATCAGTCTATATGCGGATGATGTGATTTTATCCTGCACTAATGTAGAGGTGTCCCTAAAACACGTAATGGAGATCCTGTCCTCCTTCGCTCAAGTCTCGTATTACAAGCTTAATATTACCAAGTCCTTAATTTTTCCGCTCTTCCTGCCCGCCTCAACTAGAGCCACTCTTTCTCATCTTTACCCTTTCAAATGGGAAGACGAGGGTATCCCCTACCTGGGTATTATACTGGCCCCGCTACACTCCGTGATCCGGAAAAATCTGCTGACCCTGCACACCTCACTGGATAGAGAACTTACTCGCCTTTCTCTTCTCCCGCTCTCTTGGGTGGCGAGAATGCAGACCTTTAAAATGATCTGCCTCCCAAAAATTATCTACTTACTTCGGTGCCTGCCCCTAACAATTCCGCAACGGTATCTCACCAAAATTCATTCGCTAATGAGTAAATTTATATGGGCTGGGAAAAAACCTAGAATAGCCCTGAGATGCATGCATGCCCCGTTAAGTGGTGGAGGAATGGGTATTCCTAATATTCTAACATACCACAGAGCCGCTATCCTGGAACCGGCTCGAGATTGGTGGAGGAATGATTCAGACTTAAGATGGTTACAGATTGAGTACACCTGGGCACAGGTCCACTCCCCTAAACAATTCATAGACTCCCTGCTCCTAACCCCTTCGCCCCCCGGCGATCTTCTACCCACCACAGCAGCTCTAAAGAAAGCTTGGTCCTTGTGGAGCAAGCCAGTGTCACATGCTTTAGGTCCCAGCATTCCCCTTAGATCGCTAGAAGCCTTCATTCCGAACTTGAATCTTGCCGCCTGGACACGTGGAGGTCCAATCACCCTAGCAGATCTCTATAGAGAAGGCGTCCTACTCCCGTACTCAGAAATGTGTGATAAATTTAACCTTCCCCGACACAGTCTATTCCAGTTTTTTCAAATACGTCACTTTCTTCAGTCCGCTCCTCATCTCCCGGCTCCCACGACAGCTGACCACGCCTCAATTAAAAAATTCTTTCAAAATAGCAAAATCAAAGGCCTTTCATATATCCATAATATGCTAAACTCCCCACAACCGGACAAACAATTGCCGTATATGCTCAAATGGGAAAAAGATCTAGCTTCTCCGCTTCCGCCGCAAGAATGGTTCGCGGCCTCAAAATGGATCCACAAGTTCTCTTCTTGTCTCAATCATATAGAGCAATTAAAAAAGGTTCATCTGAGGTGGTACAACTCCCCTACTAAACTGGCTTCTTTTTCCCCACATGTGTCACCACTGTGCTGGAGGGGCTGCAACCACAGGGGCACCTTATGTCATATGTGGTGGTTTTGCCCTAAGTTATCTAACTTCTGGCAGGAGGTGTTCAATCTAATCCATGAGGTTACTAGTCTCCGCCTTTCTCCAAACCCAACCTTAGCGGTGCTACACATTGGCTTAGATGGGATCCCGGATCTTTTAAAAAACATCATTTCTCACATTCTCATAGCTGGCAGGTACTGTGTGGCATACAAGTGGAGGTCGGTGAGCCCCCCTACAAAAAGAGATCTAATTGAGAGGATCAACCTACACTGGCTATACGAAACCAACTTGGCCCCCAACCTAGAGAAGAGAACGGCGAGACTTAAACAATGGCACCCGTGGGCCACTTCCCTTTATGCAACGGCCCTCCCCCAGATACCGACACCTACACCATAAATAAATTGATTATGCCTAAGAATGTCTTGTAGAGCTGCTTCCCCCACCCCCTCTCTTTCCCCCCTCCCTCCCTGCTCCTATGTTCAGGTTGTTGTTGTAAGGGGTATTTAATGTCCCAGATTGATATTCTGATAATGGCTCGAGGCTATTCCACCTCTTGCTACTCAATGCTCCTGTTCTTGATGTTGTTGTATGAGAAGTTTGTATTTTTCTGAAAACTCAATAAAAATCTTTATGATAAAAAAAAAAAAATTGAACTTCTCAAAGTGGGAAGCCATGAATGTGACCCTGTCTATTGAAGTTTTATGTCCCACAACTAAAAATTTCCCATTTAAATTGCAATCTTTGGCGCTAAAGTACCTGGGAGTAGTCGTTCCGTGGGACTCAGCCAAAATCCTGCATCTCACTTTCTTGCCCTTGCTGGAAAAGACAGAGATCTGAAGAAACATGACAAGTGTAAGCTCTCGTGGTTCAGGCGCATTAACGCCATGAATATCCATATAATCTTCACTAGGCACATAAACTGCTTTCATTTAAGTGAAATCAAATTCTTGCATTGCTCTATTTTATTGCATTTCTCATTGTCAAATGTCAGTATCATCTGAAGGAAATGAGTGTTCCTTCTGGTCACATACTGTCTTCCACAGTCCACAACATAGCAGCTTTCCATTGACAGATTAATTCCGTAAAATTTTTCAAAAATTTGTAATTTTATTCAGAGGCCATCCTTTAAGTGTCTTCTAGGGTGTATTGCAGTCCCTCTTTCTAAATTTTGTCCCCCCTTGCACATGGTGTAACACCAGCATTGGCATGATCAGTCCTTCACCTGAGCTCTTTATCAGTTCCCATCATCTGTATAATAAGCTCCACAGATCTCCTCTCTCGGTGGGAGATATTCTCTGATTTGTTCTCTGTACAATACCCTGCAATTGACACGTTCTTTCATTGGAGAAGCTGTCTATATCTCTGGTTGTGGATGTGGCAGACATCATCCCCAGGGGTAATTTTGGGGTCCACCATTACACATATTAGAACAGCAGCATTGCCACACACAGTCCTATTCGGGCCTTCACCTGAGCTCTGTACCAGTTGCCATCACATGCATAATATGCTCCCTCACTGGGTAATATATCCTCTGATTTGTTCACTGTATAATACCCTTCATGGGACATGTTCTTTCATTGGAGAAGCTGTCCATCTCTCTGGCTGGGGATGTGGCATAAGTCGTCCCCAGGGTTGTGCTGAGTGTACACTAACTCCTCAGGCCCCTATCCTGGAGGAAGCTGGGTCCTCATCAAATGCAGAGCACAATGTCAAAAATTTATTTTACAGACCCTAAATTAATCTGTCAATTCTGAGCTCAAACTGCCCTGGGCACTGGGAGGGATAATATAAAAATGAAGTCTTTACTAAATACATCCAGTATGGAAACCTCAAGTTGTGGATTCTGTGTCTCCTAAAGCATTAGATAAATATATAGAAATACATCTAGAATATCCAATACTGCACCACAACATGAGTGAGGGCCCTCCCAAATCTCTGGTAGGTGGCCACCTATGGGACCTTCCAAATGTATGAGAAAGGACTCCCAAATGTATGAGTGAAGGTCGCCTGAGGGCCATCCAAAATTTATGTGACACACAACATTGAATGTAGACACCATTGCGTCAGTTTTGGGTGCCAACCCCTGCAGTTAGGCAGGTGCAAATCTAGGTCAGGTTTAGGGAACTCTTAGGGGTACTTTGCACGCTGCGACATTGCAAGCCGATGCTTGTGATGCCGAGCGCGATAGTCCCCGCCCCCGTCGCAGCAGCGATATCTTGTGATTGCTGGCGTAGCGAACATTATCGCTACTCCAGCTTCACATGCACTCACCTGCCCTGCGACGTCGCTCTGGCCGTGCGGCGTCATAGCAACGTCATGCGGCCAATAGCAGCGGAGGGGCGGAGATGAGCAGGATGTAAACATCCCGCCCACCTCTATCGTTCGCATTGCAGCCGGGACGCAGGTAGGAGATGTTCCTCGCTCCTGCGGCTTCATACACAGCGATGTGTGCTGCCACAGGAACGAGGAACAACATCGTACCGTCGCTGCATCGGCATTTATGGAAATCTCGGACCCTACATGATACGATAACGACGCTTTTGCGCTCGTTAATCGTATCACAAATGCTTTACACACTACGATATCGCAAGCAACGCCGGATGTGCGTCACTTTCGATTTGACCCCACTGACATCGCACCTGCGATGTCGTAGTGTGCAAAGCCCCTCTTAGGGCTCGTGCACACACTGCGTCCTGACCAGTGCAGAAATAAATGCACCCTCTGTCAGACTTGACACTGCATTTTGACACACAGCCTCCAAAACGCATGTATTTTGGATGCATTCTACATGCGCTTTGGATGCATTTTTGTCAGTGCGGTCCCCCGGCAATTCAGCTCTGCTACATGCCCGCTAACAGCAGACACAGACAGAGCCGGGTGATGAGAATGAGCTCGGATGAGCTGCACCCGACTTCATTATCATCCCGTGGCTCTGTCTCTGTGTGCTGTCATGAACTCAGATGAACCACCAAGGTCAGTGCCAGGACACAGGAGTCCGCAGCAGTGACGTCAGAGCTTCACCCGATTTCACTGACATTGCGCAGCTCGCTCTCTCTGTGTCGCAGCCTGATTTGCGGTCACACGTGAAGGACTCACCTGTGACCGTAAATCCCCTGAGTGACTGAAGTGAGCAGCGCGAGCAGCGGTGCCGTCACTCAGGTGACCCGCGGCCACGGCTGGAGTCCTCCACCTGAGAGCGGTGGCCGCGGGTAACCTTAGGGACGTCATCGCTGATCGCGCGGCTCACTTCAGTTGCTGCGTGGAGCTGACAAAGAGCGGTCGTGGTTTGTGGCCGCTCGCTGTCAGCTTCATTTAGCAGAGCTGAGAGCGTTGTGGGACCTCATGTGGATTACGTCGGACATGGAGGGGTTTTTGGGGATTAATAAAGTGGCGAGAGAGGGTGTTTTTTTGTCTTTTATTCCAAATAATGGATTTTTTGGATGTGTGTGTTTGTTTTCTTTAACTTACAGGTTAATCATGGAAGGTATCTCGGGGAGACGTCTGCCATGATTAACCTAGGACTTAGTGGCAGCTATGTGCTGCTGCCATTAACTTTTTATTACCCCGATTACCACCACACCAGGGCAATTCGGGAAGAGCCGGCTAGATTCCTGGGACTGTCGCATTTAATGGATGCGGCAAGTCTGGGCGGCTGCTTGCTTATATTGTAAGGCTGAGGGGCTCCCAATAACGTAGAGCTCCCCATCCTGAGAATTACAACCTTCAGCCGTGTGGCTTTACCCTGACTGGTATCAAAATTGGGGGGGAACGCACGTTTTTTTTTTAATTATTTATTTATTTTTACTGCATGATATAGACACGCCCACCTGCGGCTGTGATGGGTTGCAGTGAGACAGCTGTCACTCAGCATGGGGGTGTGTCTTACTGCAACGAATCATAGGCGCCGGTGCGTGGGGGAAGCAGATAATACGAGATGGAATAATGAGTGGCTGGCATTTTCAAAAGAGGAGAAGCCGCCACAGTGTGAATACCGTGCAGCGCCGCGTCGGGGATCGGTGAGTATGAGAGAGGGGTTGGGAGGGAGATACCAACATCGACAGAGAGAGACCAAAAGACCTGCGTTTATGTCAAACACGCGGATCGCAACAAAAATGAAGTACAAACACACTGCTTAGCATTTTGGTAGAGTTTTTTAACAACTCATTGATTTTAATGGGTGTAGAACTCTGCCAAAACGCTCAAAAGAATTGACATGCTGCTTTTTTAAACGCAGAGATTTTGTCAAATTTTTGACTTTCAAAATGCTGCGTTCAAAAAAGCATCATGCACACGGATTTTGTATGATTCTCATAGACTTTGCTGGGGAAGCAGAACACATGCATTTTGACAATGTGATGCTGTAGCTAAAAACGCTGCGGAAATGCAAAAAAAAAAAAGCAACGTGCGCACGAGCCCTTAGCCTGTTTAGGGTCCTTTTGATTAGATGTCCCCTAATTTGTCCATCATTGTGTGTATAAGGATGCAATAGTAAAAGAAACTTGCATCCCTGGCCACACACACTTGTGCACATAACGGTTGTTTGGTGACATTGCGATTAACTGCGTTGGTTACAGCACTGGTATTGTTATAATTAGCGATGAGTATACCTGTTTGGTAAAGGTTTGTCAATTGCATATTCGGTACGAGCCTTAGCATGTTCGTTCGGGCTAGGTAACCCCAAGCATTTTCCCCAAAAGTCGTCGAGCTTCTGTTTTGTTCAGTTTCTGCCCCCGAACCTTGACCTCATTTCCAAAAATGCTTTTGTAATGGAATTTTCTGCTTTTGTATAGGTTTGTGGTGCTGTCTAATGTGGGGTTGCGTAAAATCAGTGGAGGAGGTGGGGACTATAAACCGAGCGAAGCCTTTTGGCATCCATCGCCATTTTTTTTTTTTTTTTACTTTATTTGCAGATGTTCCTACAGCCAATCACGATGCAGCAAACATCCACAAGATTCAGACAGAAGGGCTATTGTGCTTGGCTGTCTAAGTCACATGTGTGCATATAAATTGCGGACATGTTGCGTCGGTGACACTTTGTGAATGTGAATCCTTGGGGAAGGTGCTGCCGCTAGTGCTGCTAGACAGTTCGCTTAGGGGGTTTAATGCTAGGTAGTTGAAATAGATAGGAGAGCAATAATTTAGAATAGGGACGTGCAGTGTAGAGAAAGATGTGTGCCGCAAATCGGCACAGTTCATAAAAGAAATAAGGATTGGAACTTGTAGTGCCTGCTAAAGAGTTGCCAGTGAAGCATCTAAGTAGGTATTACTAAGTATTGCTGGCTGCTCCAAATTACGCAGTCCAACATAATTATAGGTATTGTTCAAAAGGGGTCGTTTTGGCACTTTTCCGTGTACGCTCCAAATTATGCAATGAACCGCATTTGTAGGTAGTGGTATTTTTTAGGGCCTTCACATTATTGCCAACTCGGGCAGGAAATAAATAATCTTTTGTGCCAGGTGTCTGATAGGTGTGGGCATAGGGTTGTGAAACATCTGTTTGAAAAGGGAAAGGTACATCAATCATGAGTGGTAAATCACACAGCGGATGTTGTGGATGGGGAAATAGGCAGGGTGTTGGAGGTGTACGTGTGGGAAGTTCTGTTAGTCAAAGGTCTAGTGACTAATCGCCGGCTCATCCTATTCCAAGAGAAATTAGAGCAACTGTTACTGGACAGCCTACTCCACTAGATTTCTTTATCGTTCCTTCCATGGGAGACCCAGACCATGGGTGTATAGCTAGCGCCTCCGGAGGACACACAAAGTACTACACTCAAACGTGTAGCTCCTCCCTCCGGGCTATATACACTCCCTGGATGACAATCTACCCAGTTCAATGCTTTGTGTTTCAGGAGGATACACACACTTGCATTCTCTGATATTTTTTTCTCATTTTTATTTTAATTTTAAAGATTTGGAAGAAAAGCGGGTCCAGTCTGGACTCCCGGCATGTCCCTTCACACCCCACTCTGTCGGCGGTGCTGTTAAGGTTGACTTTATAAGGCTGGAGCCTTCACATGCCGCGCTCCTTCACATCCTCTAAGAGGCTCTGGGTTGAAGTGGGAGCCTCCACGGTCCTCTCTGCTTGCAGAAGACCGGTCTCCATCCGCAGCCCTGTCTGGTCCCTGCTGGAAGGAGCATTTACCCCCCTCTCCAGGGACATGGCCCTGCGTCTCAAAGCTAAGTATTGAGACGTTTTTCAGGGGTCCCGGGTACTTTTATTAGGGGGACAGTATGTGTTTTAGCGTTACTGTAAATTCCGGCCGATTCTGGGGATTTCCCCTGAGTACCGCGCCGAAGGTGCCTGCTCGTCGGCCGCATTTTTAAATCTAGGCCCCGGCTTCAGTTTGGGCCTAGTTTCGGTTTTGGCTTCTCTGCATGTTTTGCATACAGCGCCGCCCACCGCCCGACCAGCAGAGGGGAGGGCACTCCTCTCTGGGGAGATGTTCCCTCCCCTGTATATCTCCCTGTATCTCTCTGCCCTCCGTTTTTCCCGCTCTTGGGCTTATAACGCCCCCACTCTTTCTCCCAGTGCCATTTTCTCAGCGTTCTTACACTGGAAGGCGCTGGATTCTGCAGCTGCATACTGTTAGGCAGGCTGACGCTTCACAGGGGAGCGGTGGAATCCGGAGGGCACACAGAGAGCACGGGCTGGTAAGCCACAACCTCTGGTTGTGGACTTTTATTACACTCTCAGGCATTCTACAGGAGTGTTTGCTTGCTGCAGAACTACCACCTCAGCAGCATGTCTGTCACTAGGAGCAAGGCTGCAAACATGTACGCTATATGCACTGCATGTAAGCTCATTCTGCCAGAGCCAAGCACATACCCACATTGTGATGCCTGTGCTAACATGGTTGTGTCTCAGCCTGGAGCCTCCGCAGGGGTCCCTCCGGCTGCTTCGGCCCCGGTGGCTGAACCCCCGGCTTGGGTAGCATCCTTTTCACAAGCTATTTCCCAGTCTCTTGCCGACTCCATGGGGCAGCTGTCCCGGACACTGCTGACCATGCATCAGCCCCCTTCTCAGGGTGCTTCAGCTGCTCCTAGCTCTGCGGAGCTCCCAGAGCATGTCCCAGGACCCCATCCCCCTAAACGGAGACGCAGGGACCCTTCTCCTTCCTCTTCCCACGGCTCTGATTCACGTGCCGAGGTACAGGGCGAGGAGGACTCGTTTACTGTGGGCTCAGACGCTACCTCTATGTACCCCATTGACTTGTCTGAGGGTGATGCGGATGTTAGTGCCTTGATTGCGTCCATTAACTCCGTACTGAACCTCAACCCACCAGAGTCTGAGGAACAAGCCTCTCTGGTAGAGATACACCAGTTTACCTCACCTAAGAAAGCTAAAAGTATGTTTTTTAACCACTCCAGCTTTCAGACCACTGTTACCAAACCCAGGGCCTGTCCTGACAAACGTTTTCCGAAGCGTAGTTCAGATGACCGTTTTCCTTTTCCACCAGAGGTGGTTAAGGAATGGGCTCAGTCCCCAAAGGTAGACCCTCCGGTGTCCAGAATCTCAGCCCGCACAGTCGTAGCTGTGGCTGATGGCACTTCTCTTAAGGATCCCACTGACCGCCAGGTTGACCTTTTGGCCAAGTCTGTATATGAGGCGGCTGGAGCCTCGTTCTCCCCGTCTTTTGCGGCAGTGTGGGCTCTCAAGGCAGTCTCTGCCTCTCTGGAGGAGATGCATTCCCTCACCAGGGACTCTATGCCTGAGATGGAGGCCTTAACTTCTCAAGCTTCGGCTTTTGCATCCTACGCCATGTCTGCCATCCTGGAGGCTTCTCACCGCACGGCGGTGGCCTCCGCTAACTCCCTCGCGATCCGCAGGATCTTGTGGCTTCGAGAGTGGAAAGCAGACGCTTCCTCTAAAAAGTACCTTTCGAGTCTCCCTTTTGCTGGGTCCCGGCTGTTTGGGGAACAGCTGGATGACATAACAAGGAGGCTACTGGCGGGAAGAGTACTTCCTTGCCTCAAACTAAGGCCAGTAAACCTGTCCAGGGCAGGATCCAATCGAGGTTTCGTTCCTCTAACTGGTCATCCTCGAAGCCCTCGACCGCGTCCACTACCGCAGCCAAGGATCGTAAATCGAACTGGCGCGCAAAGCCGCGTCCTCAAAAGACCGGAGGAGCCGCTGCCACTAAGGCAGCCTCCTCTTGACTACCTGGCTGCGCCAGCAACGTCCTTGGTCGGTGGCAGGCTCTCCCACTTTGGAGACGTGTGGTTCCAACACGTCGCCGATCAGTGGGTGCGGGATATCATCTCCCACGCACACAGGATAGAATTTTCTTCCAGCCCGCCAAACAGATTTTTTCTGTCCACACCCCCTTGCTCCAAGGCCGCCGCCTTCTCTCAGGCTGTGGCATTCCTGCAGGCCAACGGGGTAATTGTTCCGGTTCCCGCCCGGGAACGGTTCAGCGGTTTCTACTCAAACCTCTTTCTAGTCCCCAAGAAGGACGGTTCCTCCCGGCCCATCCTGGATCTCAAGCTTCTCAACAAGCATGTTCAGGTGCGGCACTTTCGCATGGAATCTCTGAGATCGGTCATTGCCTCAATGACCCAAGGAGATTTTCTGGCATCCATCGACATCAGAGATGCCTATCTGCATGTGCCTATTGCGGTCTCACACCAGCGTTGGCTACGCTTTGCAATCGGAGAGGAACATTTCCAGTTCGTGGCTCTTCCTTTTGGCTTAGCCACGGCCCCTCGAGTGTTCACCAAGGTCATGGCAGCAGTGGTTGCGGTCCTGCACCTCCAGGGATTGGCAGTGATTCCTTACCTGGACGACCTTCTAGTCAAGGCCTCATCCAGTGTAGACTGCCAGCTGAGTGTCTCTCTCACTGTCGCCACGCTAGTTCAGTTCGGGTGGCTTGTCAACCTGCCCAAGTCCACTCTGACCCCGACCCAGGTACTTCTGTACCTAGGGATGCAATTCGAGACTCTGCCGGCACTTGTCAAGTTGCCCTTAGTCAAACAGCAGTCCCTTCGTCTGGCGGTGCGCTCTCTGCTGAGGCACCGCCGTCATTCCATCAGACACCTCATGCAGGTGCTGGGTCAGATGGTGGCGTCAATGGAAGCGGTTCCCTTTGCCCAGTTCCATCTGCGTCCCTTGCAGCTGGACATTCTCCGCTGTTGGGACAAGCGGATCTCTTCCTTGGACAGGCTGGTGGCTCTGTCATCACAGGCCAGGAACTCCCTTCAGTGGTGGCTTCAGCCCCTCTCCCTGTCACAGGGACGCTCCTTCCTGACTCCGTCCTGGGTGATCCTCACCACGGATGCCAGCCTCTCCGGTTGGGGAGCGGTATTTCTCCATCACCGAGCACAGGGCACTTGGACTCCGTCCGAATCAGCCCTCCCGATCAATGTGCTGGAGATCAGAGCTGTGTTTCTAGCTCTCCTAGACTTTCACCACCTGTTGGCGGGCAAGCACATTCGGGTTCAGTCGGACAACGCGACAGCGGTTGCCTACATCAATCACCAGGGCGGGACTCACAGCCGTCTGGCGATGTTGGAGGTTCAACGAATCCTCCAGTGGACGGAGGACTTCAAGTCCACCATATCTGCAGTCCACATCCCAGGCGTGGAAAACTGGGAGGCCGATTATCTCAGCCGTCAAACCGTGGACGGCGGCGAGTGGGCCCTGCATCCGTCAGTGTTCAGATCGATCTGCCGCAAGTGGGGCACTCCGGAAGTGGATCTAATGGCTTCCCGGCACAACAACAAGGTTCCGGTTTACGTGGCTCGCTCCCACGATCCTCAAGCCTTCGCAGCAGACGCACTGGTTCAAGATTGGTCTCAGTTCCGTCTGGTCTATGTGTTTCCCCCTCTAGCGCTCTTGCCCAGGGTTCTGCGCAAGATCGGAACGGAGGGCCGTCGAGTCATACTCATTGCTCCGGACTGGCCCAGGCGAGCTTGGTACCCAGACCTGCTCCGCCTGTCCGTAGAGGTGCCGTGGCATCTCCCGGACCGCCCAGATCTTCTCTCTCAAGGTCCGTTCTTCCGCCAGAATTCTGCGGCTCTCAGATTGACGGCGTGGCTCTTTAGTCCTGGATCCTGACGGCTTCAGGCATTCCCTCTGAGGTCATCTCCACCATGACTCAGGCTCGGAAGTCTTCCTCGGCCAAGATTTACCACAGGACTTGGAGAATTTTCCTGTCCTGGTGTCGCTCTTCCGGCCATGCTCCTTGGCCGTTCTCCTTGCCGACCATCCTGTCTTTTCTACAGTCAGGTCTACAGTTAGGTCTGTCCCTCAATTCCCTCAAGGGACAGGTGTCGGCTTTGTCGGTATTGTTCCAGCGGCGTATCGCCCGACTGGCTCAGGTGCGCACCTTCATGCAGGGCGCATCTCACATCATCCCTCCTTACCGGCGGCCCTTGGATCCCTGGGACCTTAATCTGGTCCTCACGGCCTTACAGAAACCCCCTTTTGAGCCTCTCAGGGAGGTTCCTTTGTCTAGACTTTCACAGAAAGTTGTCTTTCTAGTAGCCATAACTTCTCTCAGGAGAGTTTCTGATTTGGCTGCGCTTTCTTCGGAATCCCCCTTTTTGGTGTTTCACCAAGACAAGGTGGTTCTTCGTCCGACTCCGGACTTTCTCCCTAAGGTGGTGTCTTCCTTCCACCTTAACCAGGACATTTCATTGCCCTCTCTTTGTCCGGCCCCTGTGCATCGCTTTGAGAAGGCGTTGCACACCTTGGATTTGGTGCGGGCGCTCCGAATCTATGTGTCACGCACCGCCGTTTTTCGGCGGTGCACCTCACTTTTTGTGCTAACCACGGGTCAGCGCAAGGGTCTCTCTGCTTCTAAACCGACCCTGGCTCGTTGGGTTAGGTCGGCTATCGCCGATGCCTACCAGTGTTCTCAGGTGCCTCCCCCGCCGGGGATTAAGGCGCACTCGACCAGAGCTGTCGGTGCCTCCTGGGCTTTCAGGCACCAGGCTACGGCTCAGCAGGTGTGTCAGGCTGCCACTTGGTCCAGTCTGCACACTTTTTCGAAGCACTACCAAGTGCATGCTCATGCTTCGGCAGATGCGAGCTTGGGCAGACGCATCCTTCAGGCGGCTGTCGCCCATTTGTGAAGTTAGGTTTTGCCTACTTCTCAGTTGGGTTTATTTCTCACCCATGAACTGCTTTGGAACGTCCCATGGTCTGGGTCTCCCATGGAAGGAACGATAAAGAAAAGGAGAATTTTGTTTACTTACCGTAAATTCTTTTTCTTGTAGTTCCGACATGGGAGACCCAGCACCCTCCCTGTTGCCTGTTGGCAGTTTTTTGTTCCGTGTGTTTCACCGGCTGTTGTTAGTAGACAGAGTTCTGGTTTTGCCGAGTTTTACTCTATCTCTACTTATGGGTGGATGTCCTCCTTCAGCTTTTGCACTGAACTGGGTAGATTGTCATCCAGGGAGTGTATATAGCCCGGAGGGAGGAGCTACACGTTTGAGTGTAGTACTTTGTGTGTCCTCCGGAGGCGCTAGCTATACACCCATGGTCTGGGTCTCCCATGTCGGAACTACAAGAAAAAGAATTTACGGTAAGTAAACAAAATTCTCCTTTTCTTTGACATTGCTTCAACTTTGAAATGAGGCTGATAAAGACCAGGTGATGGAGTGGATGGCAAGCGCTGCATCAAGTGTCATCTCCTCCTCTTCCTGCACCTCAACATCACACACAGTTAATTTCTCCGAGGTGCCACCCCAATTACACTTGTTTGCGCCCATGTCACAAATCACCAACCGGCAAAGTGACTGTAGGGAACCACACATGCATGAGTCTCAAGAGCTAGTCGCACATTCTATCCCATGGGTATCACAGGTCCGCTCCAAAGATTACCAGACTGAAGAGTAGGAAAGCATCTGCACCGATGTCCTAAATCTTCGTGAGCTGGATCTTGGCCTGGACGAACTAGGGTCCCAGCAGGATCACGGCCAGGGTTGGAGGTGATGATGAAACTCTGATACCTGAGGCTCACACGTACTGTCCTGTGATGTCAGGAAGAGAAGGAGTCGGACAACATAGAGCCTGATGATGAAGTTGTAGATCCTACTTGGTGTGAACCCAGAGGCACGCAGCTGTGTGGCTCAGCAGATAAAAAGGAGGAGGAAGCTGAGAAGGTTACATTGGCAATTCCCAAATGGTGTTTTCATTCATGTGTATGCAAGGGCAGAAATGCTGCCAAACTAGGGGGAAAATGAGTCACTCCAAGTCTGATGCTGTTGTTACAGTCTACATGAAAAAGATACCCTTTCTTTCCACCTCATATGCAAAGAGATTTATTGTATTTTATCCTGCGACCTACAATATTTCTTCTTGGTTGAGAAATCTGTTTACTTGGTCCTATATTTCTTCAATGTTTCTTGTGAGAGGTACTTTTTCCCTTCACCCATGAGAGCACCACGTGAGAGAGGGATCCGCCCATTGAGGACAGGAAACCATTCTGAAATAAAAGGGCTGTACCTCTCCCCTTCTTCAGTTGGTTTCCTGTCCTTTATGGAGAACCTTGTTCCTGAAATACTGCAGTATGAAGGAAGGAAGATTTTTGGCCAGAAGAGGCCTGTACTTACTCAGCCCTGTCCGTTGTCAGGAAAAACAGGATGAGTCCTGTGGCACTATCCTTCGGGGTTGGAAGCGCCGTTCACTAAACCTTAGGGGACCTGGTGTCCATGCGGGGATGTGCAGCAGGGACCATCCCATGGGTCTCTGACCGCTGCTCCGTCCTCCACCTCATGCTCCCCTGCTTGCTGTAGGCTTCTGGGTGCGGGGCACGCTCTGTGACATGCGACGAGCATGCGGGGAAAAAGAAACAATCTCGCGTGACGTCACGAGCGTGTCAGAAGAAGATGGCGGCGCCCATGCAGTGGCATGTGTGGCGGTGTAACAGGGAAGAAATGGCAGGTGGCGACCACTATTCGGACACTACTTGAAGCGTGAATGAAGGGGCAGAAGCCATATGGGACCGGAAGGCGGAGGATCACTATTTGAGTAACACTGGCTGACAGGTGCTTATGCCGTAATCTACATTCCATGATGGATGCAGAAAGACAGCAGCACTCTCCGGCGCGCCGGCAGTATGCACGTAAGGACGGTAGTCGTTCTAGTGAAGCAAGCCGACCCAGCTATGGCAGCTAGAAAATCAGATCCGTGGTTCCGCAGCTTCCGTGAGACCTGTGGATGTTACGACACGGCTTCCAGAAACTGTATCCTTGATTCACTATGATGGGTGAGTGATCTTCGTGAATGTCACCTTACTCATAGGCCCCTTGTGGTTTTCTTGCTTTTCTGGCTCACTAGGTGGCTCCTAAGAAATACACGTCAAAAAAGAAAAATAAAGCGTGTCCCCTATGCAGAGAGCCGTTCACGGCTCAGTGGCAGAAAAAAATTGTGTGTGTCATGCATCCATAGCACAATTGCAGCGGAATCTCCAGGGTTCTCGGTGGACCTTAGGTCCTTCATCAGATCTGAGGTACAAGATTTCTTGAAGGCTTTCTTGAAGAAGAAGAGGTCGAAGACAATACACTCTGACTCCAATTCTTCCGCCTCGTCCAGTGCCACTCCACACTCGGACTCCTCATCCTCAGATCGTGCTTACCAGTTGATGTCGGGAATCTGGTTAAGGCAGTCAGAGCGACTATGGGCCTAATAGATGAGAAACCCCCCAGATCCCTTGAAGATGTTTTATGTTTGGAAGATTAGAGGATGAAAGAAGCATACCTTCCCGGTAAATGCTAAGATTGAATCACCTATCCAAAAAGAATGGAAGCGTCCCGACAAGGCAGGCGCTCTCCCCTCCTCAAAAAGGAACTATCCTTTTGATGATGATAAGACTGCATTATGGGATAAAGCCCCGAGGATCGATGCTGCGGTGGTGAAATCTTCTAAGATGGGACCTTCCCCTAGAGGATTCGGGAACGTTAAAAGATTCCCCTAGACTAAAAATGAGATGGCTGTTTTAAACACTTGTGGGAGACGTCAGCAGGACGTTTAAAGCCTACTATAGCCAGTACTTGCACAGCCCCGTGCCTTAATGATCTGCCCACAACTTGGAGATCAGCTGAAAGATAAAACTCTTCGGGAGCAAGTTCTTTCTAAATTCCCACTACTGGAAGGAGCAGCGCTATTGCTTGCCGGCTCATCAGCTGACGCTATCTGACTGGAAGCCCGTTCTGCAGGATTGTCTATTTTGGCCAGAAGGGCATTATGGCTGAAGGGTTGTCCGGGGGACCTGCAAAGCAAACATAAATTGTGTTCAGTACCATGTGACGGTCAGCTCCTTCTCGGCAAATAGCTGCAAGATGCGCTGGAGAAAGCGTCGGATAGCAAGAAGTCCTTCCCTAGGTTCCACTCGGGCTCTTCTCGTTCTTCCTTTCGGAGACGAAGATTCAGTAGAGGTGAACCTATGGGCTTGTGTTCCCATTTTCGATTATCCAAACAAGCGTCAGGATTCATGTTTGGTGGTTCAGGCCGTCTTCTCAAAGAAGTCATATCAATGATGCCAGGCTACAAGTAGGGGGACGCCTTTCTCATTTTCAGGGAGCATGGGAAAGTATTTCCTCAAATACGTGCGGGCTATAGTAAAGGATGGTCTCAAGTTGCAATTTCTCCTTCAACCCCCGCAGCATTTCATCATAACACCTCTTCGGAGGTCAGTGGAAGAACAGCAGGCTCTGGAATCGGAAATCATGAGACTACTAGACAAGCAAGTCATTTGGGAGGTTCCACTTTCAGAAAAAGGGAAGGGATTCTACTCCCCTCTTTTTCTCCTAAAAAAAACCGGATGGTTCTTTCCAAACCATAATCAACTTCAAACATCTCAACCGATTTATTCAGAATTATCCATTCAAGTTGGAGTCCGTTCAGTCAGCCATAAAGCTGTTATCCCGCAACTGTTATATGGCAGTGATAGACCTCAAGGACGCCTATTACCATGTCCCCATCCATCAAAAATACCAACGGTTTCTCCGAGTGGCACATTTCATCTTAAACAAACTTCGTCATTTTGAGTTCACAGCGCTTCCTTTTGGGCAGTCTGTCTCCCCAAAGAGTATCACAAAAATATAGCGGAGATGATGGCTCACTTGCGAATTCAGAATGTGCTGCTCGTTCCCTATCTAGACAACTTCCTGGTGATTGGCAACTCCAACGAAAAATGTGCAGAACACCTGCAGTACCTCCAGATGGTCCTGAAAAAACTAGGATGGATTGTGAATCTCGAAAAATCAAAATTAGAACCAATTACGATTCAAACATTTCTTGGTCTCACACTAGACTCGAACCGTCAGTTATGCCTTTTTGCTAGCAGAGAAAATGCAGAAGGTATCTGAGTTGTCCCTGAAGACAATACACCATCCCAAAATGTCTCTCAGAAAAGCTATGTCTCTGTTGGGAACTATGACATCCTGCTTCACGGCGGTTCCAAGGGCCCAGATCCACTCCAGGGATCCCCAATGGCAAATCCTGTCTGCCCAAAAAGCATTAGGAGAACATTTGGAAGGGGAAATCACTATCCTTGGCAGTCAAGAATTCCATGCTTTGGTGGACATCCATAGACAACTTGTCCGTGGGAGTTCCATGGCTTTTTCCCCTCCTCCATGGGCAACATGTTCGAGTAATGTCAGACAATCAATCCACAATCTCATACCTAAACCACCAGGGGGCACAAGGTCCCCATCTCTCATGCAAGCATAAATAGTCTTTTTCACTGGATGGAGCAGAATCTCCTCTCCCTCTCAGCTCTGCACATAAGAGGTCTTCTCAATACTACGGCAGATTACCTCAGTCGCCATCAATTGCGACAAGGGGAATGGTCCTTGAATCCACGGATTTTTCAGCAGATAGTGACTCTGTGGGGAACGCCGCAGATAGACCTGTTTGCCACCAGACTAAACAGGCAGGTAGACCAGTTCTGTTCTCTAAACCAGGAGAGCAGCCCTACGCTGTGGATGCACTTCAGGTTCCATGGACTTTCAAGCTGGCCTATGCCTTTCCCCAGATTTGTCATGCTACCGACCGTTATACAAAAAATCGGGGACGATCAGGCGAGAATCCTTCTCATCGCCCCCTTTTGGCTCAAGAGGCCATGGTTCTCTCTCCTGAGGACAATGTCGGTCACAGATACGTGGGTTCTGCCGGAGATTCCGGACCTTTTGGTGCAGGGACCAGTATTCCATGCACAGAAGAAGGGGTTCCATTTAACATCATGGAACTTGAGGTCATTGCTGATGCACAAGGGGTTCTCCTCTACCCTGGTCTCTACATTGCTGTAGAGCCGGAAGCCGGCTACCACAAAAATCTATGGCAGAGTGTGGTACAAGTTCCTTACATTTGCAAATAGACCCTTGGGTACAGAGGCTCCTATTCCATACATTTTAGAATTCCTGCAGAAGGGTTTTGACCTAGGGCTAGCGGTAAACACTCTAAAGGTTCATGTTTCTGCCTTAGGGGCCTTATACAATTGTAACCTGGCAGCCAACCAATTGGTTAAAAGGTTTATTAAAGCTTGTGATAGGACTAGACCAATAGTCCATACCTTAAGTTCCACAGTGGGATCTAAATTTAGTTTTGGACGCCCTAACAGGTCATTTCTTTGAGCCATTTGCCGAAATCTCCCTGAAGTTGTTGACATTGAAGACAGTTTTGTTAGTTGCCTTGACGTCAGCTCGTAGGCTCAGTGACTTACAAGCCTTATCGATAGTTCACTCCTATACTCAGATATTTGATGATAGGCTGGATCAGGCTTTAATACAACGCTATCGCCCAAAGGTCACCTCTAGATTCTATAGGACGCAGGAAATAGTTCTGACCTCCTTTTGCAGCCATCCCACAAATCTAGGGGAACGCAGATTCCATACGTTAGATGTTAGGAGAGCCCTACTACAATACGTCAGTGACACATAGTGTGAGGAAAACACAATCTTTATTTATAGCCTTTCAGGATAGTAGGAAGGGTCTTGGGGTATCGAAGAGTACTATCTCTAGATAGATTAGGGAGGCCATTGCTTTAGCCTACTCATCTAGTGGTGCTGCTATCCCTGATGACATTCGGGCACATTCCACCAGAGCGGTGTCGACTTCCTTGGCTGAGAGAGGTCAGGTATCTATTGACCAGATCTGCAGGGCCGCTACCTGGTCCTCACAGTCTACTTTTTTCCGACACTATCGGTTGGTCCTTTCCTCCTCGGCTGACCTCTCGTTTGGTACAAGGGTGCTTGAGGCTGTGGTCCCTCCCTAATAAGTTATTCTCTGAAAATCTATCACATGGTGTTGTCATGGGTGAAGGGAAAATACCAAGGTTACTTATTGGTAGCTGGTTTTTCCAGAAACCATGACCACACCCATATAATCCTTCCCTTTCTAACTCTTGGTGTGCACTGTTCTAGGTGTGCATGTGTGTGTTATAGTTGAAGGTGTGAAGGTAGTCTGAGCTATAGATGTTCCTTCAAATGTAATAAGATTATCGGTGTATGTAAATAATCAAAATATAGATGTAGTTGCATAATTATCTGTGTCTATATGGCAATCGCACAGACGCCATAATATGATTCTAAGCTGTATGTCCAAGAAAGGGTTAACCAAGGACTAGAGTTGAGCGATGTTCGAGGCTCGAGGTTCGCCAATTTCATGTTCGAGTGATTTGGGGGGTGCTCGAGATCGAACTTGAACCCGAGCTTTTTGCTAAAAGCTCGATAGCTCGAGTTACGTTAGAGAACGGCTCGATCAGCAAAAAGCCTAGCTAGTTACTAGCTGGCTTTTCACTGTAATAGTTTGAGTCACTGTGATTCACACTATTATCAAATGTCAGCATATAGTGTGCGGAGTGGGGACGCGGTTTAGATCTGTGCTGCTGGGAGAATGCCGATCGCCATTTCCCCCCCCCTCCCTAAGCGCACATGCGGTGGGGCGGGCCAGCATGTCAGCCAATCACAGACACACACACACACACACACACACACACAGCTAAGTGGACTTTTTGCCAGAGAAGCAAGGGCATGTGTCATAGGCTGTGAATGTCACATGTCCTTGCCTTATAAATACGGCCATTTTCCCTCACGGCGCCATTATCTGCCTTCAGCGTGTGGGTGACAGTCACTGCTCACGCAGCTCCTGCTGCCGCTCCTACTTTGTATGCTATACACGCAGCGCTGTACAGATTAGGGACTGCAGTTTATGTCAGCCCTTTTCAGGGCTGATTTCCTGGCGCTCAGAGCCATAGCTGACAGGCAGGTCCCTGGAAACGCTGTATACAGATATATAGATAGCGTCTGTGTACCTAAGCTCAGGGAATTCTTTGCTACCTTTCATCATTAGGAAGGATAGAAAGTGAGGCTTCCTTTCCTGTCCACTGACCCACAGAACCCGGCCACTGTACCCACCTGCCCACTTTTGCCACGGTATTTTTATAGCAAACAGTGCTGAAACATAGTGGCATACAAACAGTGTCTGCTATACTAATTTAGTGTCCCACTGGTGCCAAGCAAGTTCCACCACCTCTGCATTCTACCCTCCTGCCCACTTTTGCCACGGTATTTTTATAGCAAACAGTGCTGAAACTTAGTGGCATCCAAACAGTGTCTGCTATACTAATTTAGTGTCCCACTGGTGCCAAGCAAGTTCCACCACCTCTGCATTCTACCCTCCTGCCCACTTTTGCTACGCTATTTTAATAGCAAACAGTGCTGCCAGTTTTAGGGCCATAGTTGTATTGTCAGGGATAGTCAGTGTTGGTTCTTCAGCTGTCAATAAAGCTAGACCACCTCTATCTACACCACCTCTCAATTTTTGCTATCACATTTTAAGTGGCCAATCTTGTCGCTAACAAAATGAGTGGCAAAAGGACAGATGCTGGTGGAAAGGGGAACTGGCATGTTGGAAAAGGAAAAAAGTTTGTGTCCGTGGGGAAGGTGGGAAAGCTACATTAACATCTGCTGAAGATAGGCCATCTTCCAGGAAAAGTAAGATGTCTACTACTTTCCGTGGACAATCTGATGTGCTCCCTTTTTTACGGACCCGAACAACTATAACAAAGGTAGATGATGCACAAAAAAAGAACATGCTTGAATGGATCAATGGATCTCAAGTGCTCCAACAAGTGCCCTCTCCTCCACCTCAACCACCACATAAAAAAAACCCAGTCCTCTGAGTTGTCATCCCAATCACACTTGCTTTCTCCCAGCTCTCAAGTCTCCACCCGCCCTGCACAGTATGGTGTAACAGAGATGGCTGAGTCTGCAGAGCTGTTCAGTCACACTATAGGCTGGGAATCAGAGGTCTGCTCCCAAGCTACAGTGAGTATAGACCAGGAAATGGTCTGCAGTGATGCCCAGAAGCTTTGTGACTCAGATTCAGGCCCTGATGACCAAGTTTCTGAGCATAATGTAGACCCTCATTCACAAACTGTAACACCTGTTAGTGGAGACAATGAGGAACATACTGATGACGATGAGACGCAGATACCAGATTGGGATGACAACTTAAATATTTGGTCAGGGCAGGAAGAGGCTAGGTCTGAGGGCGAAGGGAGTGCAAACACAACGCTTGATGATGAAGTTCTAGATCCCACGTACTGTCAACCCACAGTCAGGCACTCGAGGAGGTCAACAGAAGCGGTGGAGGAGGATGCAACTGACGAAGTTACCTTGCGCCTTCCTGGACAGAGGAGGAGTACTGGAAGCACGTCTACAACTGCATCCTCAGCCACCACTCTGCCTCTGAGCACAAGTCGGGGTGGCTCTACAGGTCGCATGTCCTCTAAGCCTTGCCTAGCCTGGTCCTTTTTTGACCTTGCAAAGGATCTCCCAAATCATGTGATCTGTAAAATTTGTGAGCAATCAATAAGTAGAGGCCAAAACCTCACCAGTTTGACAACTTCTTCCATGAATCGTCACATGAATAACAAGCATAAGTCCCAGTGGGAAGCTCACTGTGCTGCAATGCGGCCTAGGGTAGCGGGCCAACCACCGTCTTCCCCTTCCAGTGCATCCGCGCGCTCTTCATCTTCTATGACTGTGGGGACAGCTGTCACACCTGGTTTTCCACGCACACCTTCCACCACTGTAACCGCAACAGGCAGTTTGCGTGGTAGGTCGCCAGTTGGTATGAAAGGGGAAACAAGTGCGGGTGTACAGCTCTCTGACATCGATAGCACCAACTTTGGTTGAAGGCAACATCATGTCTCCGCCTGCACTTTCCTCACAAATCTGCATTTTTCCAGGGACACACTACTCACCACCGTCTCCACACAGCAGCCAGATCTCTGTCCCTCAGATGTGGACAAATAAAAGGCCTTTTCCTCCAAGCCATGACAAAGCTAAGAGGTTGACTTTATCCCTCTGTAAGCTCTTGGCTACCGAAATGCTGCCTTTCCGCCTGGTGGACACAGAGGATTTTCAAGACCTTATGTCCATTGCTGTGCCCCAGTACCAGATACCCAGTCGCCACTACTTCTCTAAGAAAGCTGTGCCTGCGCTACACCAGCATGTCGCACACAACATCACCGCTTCCTTAAGAAACTGTGTGTGAACAGGTGCATTTCACCACCGATACTTGGACCAGTAAGCATGGACAGGGGGGTTACATGTCGCTGACGGGGCACTGGGTAACTATGGTGATAGATGGAGAAGGGTCTGTTGAACAAGTCTTGCCGTCCCCACGACTTGTGCGTCAATCCTGTGAATGTCGAAGTTCCTCCAACGCTTCTGCCTCCTCAACCTCGTCTGGGTGCTCCACTTACGCCCCAAGCCTGCCTGGTCAGGCCACCAGCGTTGTAACTGCGCACAAGGAATCCCGCACACCTCCTTACTATGCTGGCAGCAGAGCTCAACGGCATCAGGTGGTCTTTAGCTTGAAGTGTCTTGGAAATAAGAGTCACACAGCGGAGGAGTTGTGGGCAGCTCTGCGGTCCGAGTTTCGTAAATGGTTATCTCCACTCAACCTGCAGCCAGGTAAGGCCGTGTGCGACAATGCTGCAAACCTGGGTGCGGCCCTTTGCCTGGGCAAGGTGACACACGTGCCTTGTATGGCTCACGTGTTGAACCTTGTGCAGCAATTTGTAGCCTACTATCCCGGCCTAGATGGCCTTCTGCACAGGGCACGAAAACTCTCTGCTCACTTCCGCCATTCAACTGCCGCAGCTGACCGACTTGCATCGCTGCAGAGGTCTTTCGGCCTGCTGGTTCATCACCTGAAATGTGATGTGCCGACACGCTGGAATTCGACTCTCCACATGTTACAGCGACTGTGTCAGCACCGCCGAGCACTGGTGCAATAAGTCATGACGTATAGCCTGGGCCAACGAGATGCAGAGGTGGGGCAGATCACCCTGATGGAGTGGTCTCAGATCAAGGACCTATGCACCCTTCTGCACAGTTTCGACATGGCGACGAATATGTTTAGCGCTGACAATGCCATTATCAGCATGACAATTCCAGTCATTTACATGCTGGAGCGCACGCTAAACACTATTCGGAGTCGGGGTGGGACAACAGGAAGGGGAGGAACTAGAGGAGGATTCATATGCGCAAGGGACAACAACATCACCAAGGTCCAGACGTTCATCATCACCAACGCGGCAGGCATGGGACCATGGGGGACAGGGATTAACAAGGGCGCATGGTAGCAGGCAAAATGTTGAGGAAGGTGCAGGAGAACATGAAGAAATGGAGGACGAACTGTCCATGGACATGGAAGACTCAACAGATGAGGGAGACCTTGGTCAAATTTCAGTTGAAAGAGGTTGGATTAGATGTCAGAGGACGAAAGAACGGTTAGCACCTCTATGCCACAAACGCAGCACGGACTTGGTCCGCATGGATACGCAAGACACATGAGCGCCTTCTTGCTGCACTACCTACAACATGATTCTCGGATTGTCAAAATTAGAAGTGATGATGACTACTGGGTTGCCACACTATTAGATCCCCGGTACAATTCCAAATTTTGTGAAATAATTCCAGCCATAGAAAGGGACGCACGTATGCAGGAGTATCAGCAGAATCTGTTACTCAATCTTAGCTCGGCTTTTCCACCAAACCCCAGTGGTGCACGGAGTAAATCTCCCAGTTGTAACTTGACAAATATGGGACTGTCTCGTCATCAGCAGTCTAACCGTACCAGCAGCACCGTATCTGTTGCTGGTAACAGCAATTTTATTGAATCGTTTCATAATTATTTTAGACCATCCTTTGCAAGGCCAATAGAGACAAGAAGTCTGACACATAGTCAACGGCTGGAGAGGATGATACAGGAGTATCTCCAAATGAACATCGATGCCATGACTTTGCAACTGGAGCCTTGCTCATTTTGGGCTTCAAATCTTGAAAAATGGCCTGAGCTCGTCACTTACGCCTTGGAGAGCTTGTGTCCCGCAGCCAGCGTTGTCTCTGAACGTGTCTTCAGTGCTGCTGGGTGTGTGCTGACAGATAAGCGCACGCGTCTGTCCAGTGACAATGTGGACAGACTAACGTTCATCAAGATGAACAAGTCATGGATCCGCAAGGACTTTACTACCCTTGTGTCATCCTGGGGAGAGTAAAGACTGGTGTGTTTTTTTTTTACTGTGTTTGATGCAAATCTACCTGTGAAGTGTACAACTGGGGCACAAGTGATGCCACACACAGCATTGTGAACTCACCTGAGCCCCGGTGTCCTAGGCAGCTGCTGTGCTGGTAGCGTAGCAATCGCGTCGTCCTGTCAGCTGATCTCCAGTCCTGTTGTAACCGCGCGCGCTCCCGCGGTCACAACGGGATCTGAAGAAGCGAGGGCGCATGCGCTGCCCTCTCTTGCACCCGGCTGCACGGTACATCGGGCTTCAGTAACATGGCGCCGGAGATAAGCGCTATGCGCAGGCGCCAACTCTGACGTCATGTCACTGAAGAGGGAAATTTAAATACAGCCAGAGAGAGGGAGGAACAGGCAGCAGGGGGCGGGGATACACGTGCATAACACGACCGGACATCAGGAGAGAGGGAGGAACAGGCTGGTGGGGGGGCGGGGAACACGCGCATAACACGCCCGGACATTAGCAGCAGAGGTGCACACGTCAATCAAAAAATGCACGAATTTTCAAACTTTATAAAGTTGGATTTCGCTGCCTAAACACCCGAGCTGCCCCCTGATGGTATGTACACAACGTGTATGATAGTGCCAGCACTGCACTGGCTGCACCTTATACACAAAAAACCTGATGTTTGGTTCCCTTTAATACACGAGACAGTCTTATATGATGGCTCAAAGAGTGAACACGTTGTCTGTGGTCATTGTCTTCTGAGTCATTTATTATATTTGCGCAGATACCTAATTCGGCCCCGTGCCTCTGGTGCCCTGAACAAAGACTCCATTAGCAGTCCTACCTAAATTTCTCCCTTGACAAACGAGTTAAGTTCTAAAGATTGTTGGAGGTACTCTCATTCTTGGTACACCAACTGAAGGGGAGAGGTACCGCCCTTTTATTTCAGAATGGCTTCCTGTCCTCGCTGGGCAGATTCCCCTCTCACGTGTTGCTGTCATGGGTTCTGGAAAAACCGGCTACAGGTAAGTAACCTTGGTGTTTCCTCATCATATTTGCAGAAACGCCTGCATGTGCTGCATCAGCTCTTGATCGCTGAGCTGTGGCCTTTCAATATGGAGTACTCATTCATCTCTGTTTGCATGGGCAGCAATGCTGCCAAACTAGGGTGAAAATGAGTCATTCCAAGTCTGATGATGTCGTTACAGTCTACATGAAAAAGATACCCTTTCTTTCCACCTCACATGCAAGGAGATTTTTGTCTGTATTGCCAGTCTTCTGGGAGCAAAAGGCCTACACTTGTCTGTCATGCATCTCTTGATTTTTAACATGTAAATGCCAAGCCCCATCCTGTGTGTTGCATGGACCTAAAGGTGTTTTCTCTGCCTTACATTTGGCCTCCCATTGAATTCAATGGGGTTCAAGAAGGGTTCGGAATTTGGCTCGACTAACGCACCGTATGTTTGATTAAGGTCGGCGAACCGAACCTTGAAAAGTTCACTCATATTTAGTTCCAATATACGTGCTGTTGTAGGGCAAAAAAAAGTTGCAGCTGGAGAGTAAGTTCCGAAGGCCAGCCACTGCCATAAGGTTGCGGCAAGCCTCAGTGTCCAATAGCCTAAATGACCACATTTCTAGGGCAAGCATTCTGTAAATATGCCAGTTTAGTGTTTGGTCATGTGGGTGGGTGCTTGTTTGGCTGTCTGTCTGTTTTCATTTCCATGTCAAGTCCTGGATTTGGGATATCTGAATGCTGAGCTGGGAAAAAATTCGGACAAGGTTGCTGATAGTGCTTGTGAATGTGCAATGACAGGTGCAGGGCAGGTGGCATCTGTGCCTGGACAGGGGATTGGCGAGCACGTAGCACTCTGTACTTTTTTTTCTTCTTCCCTCTCCACCTGGCCCACATGCAAAGTTCCTCTTTAATTGGGAGCACAGAGCATTTGAGGAGGCACCAAAGCAGGATGGTTATGCTGATTATGGCTTCATCATCACCACCTTGGTTCTTTCCTCAATTTTTTGTAGAAAGTCACAGATGTCAGACATCCATATTTACGAGTCAATTTTTATGTGCGGGGGCTGACCTCATGTTGGAGCTGGTATTATAAAGTACAATGGCAGGGCAGCCACTAGGAATTTCAGTGCCCCCTACTGGAAACATTTTGGGGCCCCATGACACTCCGCCCAAGCTCCACCCCAGCTCCGCCTGCACCCCTCAAACCTTCCACACTCGCCGCCATTCTTGGAAAAATATGTGTGTGTGTGTGTGTGTATGTGTGTGTGTGTGTGTGTATGTGTGTATGTGTATGTATTGTGAGGTAGCGCGGTCGGCTGCGCAGCAGAAGACACGGGATCCAGGCATATAGGTTCACAGCACACGGTGTTTAATGTCCAAACAAAAATCCACAGCAATATACATGTCTCTCCAGCAGAGACTCATGGAGTTGTGATCACTCCCTCACACCCGGCACACCTGCCCCTCGTTCCTGTTTCCATTTAACCCTTCCTTCAGCCTGTAGGGAAACAGCATTAACCCTAGAGTGGATTTACTTTCTATCATGGAGTGAGCACAACCGGGGCGAGACATACCGGCCGTCATAGATAACCCCGGTCACAGTCTCACATACCCCCCCCCTCAGTTCAAGCGTGCGGGGTTGAACTCCCGCCATCAAACACGGGCCGCGGGACAAGGCATCGGCGTTGACCTGCAACCTACCGGCCCGGTGTTCAACCGTAAACCGGAAGTTCTGCAGAGAAAGGAACCACCGGGTAACCCGGGCATTCCGTTCCTTGGCGGACCTCATCCAGACCAGCGGAGAGTGATCAGTCACCAAGCGAAACTGCCGTCCCAGCAGGTAATAGCGTAGGGACTCCAAGGCCCATTTAATCGCCAGGCACTCCTTCTCCACTACGCTATAATTCCGCTCGGGAGGGGTGAGCTTCCTACTCAAGAAGGTGACGGGGTGTTCCTCCCCTTGAACCACCTGAGACAGCACTGCCCCCAGGCCGACCTCAGAGGCGTCAGTCTGTACTATGAACTCCTTCCGGAAATCAGGGTTGACCAGAACGGGTTGTCCGCACAGGACCCCCTTCAGGGCCCGGAAGGAGTCCTCGGCCTGCGGAGTCCAGCGCACCATGACGGACTTCTTGCCTTTGAGAAGGTCCGTCAAGGGGGCTGATAGTCCCGCAAAATCTCTTACAAACCTCCTGTAGTACCCCACGATACCCAGGAAGGCCCTAACCTGCTTTGTGGTCAGGGGTCTAGGCCACTTCTGGATCGCCTCAACCTTGTTAATTTGGGGCTTTATCACTCCTTGGCCTATCACGTAGCCCAAGTAGTGGGCTTCCGTGAGTCCCAACGCACATTTCTTGGGATTGGCTGTCAATCCGGCTGTTCGAAGCGCGTCCACCACCGCTTGTACCTGTTCCAAGTGGGTCTGCCAATCGGGGCTGTAAATAATGATGTCATCAAGGTACGCTGATGCATACGCCTGGTGGGGTTCCAGCACTAAGTCCATCAACCTCTGGAACGTGGCCGGAGCGCCATGTAACCCAAAAGGCAAGACAACATAGTGGAAGAGACCCTCCGGCGTAACAAAAGCGGTTTTCTCCTTGGCGGACTCCGTCAGTGGCACCTGCCAGTACCCCTTGGTCAGGTCGAGCGTGGTAAAATATCGCGCCTGTCCCAGCCTATCAATCAGCTCATCCACCCGGGGCATGGGGTAGAGATCGAACTTGGATATTTCGTTCAATCTCCGGAAGTCATTGCAGAACCTTAAGGAGCCATCGGGTTTTGGTATTAGGACAATGGGACTAGCCCATTCACTCCGGGATTTTTCGATGACCCCCAGGCGTAGCATTGTCTTCACTTCTTCTGATATGGCTTGTCTTCGAGCCTCCGGCACGCGGTATGACTTCAGGCGTACCTTCAGGTGGGGCTCGGTGACAATGTCATGTCGTATCAGACTGGTCCTACCCGGCAACTCGGAGAAGACATCGGGGTTCTGCTGAACCAGCCGTCTGGCCTCTCGCCTCTGTTGCTTGGTGAGGGTTTCTCCGATCCTTACTTCCGGTTCGTCCTCTCCGGAGGTCGCTGAAGCCGGGAGTGAACGACCCGAAGAGGAGGGAGATGGGGGAAACTCAACCATCAGGCTTTCCCGTTCCTGCCACGGTTTTAATAGGTTGACATGGTATATTTGTTCAGGTTTCCGCCTACCGGGCTGCAATACTTTATAGTTGACCACCCCAACTTTTTCCTTTATCTCGTAGGGGCCTTGCCACTGAGCCAGGAATTTACTCTCCGCCGTGGGGATTAATACCAACACCCGATCCCCGGGTTTAAAGGTCCGCACGGTGGCTTGTCTATTATAGCGGCCGCTTTGCGCGGCCTGAGCCTCCTGTAAATGCTCCTTCACAATTGGCATGACCGCGCTTATGCGGTTCTGCATTCCTAAAATGTGTTCAATCACACTTTTATGGGGGGTGGGCTCTTGCTCCCATGTTTCCTTTGCCAGGTCCAACAATCCCCGGGGATGTCGCCCGTATAACAATTCAAAAGGCGAAAACCCCGTGGATGCCTGTGGCACCTCTCGGATGGCAAACATCAAATAGGGAAGCATCATATCCCAGTCCTTCCCGTCTTTGGAGATCACCCTTTTTAGCATGGTTTTCAGGGTTTTATTGAATCGTTCTACTAACCCATCCGTCTGAGGATGATACACAGACGTACGCAACTGCTTGATCTGGAGTAGCCGGCATAGTTCTTTGGTCACTTTAGACATGAATGGGGTCCCCTGATCCGTAAGGATCTCCTTGGGCAACCCCACCCGGCAGAACACAGAAAACAACTCCCGAGCTATAAGCTTCGCCGCAGTATGTCTGAGAGGTATCGCCTCTGGATACCGGGTGGCATAGTCAACGATCACTAGGATGTGTTGGTGCCCTCGAGCAGACTTTACGAGGGGCCCCACCAGATCCATCCCTATCCGTTCAAAAGGGACTTCTATAATGGGTAACGGCACCAACGGACTGCGAAAGTGGACCAGTGGTGCGGTAAGCTGACACTCCGGGCAGGTTTCGCAGAACCGTTTTACCTCCCCAAAGACCCCGGGCCAATAGAACCGTTGCAATATTCGCTCCTGCGTTTTCTTGACCCCTAGGTGGCCACTCATCAGATGTTTATGAGCCAAGTCGAGGACCCGCCGGCGATACGGCTGGGGCACCACCAACTGCTCCACCCCCACGCCCCGTATTTCATCTACCCGGTAGAGTAAATCCTGTTTAAGAGCGAAATGGGGGTACCTTACCTGGGCACCGGGCAGCTGGGCCACCCCGTCAATTACTAACACCCTATTCCGGGCATGTATTAACGTAGGGTCCTGGAGTTGGGCTGTCCCAAACGCATCCGGGGATGCCTCCAAGTCCGGGATGGGCTCGACCGTCTCAGCCTCTCCTGCCAATACCTCTAGGGGCGACCTATCGGGTTCACATTCTGTCCCTATCATGGGGACCCCTACGGCAGGTGTCCCGGATTCAGGATTGTAGGGCTCAGGCCCCGGACTGACCAATATCGGAGGGGACCTAGGGGTTCCCTTCCATAAAGTCCAAAAATAGGGCAGATCCCGTCCTAGGATCACGTCATAAGGAAGAGTGTTAAGCAGTCCCACCTCATGTTGCACCTGACCGCAAGGTGCTGTGATGGTGACAATCCCCGTGGGATAGTCTCGGCGGTCCCCATGTATGCAAACCACCCCCACGGTACGTCCTGTGGCCTTTACTTTAGCCCTCAAGGTGGATCGCACAAGGGTCACTAAGCTCCCGGAATCCAACAATCCTGTAACCGGACATCCATTCACCTGTATTTGGCACAAGTGGGGCTCAGTCTCTGGGGGAACCAGGTCAGCGGTACACACCACCTGAGCATACATTGAACCCCGCCGGGTAACCCCACAATCCATGGGCTCCGTGGTCAGGGGACACTGGGCTTCCATATGTCCCACCCGCTGGCACCGCCAACATCTAATAGGGAAGGAAACCCCCTTGACAAGTTGTCGTTTAGGGTACATGGCCTTCCGGACCTCAGGAACGGCGGGCGCGGCCTCAGCCAGGATGGTAGCGGACTCCTGTACCGGTGTCGGCGGTGGGTCCTTGGCCCTAGGCTTGGAGGGGCCGGACCGACGGGCGGTACGCAAAGTCTCAGTGTCCCGTATCAAGTCCTGCGTAGCCACATGCCGCTCTACCAGGGACACTAATTGGTCCAGGGTACTCGGGTCACCCTGTCCTACCCACCGTTGAACGGTGACGGGTAAAGTGCGCACAAAACGATCCACTACTACCCTTTCCACCATTTGCGCCGGGCTCAGAGTGTCAGGCTGCAACCACTTTTTTACAAGATGTAATAAGTCATAGGCCTGGGAGCGTACGGGTTTGGCTTCCTCATAGAACCACTGATTTACCCGCTGAGCCCGTACATAGGTATTCACCCCCAACCGAGCCAGTATTTCGGCTTTCAGGGTCACATAGTCAATGGCGTCCTCGGTACCGAGGTCCAGGTACGCTTTTTGGGGTTCCCCCGTCAGATAGGGCGACAATACCTCAGCCCACTGGGGGGTCGGCAGCTTTTCCCGCTCGGCCACCCGCTCAAACACTGCCAGGAACGCTTCCACATCATCCCCCGGGGTCATCTTTTGCAACGCTTGTCTCACCGCTTTCCGGACGCTGCCGTCGTCACCCGGTCCCGGGGTTGTTGCTGCCGGTCCGGCACGGATTGACTTGGCCAGGAGAACCATCTGTTCTTGGTGCCTTTTTTCCTGCAATTTCAAGGATTGCTGGTGCTGTTGCTGCTGTTGCTCCAACGTCCGGAGCAGGTGGGTATTCACCTGTTGTTGCTGTGCATTAGCCTCTTGTTGTTGTGCATTAGCCTGCTGCTGCTGTGCATTAGCCTGAGCCAAATGCCTTAGTATGTCCTCCATGGCGTCGCTGGGTTTGGGCCGTAGTATAGCTGCTTGAATCCAGGACATGTGCTACCGGATCACGAGAAAAGGAAGTACACCTCACCGGGCTGGCATGCCCGCCGATTCTCCACCATATGTGAGGTAGCGCGGTCGGCTGCGCAGCAGAAGACACGGGATCCAGGCATATAGGTTCACAGCACACGGTGTTTAATGTCCAAACAAAAATCCACAGCAATATACATGTCTCTCCAGCAGAGACTCATGGAGTTGTGATCACTCCCTCACACCCGGCACACCTGCCCCTCGTTCCTGTTTCCATTTAACCCTTCCTTCAGCCTGTAGGGAAACAGCATTAACCCTAGAGTGGATTTACTTTCTATCATGGAGTGAGCACAACCGGGGCGAGACATACCGGCCGTCATAGATAACCCCGGTCACAGTCTCACAGTATGTATGTATGTATGTATGTATATATATTATATGTGTGTGTGTGTATATATAATATTTATTAAGCATTTCCCTCAGAAAATTAATACACAGCCCCTCTCCATAATATCTCTCCCACACTGCCCCATGTATAATATCCCCCCACACACACTGCCTCTCTGTATAATATACACACAATGCACCTGTGTGTAATATCCCCACGCAAACACTGCTCCTCTATATAATATCACCACACACACACTGTTCCTGTGTATAATATCCACACACACACACACACACACACACACTTCTCATCTGTATAATATTCCCACATGCATTCTGGTCCTCAGTATACTATACACACACACTGCCCCTCTGCCCCACTGCCCCTCCCCCCATACAAACTGCCCATTATTTTTATATTGACAATTTTTTGTTTTCCTTGAAAAATCATACTTTTATTTATCAAATGAGTTGCAGAATGAATAGAAAATATAGTGCAGTTATTGACTAGGTTAGAAATAATGATTTTTATTTGAAATAATAATTTTCTCCTTCAAACTTTGGTTTCGTCAAAAAATGCTCCCTTTGCAGCAATTACAGCTTTGCAGACCTTTGGCACTCTAGCTGTTAATTTGCTGCGGTAATCTGGAGATATTTCCCCCCCATGCTTTCAGAAGTCCCTCCCACAAGTTGTATTGGCTTGATGGGCACGTTTTGCGTACCATATGGTCAAGCTGCTCCCACAATAGCTCAATAGGGTTGAGATCTGGTGACTGGGCTGACCACTCTACAGATGGAATACCAGCTGCCTGTTTCTTCCATAAATAGTTCATGCAAAATTTGGAGGTGGCTTTGGGTCATTGTCCTGTTGTAGGATGAAATTGGCTCCAAAAAAGCGCTGTCTACAGCAGAGGTCTCAAACACACGAGCCGCATGTGGCTCCTAAGGCTGCTTGTTGCGGCCCCCAGACCCCGTGACAATCGCGGGTGTGTGTTTTTGTGTGTGTGTGTTTTTGTGTGTGTGTGTGTGTGTGTGTGTGTGTGTGTGCGCGTGCGTGTATATATTATATGATGTGTGTGTGTGTATGTGTGTATATATGTATGGGCACAATACTACAGGGTACAAGGATGGGCACAATACTACTGGGCACAATACCACAGGGCAAACGAATGGGCACAATACCACAGGGCACAAGGATGGGCAGAATACTATTGGGCACAATACCACAATGATTAGCACAATACTACTGGGCACAATACTACTGGGCACAACACCAAAAGGATGGGCACAATACCACAAGGATGAGCACCTTACTACAGGGCACATGGATGGGGGATATTACTGCAGTATGGGGACATTACTACAAGATGTTGGCTGAGATTACTATATGATGATGATAATTGTAAAACAATATTACAAGAAGGTGATAAAATGTAAAAAAAAAATCAAAATAAAGCATTAATTTTTTTGCCATTAAAAATGCTTTTTATATTTAAACTTAACTAAACAAAAAAGTGCAGGTTTGTTATAAACAAGCAAAAAACTTTAAAATAAGTGTTCCAAAGGTGTATAGAAAAAAAAATCCATGAAATAATTAAAAATGTCACTTTGTCCTGCAAAGAATGCGGCCCCTCTCAATTTTTTTTTTTTTATGTATGCGGCCCATGTACCCAGCTGGGTTTGAGACCCTTGGTCTATAAGGTATGGCATGGCGTTGCAAAATGGAGTGATAGCCTTCCTTCTTCAAATTCTCTTTTACCTTGTACAAATCTCCCACTTTACCAGCACCAAAGCAGCCCCAGACCATCACATTACCTACACCATGCATTACAGATGGCGTCAGGCACTCTTTCAGCATCTTTTCAGTTGTTCTGCATCTCAGAAATGTTCTGTGTGATCCAAACACCTCAAACTTCTTTGCCAGTCTGCCCTGAGGGCCAGCATCCATGAGTCGCCTCTTCACTGTAGATGTTGACACTGGTGTTTTGCGGGTACTATTTAATGAAGCTGCCAGTTGAGGACCTATGAGACGTCGATTTCTCAAACAAGAGACTTTAATGTACTTGTCTTGTTGCTCAGTCGTGCAGCGGGGCCTCCCTTTTTTCTTTCTACTCTGGTTAGAGCCTGTTTGTGCTCTACTCGAAATGAAGTAATATACACCGTTGTAGGAAATCGTCAGTTTCTTGGCAATTTCTCACATGGAATATCCTTCATTTCTAAGAACAAGAATAGACTGTTGAGTTTCACATGAAAGTTCTCTTTTTCTGGCCATTTTGAGAGTTTAATGGAACCAACAAATGTAATGCTCCAGATTCTCAACTAGCTCAAAGGAAGGTCCGTTTTATAGCTTCTCTAATCAGCAAAACTGTTTTTTTTCAGCCGTGCTAACAAACTTGCAGAAGGATTTTGAAGTGATTTCTAAACATAATTAGCCTTCTAACACAGTTAGAAATCACAATGTACCATTAGAACACTGGAGTGGTGGTTGTTGGAAATGGGCTTCTATCTCAACTAATCAAGATGGTTTGGGGTGAGATGGGCCGCCTGCAGAGTGAAGGCAAAAGGGCCAACAAGTGCTAAGCATCTCTGGGAACTCCTTCAAGACTGTTGGAAGACCATTTCCGGTGATTACCTCTTGAAGGTCATCAAGAGAATGCCAAGAGTGTGCAAAGCAGTAATCAAAGCAAAAGGTGACTACTTTGAATAACCTAGAATATAAGATACAGTGCCTACAAGTAGTATCCAACCCCCTGCAGATTTAGCAGGTTTGATAAGATGCAAATAAGTTAGAGCCTGCAAACTTCAAACAAGAGCAGGATTTATTAACAGATGCATAAATCTTACAAACCAACAAGTTATGTTGCTCAGTTAAATTTTAATAAATTTTCAACATAAAAGTGTGGGTCAATTATTATTACACCCCTAGGTTTAAAATTTTGTGGAATAACCCTTGTTTGCAATTACAGCTAATAATCGTCTTTTATAAGACCTGATCAGGCCGGCACAGGTCTCTGGAGTTATCTTGGCCCACTCCTCCATGCAGATCTTCTCCAAGTTATCTAGGTTCTTTTGGGTGTCTCATGTGTACTTTAATCTTGAGCTCCTCCCACAAGTTTTCAATTGGGTTAAGGTCAGGAGACTGACTAGGCCACTGCAACACCTTGATTTTTTCCCTCTTGAACCAGGCCTTGGTTTTCTTGGCTGTGTGCTTTGGGTCGTTGTCTTGTTGGAAGATGAAATGATGACCCATCTTAAGATCCTTGATGGAGGAGCGGAGGTTCTTGGCCAAAATCTCCTGGTAGGCCGTGCTATCCATCTTCCCATGGATGCGGACCAGATGGCCAGGCCCCTTGGCTGAGAAACAGCCCCACAGCATGATGCTGCCACCACCATCCATGCTTGACTGTAGGGATGGTATTCTTGGGGTTGGTTGCAATGCCATCCAGTCTCCAAACGTCACGTGTGTGGTTGGCACCAAAGATCTCGATCTCATCAGACCAGAGAACCTTGAACCAGTCTGTCTCAGAGTCGTCGAAGTGATCATGAGCAAACTGTAGACGAGCCTTGACATGACGCTTTGAAAGTAAAGGTACCTTACGGGCTCGTCTGGAATGGAGACCATTGCGGTGGAGTACGTTACTTATGGTATTAACTGAAACCAATGTCCCCACTGCCATGAGATCTTCCCGGAGCTCCTTCCTTGTTGTCCTTGGGTTAGCCTTGACTCTTCGGGCAAGCCTGGCCTCGGCACGGGTGGAAACTTTCAAAGGCTGTCCAGGCCATGGAAGGCTAACAGTAGTTCCATAAGCCTTCCACTTCCGGATGATGCTCCCAACAGTGGAGACAGGTAGGCCCAACTCCTTGGAAAGGGTTTTGTACCCCTTGCCAGCCTTGTGACCCTCCACGATCTTGTCTCTGATGGCCTTGGAATGCTCCTTTGTCTTTCCCATGTTGACCAAGTATGAGTGCTGTTCACAAGTTTGGGGAGGGCTTAATTAGTCAGAAAAGGCTGGAAAAAGAGAAAATTAATCCAAACGTGAAGCTCATTGTTCTTTGTGCCTGAAATACTTTAGGGGAACCAAACAGAATTCTTGTGCTTTGAGGGGTTGAATAATAAATGACCCTCTAAATAAACTTTTCACAATTTAAAAAAAAAAATAAAAAAAGAAATAACATTCTTTTTTGCTGCATTGCACACTTCCAGGCTGATCTACAGTCCAAATGTCACAATGCCAAGTTAACTCCGAATGTGTAAACCTGCTAAATCTGCAGGGGGTTGAATACTACTTGTAGGCACTGTATATTTTCAGTTGTTTCACACTTTTTTGTTAAGTATTTCATTCTACATGTGTTAACCCCTTCACGACCGCGGGCAGTAAAGTTACGTCCTATTTTAACGTGACTTAACGACCAGGGACCTAACTTTACTGCCTAAAATTCATTTGATTGCCATGGCCATAGCAACGGCTTTCAAATGATGTCCCCTGCTGTTTCTTACAGCAGGGGACCTTTGCTTGACTTCAGGGGGGGTGGCATCGCCACCCCCCCATCGACGATCATTGTGATTGGCTGTTCAAATCTGAACCGCCAACCACATCGTTCGCATTGATTTCGACTAAAACAATGCCTAAATCAATGCGATACTGTGAGATCGGGCTATGAGGTGCCGCAGCAGCTGCAGCAGATCATAGCTGGAACTCAAACACGACGCCCCCCAGCCCCTGCAGCACTGATTGGAGCGATCGTGCTATGACGCGCAATCGCTCCAATCTGTGTGCAGTGGGGCGGTCTGATCTGCAGGTGACTGCCCTCCCCAGGCCTGCGCTGGTCTGGGAGCCCTCCCCCAACATGTCTGCAGCGTGTACTGGCTGGTACTTGTAGTACCACGCCAACGCTGCTGCTGCCGCCGCCGCCGATGTCACCGCTCCTGCTCCACGTGAGTATTGCGCTCCTGCGATATCCTCTGCGCGCTCCTTCGATGTCCCTTGCGCGCTCCCGTGATGGCCCCTGCCCGTGCATCCCCCGCCATGCGCCCAAACAATTACTTTCCACCACATATGAGGTATCGTCGTACTCAGGAAAAAAATGCACTATAAATTTTATGGTGCATTTTTTCCTGATACCCTTGTGAAAAAAAAGCTACCTAGTTGAAGCAACAGTTTTGTGGTAAAAAAAATTTTTTTTTCTTTTCACAACCTCTGCCGTGCGCCCAAACAATTGATTTTTACCACATATGGGGTATCGGTGTACTCAGGAGAAAATGCACAATAAGTTGTACGGTGCACTCTCTTTTCTCCCTTGTGAAAATGAAAATTTTATGGCTAAAGTAACATTTTTGTGTTAAGTAAAATTTTCATTTTTTCCTTCCACATTGCTTTGGTTCTTGTGAAGCACCTAAAGGGTTAATAAACCTCTTTGATGTGATTTTGAGCAGTGTGAGGGGTGCAGTTTTTAGAATGGGGTCACTTTTGGGTATTTTTTTGTTACCTCGGCCTCTCAGTCACTTCAAATGTGATGTGGTCCCTAAAAAAAATTATTTTGTAAATTTTGTTGGAAAAATGAGAAATTGCTGATGAACTTTGACCCCTTCTAACTTCCTAACGAAAAAAAAAATTGTTTTGAAAATTGCGCTGATGTAAAGTACATGTGAGAAATGTTATTTAGTAACTATTTTGTGTGACATATCTCAGATTTATAAGCCTAAATTTTCAAAGTTTGAAAACTGCAAAATGTTTGCAAAATTTCCAAATTTTTGCGTTTAAGTGTGAAAATTTATCGGCCTAAATTTACCACTGACATGAAGTACAATATGTCACGAAAAAACAACGTCAGAATCGCCAGGATCCGTTGAAGCGTTCCAGAGTTATAACCTGTCAAAGTGATACTGGTCAGAATTGCAAAAAATGGCCGGGTCATTAGGGTGTTTTAGTGGCCGGGGGTGAAGGGGTTAATTCATAGTTTTGATGCCTTCAATGTGAATCTACAATTTTCAGAGTCGTGAAAATAAAGAAAACTCTTTGAATAAGAAGGTGTGTCCAAACTTTTGGTCTGTACTGTATATATGACCTCTTTCTTGTATATATGTCCCCTTTCAGGGCCTCTTCTGGTGTATACATATCCCCCTCTTGGGCACATTCTGGTATAATGTCCCCATCCTGGTTTTTGACACCTTCTTGGTGTAAATATGTCTTTTTTTCTTGTATATATCCCCTTCCAGGGCCTCTCCTTGTATGTTTGTTTGTCTGCCACAAAAAGAAAAAAAGTGAACATTTTACTTACCCTCCCTGGCTCCCAAGTTGCGCAGCGTCCTCTCTGAGCTGGGATGCATTTCAGCTGGATGGGTTCCCCACCACCCCTGGGGATCTTCAGCTCAAGGAGCACCTGCCTTTCCCTGCCGGATACAGTGTCCTCGCCACCTCCGCGTTGCCTGCAGCACTGATGAGGTTGCAGTGTGATGACCTCATCACGGTGGACCGCGGGATGACATGCCACCTCCCTACTCTGCTCCACTCGCCTTGCTTCCAGCCACGTTGCTAATTTGCATGTGATGCCCTAGAAGAGCTTCGCATGCAATTTAGCCATGTTTTGCAGTGGCTGAAGCAACACCGCTGGGTCCCTCTGCTGTGGCTGTAAGTTTGCCCCAGTGAACAGCGGGGCTCGGCCGGGGCTTAATAAAGTTAAGTACCGTATTTTTCGCTTTATAAGACGCAGTTTTGTTCCCCCAAATTTTGGGGGAAAGTAGGGGGTGCGTCTTATAATCCGAATATACGGGGGGGGTGTGTATATATATATATATATATACACACACTACAGAGTCCAGGGGAGGTGCGGGCAGCTCTGGAGCTCTGCTGGGGATCTTGTGAAAGCTGGGAGCAGCAGACTTTGATCTCCTGCACCCGCTCATATAATATGCACAGCCGCTGTCCACCACCATGGTGCTGAAAGTGCACCGCGGCGATAGGCTGGGGCAGCAGTGTATATTATATCTGCCTGCCCCTTCTTTGATTGCACATGCCCCCTCCCCCGTGTTAGCCATGTCCCCTATGCTGCTGCAAACAGTAAAATAATAAACTTTTTACTCACCTCCTCCAGCGTGTCTGCCAGGCCTCCCTCCTGCTGCTGTGATAAGGCACAAGAGATTTCACTCTGCCGTGCCGATCACATGACCGGCCGAGAACCAGTAAATGCAGGAGGCCGGAGATCAACCCCGAGGAGGGGGACACAGACAGGACAATGCTGGAGAAGGTAAGGAAAGTTTATTTTCCTAAAAGCAGCAGCATGGGGCGATATATAACACAGGGAGCTGTGCGCCAGCAATAGTGGGCCATGTGCCGCTACATGGGGCCGTGTGCCGCCACATGGGGCCATGTGCCAGCAATAGTGGGCCGTGTGCCGCCACATGGGGCCATGTGCCAGCAATAGTGGGCCGTGTGCAGCCACATGGGGCCGTGTGCCGCCACATGGGGCCGGGTGCCGCCACATGGGGCCGGGTGCCGCCACATGGGGCCATGTGCCAGCAATAGTGGGCTGTGTGCAGCCACATGGGGCCATGTGCCGCCACATGGGGCCATGTGCCAGCAATAGTGGGCTGTGTGCAGCCACATGGGGCCGTGTGCCATCACATGGGGCCGTGTGCCGCCACATGGGGCCATGTGCCAGCAATAGTGGGCTGTGTGCAGCCACATGGGGCCGTGTGCCACCACATGGGGCCATGTGCCGCCACATGGGGCCATGTGCCAGCAATAGTGGGCCGTGTGCAGCCACATGGGGCCGTGTGCAGCCACATGGGGCCGTGTGCAGCCACATGGGGCCGTGTTCCGCCACATGGGGCCGTGTTCCGCCACATGGGGCCGTGTGCCGCCACATGGGGCCGTGTGCCGCCACATGGGGCCGGGTGCCGCCACATGGGGCCGGGTGCCGCCACATGGGGCCATGTGCCAGCAATAGTGGGCTGTGTGCAGCCACATGGGGCCGTGTGCCGCCACATGGGGCCATGTGCCAGCAATAGTGGGCTGTGTGCAGCCACATGGGGCCGTGTGCAGCCACATGGGGCCGTGTGCAGCCACATGGGGCCGTGTGCAGCCACATGGGGCCATGTGCCAGCAATAGTGGGCCGTGTGCAGCCACATGAGGCCATGTGCCAGCAATAGTGGGCCATGTGCCGCCACATGGGGCCGTGTGCCGCCACATGGGGCCGTGTGCCGCCACATGGGGCCGTGTGCCGCCACATGGGGCCGTGTGCCGCCACATGGGGCCATGTGCCAGCAATAGTGGGCCGTGTGCAGCCACATGGGGCCGTGTGCAGCCACATGGGGCCGTGTGCAGCCACATGGGGCCGTGTGCAGCCACATGGGGCCGTGTGCAGCCACATGGGGCCGTGTTCCGCCACATGGGGCCGTGTTCCGCCACATGGGGCCGTGTTCCGCCACATGGGGCCGTGTGCCGCCACATGGGGCCGGGTGCCGCCACATGGGGCCGGGTGCCGCCACATGGGGCCATGTGCCAGCAATAGTGGGCTGTGTGCAGCAACATGGGGCCGTGTGCCGCCACATGGGGCCATGTGCCAGCAATAGTGGGCTGTGTGCAGCCACATGGGGCCGTGTGCAGCCACATGGGGCCGTGTGCAGCCACATGGGGCCATGTGCCAGCAATAGTGGGCCATGTGCAGCCACATGAGGCCATGTGCCAGCAATAGTGGGCCATGTGCCGCCACATGGGGCCGTGTGCCGCCACATGGGGCCGTGTGCCGCCACATGGGGCCATGTGCCAGCAATAGTGGGCCGTGTGCAGCCACATGGGGCCGTGTGCAGCCACATGGGGCCGTGTGCAGCCACATGGGGCCGTGTGCAGCCACATGGGGCCGTGTGCAGCCACATGGGGCCGTGTGCAGCCACATGGGGCCGTGTGCAGCCACATGGGGCCGTGTGCAGCCACATGGGGCCGTGTGCCGCCACAGTGGGTCGTGTGCCGCCACAGTGTGCCGTGTGCCAGCCACAGTGGGCTGTGTGCCAGCCATAGAGGATGTGTGCCAGGCATAGGGGACATGTGGCATCACTGGGCCATATCCAGATTCAGAGGGCTAATTTTAGGATGGGGGGGGCTATGAGGGACATATACCCTATATGATTTGTCAGACGGACACTGGCATTATAAGACAGACCCCATTTATTAAAAAATTCTCTATTCCTTCACCAAATTTGGGGGTGCGTCTTATAATCAGGTGCGTCTTATAAAGCGAAAAATACGGTAATTATTCCAGGCCCCCCCTCTTCAATGGGCCCAGTACAGCAGTCATGGTTGTAATGCCCTGATGGAGGCCCTGTGTGATGGAATATGTTTGGCGCTATATGAATAAAAATTAATAAGCTGTGCCCGGTGATCAGCTAATGGCTTCTGTTGCTCAGAAAGCCTTGGCAAGTACATATGCATTGCGGCGTTCCAGTGTGGTCACGTCGCTAAGCTGCCACTTGCAACCGCTTCTGAAGCCCTGCCAGACAAGTGGCAGCTGAAGTGGATTGGTGGAAATGGGCACACACACAGTGTACCTTCACAAGTAGCTCTGGCAAATTGGGCTCATTTTTCATAAACCGCTGAACTAAGTTGAGCAAGTGGCTCAGGCATGGTACATGTGTGAGCTTCCTAAGCTTCAGAGCCACCACCAGGTTACAGGCATGTTATCACACATGACCATGGCTGGTTGTAGGTTCCGATGCCAAGAGACACAGATCTGTTGTGTCTATTAGACCTTTCAACAACTCTGCTGCAGTGTGAGATTTGTCACCTAAAGATAATCATTTAAACAGAGCCTGTTGCTGCTTCACCGAGGCAGTGCTTCCAGCTTGGGACTGATGGGGAGGGTAATTCAGACCAGGATGAAAGGAACTAGAGGGAGGGCCATCCAAAATTTCTGGTAAAGGGCCACCTGTGGGCCTTCCCAAATTTATGAAAGAGGGCCCATCAAAATGTAGGAGTGAGGGCCCTCCAAACATTATGGTTAATGGTCGCATGTTGAGTCTGTGGATATGGTGGAAAAGGAGCAGGAGGAAAAGCCTTCTCCCTCCACCCCCCCAAAAAAAAAAATTAAAAATCCACAGATGCCATCTTGTGCACAGCGTGTCTGGATTAAGGGTGTGTGCGCACGTTGCGTTCTCTGCAGAAAAGAACGCACACTCTGGCAGACTGGACACTGCGTTTGTAAAAAAAAAAAAAAGCATCCACAACGCATGTATTTTGGATGCTTTCTCCATGTATTTTGCATGCGTTTTGGATGCATTTTTGACAGTGCGTTCCCCCGGCAATTCAGCTCTGCTACATGCCGGCTGACACACAGAGTCGCGCGATGAGAATGAACTCTGGTCAACTTCACCTGACTTCATTGTCATACCGCGGCTCTGTCTGTGTGTGGCGTCCTAGACTAGGGGTATATGGTGTGCACACAGCAATGGATATAAGGTTTGAGGTGCTAGTGAGTGGACCAAGGTCCAGACTATAGTATGCAAATTCAAAACACTGCACTCTTTCAAGGTGAGGTAGAGAAAAAGACCAACAGATTCGTTTTTTAGTCAAAAAAGTTTTCTAAATTTTATTTGTAGACAATATAGGTGGAGGGGGGACGTTTCGGCCTAAACGTAGGCCTTCTTCACGCCACGTTACACTGAAAGAGGGTGAAACAAATATAATCACTATTTATAATATAATACATTATTCACTTATATACAAACAATATACATATATACATAGTAGAGAAAGTTCCATGTCAAGGTTAAATCTTTGATGAATACAGTACAATATATATCCGCAGTTACCATAAGGATGTGAGATTGTACATAAAAAGCAACAGTTTCCGTGTGTGAGAAGTATATAACATACCTCCATAGAAGAAAAGAGTTAGTTTTCCAAAATGAATACTGCAGGTGCAGATAAGAGATAATGAGGAACCCAGGGTTTTGTCTTTTGTTGGGCTACTTTCACACATCCGGATTTTTGCTCTGCGGCACAATACGGCATTCTGCAGAAAAACCGCAACCTGCTTTTGTAACGCCGGTTGCGTTTTTTTTTTTTTGCATAGACTTACATTAGTGCCGTATTGTGCCGCAGGGGCTTGCGTTCGGTCCGGTTTTTGCCGCATGCGGCAGATTTAGCCGATGCCGCGGCCGGATCGAACGTTCCCTGCAACGTTTTTTTGCTCCGGCAAAAAACACCGCATCGCGCCGCATTTTTCAATGCATACCTATGGAGGTCGGATGCGGCGAGATGCGGAAAAAAACGCATCCGCTCGCCGCATGCGGTTTTTTCCACTGCGCATGCTCAGTAGCATGCCGCAACCGGAAAAAACCGGACGGGCCGCATGTAAAAACTTATGCAAAGGATGCGGTGTTTTCGCCGCATCCGTTGCATAGTTTTCACAGCCGGATTGAGCCGCAGTGCTCAAACCGGATGTGTGAAAGTAGCCTTAGTCACAGAGAGCAAATCCTGTGAAAAAATGAGTAGGTAATGGGTATATGTACACCTGTTTGCATACCTCTGGGTTAGTTATGGGCAAGTGAATTGAGTTACCTGGTTGGTATTAGTATATGATCCCACAGTGTAAATGCTCTGGAAAGGTTTGGTATGAGCAGCCATAGGTTGTTTAGACTTGTGATCCCTTTGTGTAAATCTGCGATCCCTTTGTGTTAAATATAGAATAATGGTCAATTTTTCAAGAGAATCTCTCAACTAGCATGTATACCATTAAAGAATTAGTGTGACTACCTTGCAGAATTTTTTATAATCAATTCAGCAGATATAGGGATAATATGGAGATCTGCCCAAAGTCTATTGTCATCAGTGGTAATCCCAGAGTATATGTCCTGTGGATCAAGGAGCATAGGTGACTACTCACCATATGTTGGGGTTATAGTGAATCAATATAGAAGTGGGGAAAAAATTACCTTACTGGACTTCACATGGAGTTTTTTAATATGGCTTTTTTTATGTGATGAGCCAAAGCTTATAGTTTGTAGTCCCCTAGGGGAAATGAAAATTGGTTACAAGTTTGTATCTATGTGTGATCACATCAGTACAGCATATGGTGTCAATACCTTAGAACAGTAGTGATTATTTAAAGCCACATTCTGTAAGGAGTTGTTGATAACAGGAGATTTGCTACCATCTAAAGGCCCAGTCACACTAAACAACTTACCAGCGATCCCAACAACGATCCAACCTGATAGGGATCGCTGGTAAGTTGCTAGGAGGTTGCTGGTGAGATGTCGCACTGCGACGCTCCAGCGATCCAACCAGCAACCTGACCTGGCAGGGATCGCTGGAGCGTCGCTACACGAGTTGCTGGTGAGCTCACCAGCAACCAGAGACCAGCCCCCAGCCAGCAGCGCCGCGTGGAAGATGCTGCGCTTGGTAACTAAGGTAAATATCGGGTAACCAACCCGATATTTACCTTGGTTACCAGCGCACGCAGCTACACGTGCAGGGAGCAGAGCACACCGCTTAGCGCTGGCTCCCTGCTGTCCTAGTTACAGCACACATCGGGTTATTTACCTGATGTGTGCTGCAGCTACATGTGCACAGAGCAGGGAGCAGCGCACACCGCTTAGCGCTGGCTCCCTGCTCTCCTAGTTACAGCACACATCGGGTTAATTACCCGATGTGTACTGCAGCTAAATGTGCACAGAGCAGGGAGCAGCGCACACTGCTTAGCGCTTGCTCCTTGCTCTCCTAGCTACAGTACACATCGGGTTAATTACCCGATGTGTGCTGCAGCTACATGTGCACAGAGCAGGAGCCGGCACTGACAGTGAGAGCGGAGGAGGCTGGTAACGAAGGTAAATATCGGGTAACCAAGGACAGGGCTTCTTGGTTACCCGATGTTTACCGTGGTTACCAGTGTCAGCAGAAGCCGGCTCCTGCTGCCTGCACATTCAGTTGTTGCTCTGTCGCTTTCACACACAGCGATCTGTGCTTCACAGCGGGACAGCAACAACTAGAAAATGGCCCAGGACATTCAGCAACAACCAACGACCTCACAGCAGGGGCCAGGTTGTTGCTGGATGTCACACACCGCAACATCACTAGCAACATCGCTGCTACGTCACAAAAGTTGTTCGTTAGCAGCGATGTTGCTAGCGATGTTGCGTAGTGTGACGGGGCCTTAAGGGTGAGTATATATAACAGGGGTTAGTATATTTCTAGTTAGGCTGGAGAAAGAGTCTCAAAGAATAATACGTATTACCTGTATAATCCTCATTCAGAGAGTGTATAAGGAGAAGGGAGGTTAAGGGTCCCTCTATAGCAGTGTTTCTCAACTCCAGTCCTCAAGACCCACCAACAGATCATGTTTTCAGATTTTCCTCAATGTTAGACATGGAATAATTCCATCACCTGTGCAACATTAAGGAAATCCTGAAAACCTGATTGAGGAAAACCTGAAAACATGATCTGTTGGTGGGTCTTGAGGACTGGAGTTGAGAAACACTGCTCTATAGAGTAAGAAACATAAGGTATAATTAGTAGATTCCATGGAGAGGAGTCTGGAGTGGAGGAGTTCAATCAGTGACATACCTGTTGTGCCATCTTCCCAGACTGTGGCAAAATGCAGTGCATAGCTGGGTTTGCAGGCTATTTAGCTCTGCAACCCGGAAATAGCGTTAGACGCCCACGCATGCGCAGTAGCGATCTGCGCTTGTATTAGAATATGTAAGATACCGTTAGGCATGTAATAGGAGCGCCCGCGCATGCGCAGTACGCAAATTTGTATACTTAGAAGAATAATAGCGCTGGGAAGACGTTTCTTATGTTTTGTAACGGATTTGTCTATGTTGCTGTTGCAATAAATAGAGCGATTAGGAGAAGGAAGCTGGGAATATGAAGGAGTATTGAGAAACATATAGAGAATCAATTAAATAGGAAAATAGATGGTATATATGATCAACTGATAGATATATAGTAACAAATATAGCATATACATAAAGATAGAGATATACAATATTGGGAATATGAGGGTTAAAACATCTGACTTGAACTATATATAAGTTGTTAACAATAATATATTCCAACATCTATTTGGATAATGCATTGATATTTTTTAAAAAAAATACATAATAAGGAGAAAGGTTTGGTTAATTCATACGAAGCAAGGGTCCCAAAATGCTACAAAGTGCATGAATATTACTATGTCTAGTGCTATATAGAGAGTGCCAGTTTATACATTACCATCTATCAGTGAATAAATGATGGAAGCAGAAAGGGTGATGGTGACGATTCTTAAGTTTTCTGTAAAAAATATCATAGTAAGATTAGTATATTTATAAAAATGTCATGTGGGCTAGCAAAAACAATGTTATTACAATGGCCAATCTATTTCTCTATTAAGCCCTTTGGGTGTCAGAGTTTGCAATTTATGGATCCAGTAGCTTTCACGTTTTTTGAGGAGCTCAATATGGTTACCTCCACGCCTAGGTCTATGTACCTTGTCGATTACTTGGTACTGCAGTTGTGCTACGTTGTGTTTGGCCTCATGGAAATGGTAGGGGATAGGGAGCCATACTTTTCCACATCTGATGGTAGACTTATGACTGGCTATTCGGTCACCCACATGCTGAATCGTCTCTCCAACATATAATAGGCCACAAGGGCATTTGATTATGTACACTACGAAGTTACTTTCGCATGTGAAATACTCTTTAATTCGGAAGGTTTTACCGGATCTGGGATGTGTAAAATGGTCTCCTTTTATTACATTTGAACATGACGGGCAGTTGAGGCAGGGGAAGGTGCCAGTCCGTTTTGGTGCTAGGAATGTTTGTGTGTTTAATTTGTCACTACCAATATCCGCCCTAACTAAAGAGTCTTTAATATTTTGAGGTCTTCTTTTACACATGAGTGGGGGAAGTATGAATGATCCTATCTCCGGATATGCTTTCTTGAGTAGGGGCCAATGGCGATTAATTATATTGTAGATTTTGGGCATAGATGGGTGGTGGGTATGTACAAATGGTATTCTATCGAGTGTTGTTCTATCCCTCTCTGAGGGGGTAGAGAGAAGTGCCTTTTCCTTTTCTGTTTTTAGCAGAGTTTCTGGATAATTTTGTTCAAGGAACCTTTGTGTCATTTCATCTAATCTGTTTTCTCTTGTGATTTCATCTGAGACTATTCTGGTGACTCTCTTAGGCCCCTTTCACACGTCAGTGATTCTGGTACGTTTGTGCTTTTTTTTAAACGTACCAGAATCACTGACATACGCAGACCCATTATAATGAATGGGTCTGCTCACACGTCAGTGATTTGTCACTGCACGTGTCTCCGTGCAGCGTACCCGCGTGTGCGTGATTGCTGCACGGAGACATGTCCATTTTTTTCTGGCATCACTGATGTTCCACGGACCACGCAGTGGTGTGGTCCGTGAAACATGTGCCAGAAAAAAACGTGCACTTAAAATAATAAACATTTTAACTCACCCGGCGTCCAGCGATGTCCTCTGCAGCCCGTTCTCCCTGCTGCTTCTAAGCCGGCTGATTACTGTCGCGCATATTCATTATGCGCGACACAGCCGACCCGGAAGCAGCTGCTGCGGGGGTCAGCGCCGGCCGGATGCTGCACCGCGGGAGGATTCAGCACCATGGACAGCGGGAGCGGGCACAGGTGAGTTGATTTCTAAGTGCAATCACGGGCCACGGATAACGGAGCCCCGATTGCACTTAGACAACCCACGTGTGCCGTGATTCACGGCACACGCAGGGACATGTGCGTGTTTTACACGGAAACTAATTTCAGCTGAATGATAGTTGAGTGTAAATTTAATTTCAGGCCTTACGTTATTAATGTGCTTATCAAAAGTAAGGAGGATTGTTATATCTCCCTGCCAAATGCAAAATACATCGTCGATGTAGCGAACCCATAGGAGGGCTAGATCATCAAATGAGGGGTACGAGTAAATAAATCTGTTTTCGAAAAAATCCATAAAAAGGTTTGCGTACGCCGGGGCTACATTCGATCCCATCGCGGTCCTGTGGCGCTGGATGTAGAAATCATCTTTGAAGAGAAAATAATTCTCATTGAGGACTATGTCAAGGAGGCCCATAGTAAAATCTATTGAATCTTGCCCTAAGTTGGTTTTGTCCAATGCTAATTTGGTTGCCATAATACCCTTTTCGTGTGAGATTGATGTATATAGGCTATTTACGTCCCATGTGCAAAGGAAATTGTTAGGGGGAACTATTTCAAGGTCTCGAATTTTTTGAAGAAAATTGTTGGTATCTAGTATATATGACCTGGTCTTCTTGGTCAGAGGGGTGAGTACTTTTTCAAGATAAATAGATCTAGGATAGATTCTGTTGATGCTACAATAGGTCGGCCTGGGGGATTGATGAGCGATTTGTGGATTTTTGGTAATACGTAAAATACAGGTGTTATAGGATGTATTTTAGTTAAAAAGGAGCGAGTGGTTTGGTCAATGGTACCTTTATCTTGGTAAACAGATAAGAAATTTTGAATCCTTTGTTGGATTCTGAATACTGGATCAGATGATATTTTTTGATAGGTAGTGGTATCATTGAGTTGGCGTTTTATCTCATGGATGTAATCCTGTGTATTTTGAACAAGAATTGCACCTCCTTTATCAGCGGGTTTTAAAGTTATCATCTTATTGTTTCTTAGTGAAGTTATGGCTAATTTCTCAGATGTATTGATGTTGTTCCGTGTTGGGTAGAAGCCCAATTCATGCTCATCGATATTGTCTTTGATGTCTCGGTCAACTAATGCTATGAAAGTCTCAACTGCATGATATATTTTAGGTGGCATGAATTGGCTGGGATTACGTAAACCTAGTGTTTTGATGTTGGTCTCCTTGGGAGGTGGTTGTGGGTCTGTGTTATGAGAGGGGTTGGTGCCAAAGTGAGTTTTAAGTCTGTATATCACTTTCTAAGGTAAAAGAATCCCATTTGGGTGTAGTGCAAAAAGTGAGCCCTTTGTTAAGTACAGACAATTCATTAGGTGCCAAGGTGTAATCAGATATATTAATCACTAAATTGGGACCCTTACCTGTGATCTCAGTGTCATCCCCCAGTCTCCTCCTCAACCTCCTCGTTGGTTTGGTTTTCTTTTTCCAAGTCCTAAAAAAGGTGTTGAATTTGTATGGCTGCCACTGGACTCGCTTCCTGAAGATGCTGAATGATAAGTTGGTTGTCTCCTCCATTGTCGTGTATTGCTGGTTTGCCAATCGTTCCATCTGTAAACTTTGTTATGTAGATAGTCGTCCGTGTCCCGTTGGAACTTTTGTCTCTTTTTATCTTCTAGATTCCTCTTAAATTCTTTTAAAGTATCCTCTGCCTTTTTCTTAAAGGCAGTAAGGTCCCCGGGGGTTAAACTATCCGCCAACTGAGCCTCTATAGTTGAAATTTTGTCCTTAGATTCCTTGATGGCTGTCTGAAGGTATTCCACTCTCAGGACAATTATATCTAAAGAGCATTTATTCAAAATCTGTTGGTACTTTTTACAATAGTCCTTGTTATTAGAAAAGAGAGTGGGTTTCAAATTGCATCTAAGGCCCCTAGGGATACGGTTCTGTCGATAGTATTCTACTAAAGTAGTGCAGTGAAGGTCTAAGGCAGGGGTGGGGAACCTCCGGCCCACGGGCCGCATGCGGCCCGCCATGACCTTTTATGTGGCCCCCGGGCAGATTCCCGGGGGAGGCAGTGCTGGTGCTGTCACCGCAGTTTGCTGCCGCCGGCCCTTTAAATCCACACATTGCTGTTTGTGCTGCAATGTGTTCTCCCGTCGGTCAGTGCCAATTGTGGGTGGGTCCACAGCAGCCTCACAGCTTCCCTCGTTCTGTGCACGCCCCCTGCCCTCCGGAGATCAGTGCCTGCCTTCTCCTTCTGATGCAGTGTGTCCGGCTCCTGCACTCCGGTGATGCGAGTGCAATGCGGCTGTGAGTCCAGCGCCGACCTCTGCTGCTATGTGCCCTGCCCAATGCTTTGTGCCTCCCCAGTCCCCACACCAGTTCTGTAAACCCTCTCCCCCAGAGTTGCATGAAACTCTCAGCGCAGTGTGTTCCCCAATATCCTGTGTGCACCCCTCCCCCAGTCCTGTGTGCAGCCCCCCAATGTCCTGTGTGCAGCCCATCACCCAGTAGTCCTGTTTTCACCCCCCCAATACTGTGTGCACCCCTCCCCCAGTCCTGTGTGCAGCCCCCCAATGTCCTGTGTGCACCCCCACACAATCCTATGTGCAGCCCATCACCCAGTCCTGTGTGCACCCCCCAGTCCTGTGTGCACCCCCCCAGTCCTGTGTGCACCCCCCCAGTCCTGTGTGCACCCCCCCAGTCCTGTGTGCACCCCCCCAGTCCTGTGTGCAGCCCCCCCCAGTCCTGTGTGCAGCCCCCCCCAGTCCTGTGTGCAGCCCCCCCCAGTCCTGTGTGCAGCCCCCCCCAGTCCTGTGTGCAGCCCCCCCAGTCCTGTGTGCTGCCCCCCCAGTCCTGTGTGCTGCCCCCCCCAGTCCTGTGTGCTGCCCCCCCAGTCCTGTGTGCTTCCCCCCCCCCCAGTCCTGTGTGCTGCCCCCCCCAGTCCTGTGTGCAGCCCCCCCCAGTCCTGTGTGCAGCCCCCCCAGTCCTGTGTGCAGCCCCCCCCAGTCCTGTGTGCAGCCCCCCCCCAGTCCTGTGTGCAGCCCCCCCCAGTCCTGTGTGCAGCCCCCCCAGTCCTGTGTGCAGCCCCCCCAGTCCTGTGTGCAGCCCCCCCCAGTCCTGTGTGCAGCCCCCCCCAGTCGTGTGTGCAGCCCCCCCCAGTCGTGTGTACAGCCCCCCCAGTCGTGTGTACAGCCCCCCCCAGTCGTGTGTACAGCCCCCCCCAGTGATGTCTGTGCCTCCCCCCCAGTGATGTCTGTGCCTCCCCCTCAGTGATGTCTGTGCCTCCCCCCAGTGATGTATGTGCCCCCAGCCCCGCGTGTGGTGTCTGTGCCCCCAGCCCCGCGTGTGGTGTCTGTGCCCCCAGCCCCGCGTGTGGTGTCTGTGCCCCCAGCCCCGCGTGTGGTGTCTGTGCCCCCAGCCCCGCGTGTGGTGTCTGTGCCCCCAGCCCCGCGTGTGGTGTCTGTGCCCCCAGCCCCATGCCCCCAGTTAATTAATTGCTTCACCCAATATAGCAGGGTCATTTAAACATTGATAATTTTGTGCGGCCCCCGAAGGTTGGTAGAAATTTCCAAATGGCCCCCGACAGAAAAAAGGTTCCCCACCCCTGGTCTAAGGAGATAAATATACGGTTCTCCTTTTCCCAGTCTCTAGTCCTAACTTCTCTGATTGGGGTCTTTAAAAATTCTGTAGAATTAGTAACTTGGGAAGGTATATTGTTACTGGTTGTGTCATCATAGGCAAAAGTGTCGAATGACATGGGTATGCCGGTGCAACCACCAAGAAAGATATATAGACTAGGGGTATATGGTGTGCACACAGCAATGAAATATAAGGTTTGAGGTGCTAGTGAGTGGACCAAGGTCCAGACGTCAGTATGCAAATTCAAAACACTGCACTCTCGTTCAAGGTGAGGTAGAGAAAAAGACCAACAGATTCGTTTTTTAGTCAAAAAAGTTTTCTAAATTTTATTTGTAGACAATATAGGTGGAGGGGGGACGTTTCGGCCTAAACGTAGGCCTTCTTCACGCCACGTTACACTGAAAGAGGGTGAAACAAATATAATCACAATTTTATAATATAATACATTATTCACTTATATACAAACAATATACATATATACATAGTAGAGAAAGTTCCATGTCAAGGTTAAATCTTTGATGAATACAGTACAATATATATCCGCAGTTACCATAAGGATGTGAGATTGTACATAAAAAGCAACAGTCTCCGTGTGTGAGAAGTATATAACATACCTCCATAGAAGAAAAGAGTTAGTTTTCCAAAATGAATACTGCAGGTGCAGATAAAGGAGATAATGAGGAACCCAGGGTTTTGTCTTTTTGTTAGTCACAGAGAGCAAATCCTGTGAAAAAATGAGTAGGTAATGGGTATATGTACACCTGTTTGCATACCTCTGGTTTAGTTATGGGCAAGTGATTTGAGTTACCTGGTTGGTATTAGTATATGATCCCACAGTGTAAATGCTCTGGAAAGGTTTGGTATGAGCAGCCGTAGGTTGTTTAGACTTGTGATCCCTTTGTGCAAATCTGTTTGTGGCGTCCTGATTAGCGGTCACCCGTGAAGGAATCACCGGTGACTGCTAATCCCCTTAGTGACTGAAGTGAGCAGCGCGATTAGCGCTGCCGTCACTCAGATTACCCGCGGCCAGCTGGAGTCCTCCACCCGAGACTGCAACTCACCTGTGACTTCATCGCTGATCGCGCGGATCACTTCAGTTGCTGCGTGGAGCTGACAGAGAATGGTCTGGTTTATGACCGCTCTTGTCAGCTTCATGTAGCAGAGCTGAGAGCGTCGCGGGACCTCGTGTGGATTACGTCGGACATGGAGGGGTATTTGAGGATTTTAATAAAGTGGTGAAAGATGATGGTTTTTTTGTCTTTTATTCCAAATAAAGGATTTCTCGTTGTGTGTGTTTATTTTCTTTAACTTACAGGTTAATCATGGAAGGTATCTCGGGGAGACGACTGCCATGATTAACCCAGGACTTAGTGGGCAGCTGCCATTAACTCCTTATTACCTCGATTACCACCGCACCAGGGCAACTCGGAATGAGCCGGGTAGAGTCCCGGGACTGTGGCATCTAAAGTATGCTGCAATTACGGGCGGCTGCTGGCTGATATTGTTAGGCTGGGGGGCTCCCCATAATGTCACACTCCCCATCCTGAGAATACCAGCCTTCAGCCGTGTGGCTTTACCCTGGCTGGTATCAAAATTGGGGGGACCACACGTCGTTTTGTTTTTTTTTTAAATCATTTTTTTTTTTTTACTGCACGGTATAGACCCGCCCACCTGTGGCTGTGATTGGTTACAGTGAGACAGCCGTCACTCAGCGTGGGGGGTGTGTCTGACTGCAACCAATCATAGGTGCCAGTAGACGGAGAAAGCAGGGAATACCAGATTGAATAATGAGCGCCCGGCATTTTCAAAAGAGGAAAAGCCGCCAGAGCAGTGTGACAGCCGTGCAGCGTCGGGGATCGGTGAATATGAGAGAGGGGAGAGAATGACTGACGGGCAGAGAGAGGGAGAGACAGAGAGAGAGACCGACCGACAGAGAGAAACAGAGCGACCAACTGACAGAGAAAGAGACCAACATCCACAGACAGAGATTGATCGACATTGACAGAGAGACTGAAGACCTGCGTTTTGCTTGTCAAAAAAGCATGCGGAATGCAAAAAAAATGCAGTCCAAGTGCATTTTGGTTGTGTTTTGACCCACCTCATAGATTTCAATGGGTGGAGAACGCAGCTACAATGCACAAAAGAAGTGACATGCTGCTGGATGCTGGGCATCCAAAACGCTGCATTTACAAACGCAGCGTGTGCATTGATTTTTCGGCTTTCTCATAGAGTTTGCTGGGGAAGCTGAACGCATGTAATTTGGCACAGACAACGCTGCTGTCCAAATCGCAGCGTTTTCGCGGGAATAAACGCAACGTGCGTACATAGCCTTAGTGTAGGTGAAGCTTGTGTTGGTCATTGAAGGGGAAAATTTTACAAAATCTGTTTTATTCTTTTCACAGAAGATTGTGGCATTATACAGAATATATATGAAGAGCAAGTAATTGTCCCAGATCTACCCTCAGTCCTTCACACCCAGGATCCGTTATCTGAAGCTTCTAAACAATCTCTGGATTCAGTGCAGAATGTTCAACAAAATAAAAGCCACACAAGGGGTCTTCAACAAAAAAGAACTCACACAGGGGAGAAGCCATATTCATGTAATCAATCTGGAAAGTATTTTACTCAAAAGTCTGCTTCAATTTCACAAAAAATTATTCACAAAGGAAAACCATTTTCATGTGCAGAATGTAGAAAATGTTTTAGTTGGAAATCACAGCTTGATGTTCATAAGAAAACTCACACTGGGGAAAAGCCATTTTCATGTTCAAATTGTGGGAAATGTTTTAATTGGAAATCACAGCTTGATAGCCATATAAAAACTCACACAGGGGAGAAACCATTTTCATGTCAATTATGTGGGAAATGTTTTATTCATAAATCATACATTGCTGTGCATATGAAAACTCACACAGGAGTGAAGCCATTTGCATGTTCAGATTGTGGGAAATGTTTTATTCGGAAATCACAGCTTGATGACCATATGAAAACTCACACTGGGGAAAAGCCATTTTCGTGTTCAGAATGTGGGAAATGTTTTATTCGGAAATCACAGCTTGATGACCATATGAAAACTCACACTGGGGAAAAGCCATTTTCTTGTTCAGATTGTGGGAAATGTTTTAATTGGAAATCACAGCTTGATAGCCATATAAAAACTCACACAGGGGAGAAGCCATTTTCTTGTTCAGAATGTGGGAAATGTTTTATTCGGAAATCACACCTTGAAGAGCATATGAAAACTCACACAGGAGTGAAGCCATTTTCATGTTCAGAATGTGGGAAATGTTTTATTCGGAAATCACAGCTTGATAGCCATATTAAAACTCACACAGGGGAGAAGCCATTTTCATGTGAATTATGTGGGAAATGTTTTATTCAGAAATCACACCTTGAAGTGCATATGAAAACTCACACAGGAGTGAAGCCATTTTCATGTTCAGAATGTGGGAAATGTTTTATTCAGAAATCACAGCTTGATAGACATATAAAAACTCACACAGGGGCAAAGCCATTTTCTTGTTCAGAATGTGGGAAATGTTTTATTCGGAAATCACAGCTTGATAGCCATATAAAAACTCACACAGGGGAGAAGCCATTTTCTTGTTCAGAATGTGGGAAATGTTTTATTCAGAAATCACACCTTGATGTGCATATGAAAACTCACACAGGAGTAAAGCCATTTTCATGTTCAGATTGTGGGAAATGTTTTATTCGGAAATCGCAGCTTAATGTGCATATAAAAAGTCACACGGGAGAGAAGACATTTTCATGTTCAAATTGTGGGAAATGTTTTATTCAGAAATCACACCTTGTAAAGCATATAAAAACTCACACAGGGGAGAAACCATTTTCATGTTCAGAATGTGGAAACTGTTTTATTTGGAAATCCCACCTTGATGTGCATATAAAAACTCACACTGGGGAGAAGCCATTTTCATGTTCAGAATGTGGGAAATGTTTTATTCGGAAATCACAGCTTGATGTGCATATAAAAACTCACACTGGGGAGAAGCCATTTTCATGTTCAGATTGTGGGAAATGTTTTATTCTGAAATCACAGCTTGATGTGCATATAAAAACTCACACGGGAGAGAAGCCATTTTCATGTTCAAATTGTGGGAAATGTTTTATTCAGAAATCACACCTTGTAAAGCATAGAAAAACTCACACTGGGGAGAAGCCATTTTCATGTTCAAATTGTGGGAAATGTTTTATTCAGAAATCACACCTTGATGTGCATATAAAAACTCACACTGGGGAGAAGCCATTTTCATGTTCAGAATGTGGGAAATGCTTTGCTCAAAGATCTGTTTTTGTTAGACACATAAGAATTCACACAAGGTAAAAGACATGTTTGTTTAGAATGTGGGAAATGTAGCAGTAAATCAACTCTTGCTGAACCTCACACGTTTAACCAAGAAATCAGATCTTCTCAGACATCAACGAATTCACATAGGAGGGGAAAAGCCATTTTTATGTTCTGTATGTGGAAAGTGTTATCAGGAAAAGTCACATCTATTTGCACATGGAAAAACTCACACAGAAAAAAAAATCATAACGTAAATCTTCAATTGTTTTAGTCAACTCCCCCGAAGGACGACATCTACAGGTAGTCTCCTTTGTTTTATGCATGTTTCCTCTCACATTCCATAGAATGGTAGGGAATGTAGACCATAAGCCCTAATAGGGACAGTGGTGATATCTGTAAAGCTGTGGAATTAATGGCATTTATAAGTGATTAAGCAAATTAAGTTATGTGCCCTGAAGAAGGCTGGTTCACTGCCGAAATGCATTACATTGTAATTTAATTATTTTTATTGAAATCTGGGATATTGATCCCCTTCATTCCACTACTACATTGCCACTGGAGGCAGAGAGCGCTATTACTGATCTGTTTCTCTGGAGCATTTTCTCTGTTTGGATCCCCACTGGAGGATTTTCCTGCAGCACATTTGAGCTCCTGGAATGTTTTTTGATTCACATGTACATTATATACTACTCCCAGGTGAGTGCAAAATTCTTCACTCACCGCTATAACTATACTAACTACCTACAATGCTCAATTAGCGCTGTATTGTCTTTTTCCCTTTTCACAGAAAAATTTCCAGGGAATGTAGATTGTTAGCCCCATTGGGGACAGTGGGGAAATGTAATGCTGTGGAATTAATGGCGCTATATAAGTGAGTAAAATAAATCAATTGAGAAACAGTACAAGAAATAATACAAAAGTTACTTTCCAGATAAAGTCGCACATTTTCAAAAGAAAAAAAACAAGGAGAAAAATTGTATGAAAAATACCCTTACTATAAATTAAAAAAATAAATTTCAAGTGCTTAATAACAGGGTACTTAGTATATACATTTTTGCAAAAAGGTAAAAAGCTGTCTCACCTCGTCACGGTGTACCCATCTGAGACAGTCCCTAACCAACTAAAGTTAAAAACATTTTCTGTACCTGACTTGTGTCATATCAAAACTCCAATGTGGATTGTATCAAGCGGTCAGCTTGGTCCCAGATTAAATACACAGCAAAGTGAGATGTAGTTAGTTGTTCAGCCTCAGTAAAAGGAGGGCTGCGCCCCCAACTTGCAGTAAAGCAAGTTAACAGACAAAAAAAAATAAAAAAACTGGGCTGTAAGGCTAGTTTCACATTAGCGTTCATCTGCCGGTCAGCAGAAAAACTGAAAGTGCATGTTGCCGGATCCGTTGACAGCACAATGCAATGTCAATGGACTTGCCGTAACATGCGTTTGCATCCGTTTGGTTGCGTCATTGTCTGGATCTTGTGAGATGCAGTTTTCTACCATGTTTCCAAAACGCAACATGCAGCGTTTTTTCCTTTGGACATAAAACTACAGCTCACCGGATCTTGTACATTGCAGCACTAGCTGCAATGTATTTCAATGGGCGCCGTATCTATTTTTCACATTTGCAGTTGCCTGCGGCTGGAATGATCCTTTTCGACGTTGCAAACATGGGTCTGAAGCAGATAGTTTTCTTTCTAGATCCTCAAAATCTTTATTTAAACATTAAATATATATATATATATATATATATATATATAGTTAAATATATCTATATTTATATTTAACATTATATCTATCAATATTCATTCATCTATCTTTAGCTATAGCTATGTATCCAACTTTCCTTTTTTTTTAAATTTAAAATCAACTTATCTATTTATCTCATATATATATATATATATATATATATATATATATATTTCTATGTATCTATCTATATTTTTCTCTCTCTCGATCTATATACCTCTGTATCTCTTCATTAGCTAACTATTGGTTTAGCTAACTATTTATTTTTTTATTTAATTTAAAGTCTCTATTCTCTCTCTCAGTCGGTCTCTCCCTCTCGGTCTCTATTCTCTCCCCCCCTCTCTCATACTCACCGATCACCGGCGCAGCGCTGCACGGCGTTCACACTGCTCCGGCGGCTTCTCAACTTTTGAAAAAGCTCATTATTCAATCTGGTATTCCCTGTTTTCTCCGCCCACTGCCGCCTATGATTGGTTGCAGTCAGACACGCCCCCACGCTGAGTGACAGCTGTCTCACTGCAACCAATCACAGCTGCCGGTGAGCGGGTCTATATCATGAAGTTAAATAATTTTAAAAAACGACGTCCGTCCCCCCCAATTTTGATACCAGCCAGGGTAAAGCCACATGGCTGCAGGCTGGTATTCTCAGGATGGGGAGCCCCCCCAGCCTAAAAATATCAGCCAGCAGCCGCCCAGAATAGCCGCATCCATGAGATGCGACTGTCCTGGAACTGTACCCGGCTCATCCCGAATTGCCCTGGTGCGGTGGCAATCGAGGTAATAAGGAGTTAATGGCAGCAGCCCATAGCTGCCACTAAGTCCTAGGTTAATCATGGCAGATGTCTCACCGAGATACCTTCCATGATTAACCTGTAAGTTAAAGAAAATAAAAACACACATCCAAAAAATCCTTTATTTGTAATAAATGACAAAAAACAACAACCTCTTTCACCAATTTATTAAAGTCCCCAAATACCCTTCAATGTCAGACGTAATCCAAAAAGGTCCCACGACGCTTTCAGCTCTGCTACATCAGAAGCTGACAGAGAGCGGTCACAGACCACGACCGCTCTGTGAGCTCCCCGCAGCAACTGAAGTGAGTCGCGCTATCAGCGATGACGTCACTCTGGTTACTCGCGGTCACAGATCTCAGCGGGAGGACTTCTGCTGTGGCCGCGGGTAACCTCAGTGACGGCACCGCTGATAGCGCAGATCACTTAAGTCACTCGGGATTTGCGGTCACCGGTGAGACCTTCACCGGTGAACGAAAATCATGCCATGCCACACAGAGCCGCGGGATGACAATGAAGTCTGGTGACGTTCATCCGACTTCATTCTGATCGTGTGGCTCTGTCTGTGTCTGCTGTCAGCGGCCATTCATCTCTGCTACATCGCTCTGTCTGTTGTCACCGGCCATGTAGCAGAGCTGAATGGCAGATGACATAGAACAAACAGATCCGACAAAACTAAGCTGAAAACAGCACCCAAACGCATGTAAACGCAAGTGAACTGTGCGTTTTTTTTACTGGATCCAGTAGGCGGATCCAGTAAAAAAACGTTCAGGTCACTAGCGGTGACATTGGTTGGAATTAAAAAAAAAAAAGGATCCAGTCATATGCAGTTTGCGTTTTTTTGCCTTAAGGCAAAAAAACGCTGATGTGAAGCTAGCCTTACAAATAAATGTTCAATAAACATGCCATTACCATTAAAAGGTATCAACCACTGAGGACTCTCTGTTCTTTTAAACAATTTTTTTTTATCAATAAACATGCGACATTACAAACATGTGAATTGCAGCCTTAAGACTAGAAAAAAAACAAGGAGAAAAATTGTATGAAAAATACCCTGACTATAAACAAATAAATTTCAAGTGCTTAATAACAGGGTACTTAGTATATACATTTTTGCAAAAAGGTAAAAAGCTGTCTTACCTCGTCACTGTGTACCCATCTGAGACAGTCCCTAACCAACTAAAGTTAAAAACATTTTCTGTACCTGACTTGTCATATCAAAACTCCAATGTGAATGGTAACAAGCGGTCACCTGGAGCCCAGATTAAATACACAGCAAAGTGAGATGCAGTAAGGCTAGCTTCACATCAGCGTTTTTTGGCCTTAAGGCAAAAAAACGCAAACTGCATGTTACAGGATCCGTTTTTAAAGGAGAACAACGCATGCCACCGCTAGTGACCTGAACGTGTTTTTTTACTGGATCCGTCTACCGGATCCAGCAAAAAAAACGGACCGTTCACGTGTTTGGGTGCTGGGTTTTTTTTTGCTTCGTTTTGACGGATCCGTTTTTATTCTCAGCAGCTATGTCATCTGCCTTTCAGCTCTGCTACATTGCTGCTGACAGCAGACACAGACAGAGCCATGTAGCAGAGCTGAATGACCGCTGACAGCATACACAGACAGAGCTGCACAATCAGAATGAAGTTGGATGAACTTCACCCGACTTCATTGTCATCCCGCGGCTCTGTCCGTGTGTCGCGTCCTGATTAGCGGTCACCCGTGAAGGACTCACCGGTGACTGCTAATCCCCTGAGTGATTGAAGTGAGCAGCGCGATTAGCGCTGCTGTCACTCAGGTTACCCGCGGCCAGCTGGCGTCCTCCACCTGAGACCACAACTCACCTGTGACTTCATCGCTGCCACTCAGGCGACTTGCTGTCACTGTTGGAGGATCCAGCGGTGGCCGCGAGTTACCTGAGTGATGTCATCGCTGATCGCACTACTCACCTCAGTTGCTGCGTGGAGCTGACAGGAGCGGCAGTGTTCTTCTGCAGCTCCTGTCACCTTCATGTAGGAGAGCTGGATGCGACGCGGGACCTCCGTAGATTACGCCGGACATGGATGGGTTTTTGGGGCTTAATAAAGTGGTGAACGAGGGTATTCGTTAGTGTTTATTATTGCAAATAAAGGATTTTTTGTGTTTTATTAACTTTAAATTACAGGTTAATCATTAAGGGTGTCTCATAGACGCCTGCAATGATTAATCTAGGACTTAGTGGCAGCTATGGGTTGCTGCCATTAACTCCTTATTACCCCGATTGCCAACGCACCAGGGCAAATCGGTAAGAGCCGGGTAGAGTTCCAGAACTGTCGCATCTAATGGATGTGACAATTCTGGGCGGCTGCTGGCTGATATTGTTAGCCTGGGGGGCTCCCCATAACGTGGGGCTCCCCATCCTGAGAATACCAGCCTTCAGACGTATGGCTGTATCTTAGCTGGTTTAAAAATTGGGGGGGACAGCACGCCGTTTTTTTAAATTATTTATTTTACTGCACAGTATAGACCCGCCCACCGGCTGCTTTGGTTGCAGTGAGACACGCCCCCACGTTGAGTGACAGCTGTCTCACTGCAACCAATCATAGGCGCCGGTGGGCGGGGAAAGCAGGGAATACGAGATTGAATAATGAGCGGCCGGCTTTTTCAAAAGTTGAGAAGCCGCCAGAGCAGTGTGAACACCGTGCAGCGCCGCGCCGATGATCGGGGATCGGTGAGTATGAGAGGGGGGGGGGGAGAGGGATAAACCGACATGGACAGAGAGAGAGAGAGACATAGAGAGAGACCGACCGACAGAGAGAGAATAGAGACTTTAAAAAAAAAAAAAGATAGCTAATGAAGAGATACATAGATATATAGATTGATAGATAAGTATAGATAGATGCATAGAAATATATATAGATAGCTAGCTAGATAGGAAGTAAGCAAGATTATGGAAATAAATATATATAGATTGATAGGTTGATTTTTAATTTAAGTTATTAAAAAATTAAAAAAGAAAAGTTTGATAGATTGCTATAGATAGATAAAGATAGATGAATGTTGAAAGATATAATGTAAAATATAAATATATTTAATTTACCTTTAAATTTCTATTTTGTTACCATTCACATTGGAGTTTTGATATGACACAAGTCAGGTACAGAAAATGTTTTTAACTTTAGTTGGTTAGGGACTGTCTCAGATGGGTACACCGTGACGAGGTGAGACAGTATATACATTTTTGCAAAAAGGTAAAAAGCTAAGTACCCTGTTATTAAGCACTTGCAATTTATTTATAGTCAGGGTATTTTTCATACAATTTTTCTCCTTGTTTTTTTTCTAGTCTTAAGGCTGCAATTCACATGTTTGTAATGTCGCATGTTTATTGATCATTTGTTACAGCTCAGTTTTTTTGACATTTTCAAAAGAGATAATGGTTCTGTTTGCAGCTGTCAATAAAGCCCCCGTCACACACAGCAATGTCGCTAGCGAGATCGCTGAAACTTTACAGGTTTTGTGACGTATCAGCGACCTCGCTAGCGATATCGCTGTGTGTAAAAAGCAGCAGCGAGCGGGCCCCTGCTGCGAGGTCGCTGATCATAACAAAACGATCAGGACCATTTTTTGCTCGTTGGTCTCCTGCTGTGCAGCACGCATCAGTGTGTTTGACGGTGGGAGACCAACGAGCGCGGGGCGGATTCAGTTACCTGCATTGCACTGCAGAGCTCTCACCTGAGCTCCGGAGCGCAGCCTAGACTCACCGCGAGCGCCGAGTCATTGATTCCCTGGCGATTGCGGTTCAGTTCATGACAGCTGAAGACATGCCGGGCTGATCTCCGGTGCTCTCACCTGAAGTCCGTATTGCAGCCCGGCCTGTCCGCAGCTGTTATGAACTGAACTGCAATCGCTGGGGAATCAATCACTCAGCGCTCGCAGTAGCCAGTCCGACGCTCGGAGCGCCCGTTCTGAGGAAGTAGGGAGCTGTCGTTACACAGGTAAAAAAGTGAACCCCGGCACACTGTATAGTTTCCCACAAGAAAAGCGGACACAAGTTCAGTAATCTTGATCTATTTTTTTCCTTTTATTGTGAGTAAGTGAAAAAATCGTGCTGTACAATAGTAGAAAGTCCACCTCGACGTTTCGGCTTCAAGCCTTCATCTGGTCGGACAATCTGACTGCAGTATATTTTACATGTGAAAGATATACAGAAAAAAAGATATCAAAGAGGGTAAACAATGTACAAAATTACAACAGTAATTGATATACCACATGGTTTGTACATCTAAGAAGAGAAACAATAGAGAGACCAATGTCACAATAGGTAAAACGACCCTAAATTGTCATGGATAGGGAATTAGATTTGTGTGAACGGATATAGTCAACAGTGTGAGAGATACCGTAATTAGTTATAGAGTCCAAAAATCGGAGGATAAGATGCTCACCCATCTAAGCCCGCATCCGGCAAGACAGAGATTGTAGTATGTGTTGAAAAATATTTAATGGAGGATATCGGCCTGTGAAGTAAGTAAAAGAGAGGGGAGACAGTGGAGAATCCTATATTAGTGTGGTCTTTGGATAGATCATGAAGTAGTGAGGAAGGGGGTTGGGGTATACCTGCTAAATAGGGTCTGGAAAAATTACCCTGCTGTAATGGCTACAAATTCTGCCACCAGTGATCCTATGAATGGGATGACATGTGTCAGTTAAATCAATGGCATAGTTATCATGTATAAGGGTATGTGCGCACGTTGCTTTTTACCTGCTTTTTACCTGCTTTTTTGCTGCTTTTTCTTCTGCGCTGTTTAATGCCAAAATGGATGTGTTCTTCTATTCAAGCAAAGTCTATGGGAATTTGGGTTTCTTGTTCACACTATGTTGTTCAAAATGCTGCCTTTTTGAGGCAGAACTTTGGTCAAAAACTCAGCTTTTCAAAGAAGCAACATGTCAATTGTTTTTGCCATTTGGGTTTTGCACTGCAAAGCTGAGTTTTTGACCAAAGTTCTGCCACAAAAAGGCAGCATTTTGAACAACATAGTGTGAACAAGAAACCCAAATTCCCATAGACTTTGCTTGAATAGAAGAACACATCCATTTTGGCATTAAACAGCGCAGAAGAAAAAGCAGCAAAAAAGCAGGTAAAAAGCAGGTAAAAAGCAACGTGCGCACATACCCTAAGAATGCTTGTGGAAGTAAAAGAGCAGAAAGGAGACATACCTGTGTGTAGGATTACAACTAAAGGTCTGTCAGCGTGTATAGGGACCTTTGAGGGTATCCACGCTAGACTCCTATGTGGGGAATAATATAGATCTTTTAAGTTTATGGTATTGATATCAAAGAATGATGTGTGGACCCAGATGAAGAAAGGCGCACCTGTGTATATCTGTAAGACCTGTTAACATTTATATATATATATAGGTTAAAAGACTGTTTGGTGGACTTCCTTGTGTTATGCTGCCACCTGCTGTCAAAACAGAGAACAGCGGGCAAAAAGTCCTACTGCTCGAGTGACTGGTTGAGTCTGGAACAGGAGGAGGAGGAGTCTACTTGTAGCTGTGTTTTGCAGAGTGGAGTGTGCTCGAGTGGGCTGTAAGATAGAAGGCCTCAGTCTGCCCTGTTTTCCGAGGTCCAAGTACCTTAGAGTGTTGCGTGGTGTTCCCCCCAAGACACAGATCCAAAGAGGCTGGATGTGGAGCGAGGGGCCAGACAGCACGTGCAAATTACCGATCCAAAGAGGCTGGATGTGGAGAGCGAGGAGCCAGGCAGCACGTGCGAGTTACAGATCCGGGACAAAGACTGAACTTTAGAGGTGTCTGCCGGCGGAATACGGGCCCCAACGGTGACGAGGTACCCCACGCTGAAACCTGCAGTTAAGTGTGCACACTACTTTTAGTTAGGGACAGATAGGAAAAGACTCTGCACTGTGTTATACAAGTAAGATAACAAGGACTGCGTTTTTTTGTTTAATAAGGATTTCTGTGTTTTGCTTTTGGGAGTACAATCTGAGGCTTCCTATCTTTGACAATTTATTCAAAGTAGTTGTATGTATATTGCATTATCTCTACTGCTGTGCTCCCTTCCCTCACTTTTCCTCCACCTGTGTTGTGCAATACATTATTAAATTTGCATTGATTAACCCCCGTGGTTCCGTGCAGTCCTTGCGTATCCTGTTACCTGCAGGTTATTACATTTGGCGTAGTCGGCAGGATACGCAGGCTGGTACGGAACCATGGACGGACAGGGGGGTGTCGCTGATGGGGGTTTCGCTGATGGAGGTGTTCTAATACAACCTGATGGGGGAATACCAGCAAGGCAACTGTCCCTGGGGGCTATGCTGACCCATATACCAAAATTTACTGGCAGCAATGTACCTCTCCATGACTGGGCGCAGAGAGTGAGGGGCATGTTGAGAGTAGCAGGAGTGACTGCAGAAAATCAAGGGGAGATACTGTTGATTGCCCTTGAAGGCCATGCTCAAGAGACCATTTTATTGCGCCCTGAGAGTGAACGAAAGACGTTAGAGCAGGTGGTGAAGATTCTTGAGAGAGTGTATGGCGGGAAACCAGAAGCAGGAGATTTACAGGCGCAACTGTTCTACAGGCTGCAGGGTGAAGAGGAAGGTCTGCCACAGTATGCAAATGCACTCCAGAGAATAATGAGACAAATGCTTACAGCAGAGCCAGAGCTAGCACAAACCCCCGGTTATGCTGACCGTACCCTACGAGATCAATTCCTCCGTGGGTTACGTAACCCCAAGATCAAAGGTGCCCTCCGTGAACGGCTCAGGGTAGAAAAAAAACTAACTTTCCAGGAGATATTGGAAGAAGCAGTCTCCCGCACACAAACTGAAAATTGCGACCCGCAGAACGCCTGGGGTGAAGTTTGTATGCATAAGGTAGTCCCGGGTGAGAAAAACCGAGAACCGAGCCAGCTTGAGGCTAAAGTGGATCAGTTACAAGAGACTGTTACTGCTCTACAAGAGTTGCTGAAGAATATGCAAGCCCCGGCGTCAGAAGTAGGAACTACGGCACCGCGGCCAAATACCCGCACGCATACCTATCAAGAAGAGAGGGGACAGATCGAGCAGAGACGACCGAGACCCGCTGGAGACTACCAGTGTTGGAACTGTGGAAATCGGAACCATTTATTCCGACACTGTCCGGAGATGAAGACGTCTCAAGAAAGACCGCCATTAAACTAGTGCCTCCCTCCATGGATGGGCACATGGCGGGGAGACCAACTGAGCTTAGAGAAAACCAACGCCCTGAAGATATAGCAGCCAGCACACCGACGATCATGGCCGAATTTGAAGGGAAAGAAGTAAGATGCCTGATGGATACTGGGTCCCAAGTGACCACCATGCCAGAACAGTTCTTCTACCAACATTTTGGACAAACTGTATCCATTGACAGAGGGGCACATATCAAACTGAGGGCTGCAAACAATCTTCCCATTCCGGTTGTAGGGGTCGTGTGGATGAACATACGTGCCTGTGGCCAGAACTTAGGCAAAAAAGGGATTGTGTTAACGGAGGGCCGGTACGACAGAGAGGTGCCAGCTATCGTGGGCATGAACATCTTGAAAGAATTAGACCAGTTGCTCTTCGACACGGGGGGCTGTGATTACTGGAAGACGACAGTTGCTAACCGGCCTGCCCAAAAGGTCTTCCAACACCTTATCCGTGCCCGAGGACTGTGGAAGAATGGTGGGAGCCGCTACCCGGTGGGGAGGGTTCGAGTCCCAAGACAGACAACAATTACTCTACCTCCAAATCGTGAGACAGTCCTCACCTTGCCAGTCGGGGCCCACCATACACTCGAGGGGATGGAGGTGTTGGTGGAGCCTTATCGTGGTGAAGAGAACGGAAACGAACCGTTGGTGGCTCGCACTTTAGCAACAGTAAGAAATGGAAGGGTCCCTTTCCGTTGCGTGAACACCGGTGAACAGGCCTACACCTTGACCTCGGGAGTTGTTCTGGCCCATGTCTACCTGGCGCCTGAAGAGGTGGCGGCCGCAGAATCGATTGAATTGCAGCCCATGGCAGGGGAAGCCTGGACTTGGGCTCTTTCTATGGAAAGAAAAGAGAAACCCACTGATCAATGGAACAGTCGCGTCATCTTAGGGCAGATGGGAGTGGACCTGAGCCCCTTCGCTTCGGAGCAAGCCCAAGCCATAGAGGACTTTATTTGGGAGAATCAAGCCACATTCTCCCGTCACGCAGAAGATTTCGGCTGTACTGACAAGATTCAGCACGAAATACCCACGGGAGATGCCCCACCGATCAGGGAAAGGTACAGGCAAATACCCCCAAAGTACTACCAAGAGGTAAAAGAGCTTTTGGCGCAGATGCTGAAGAGCGGGGTGGTAAGAGAAAGTCAGAGTCCATCGGCTGCCCCAATCGTGCTGGTCAAGAAAAAGGATGGGTCTACCCGCTTCTGTGTTGACTACCGCAAGCTTAATGGATGCACGGTTCGTGATTCCTACCCTCTGCCCCGGATAGAGGAGTCCCTGTCGGCGTTGGGAAAGGCACGTTACTTCTCCTCCCTCGATCTGGCCAGCGGATATTGGCAGGTCCCTGTGGCAGAGAAAGACAAGGCCAAGACCGCATTTATTGTACCCATGGGACTCTTCGAGTTCAATCGCATGCCGTTTGTACTAAATAATGCCCCAGGAACTTTTCAGCGCCTCATGGAAAGTTGCCTTGGAGACATGAACTTCGAGGCCACATTGATTTACCTGGACGACATAGTAGTGTATTCTGCAACCTTTGAGAAACATCTAGAAAACCTGGGCCAAGTGTTTCAGCGGTTACGGGCCCATGGGCTTAAACTAAAACCAAAAAAATGCCGGATCTTTCAGGAAGAGATTGAATATCTCGGACACAAGGTGTCGGAAGCCGGCGTACAGCCCTCCGATGGGAAAGTGAGAGCAGTGCTACAATGGCCCACACCCAGCACAGTGCGGGAGGTTCGAGCTTTCCTGGGGCTAGCCGGATATTACCGTCGCTTTATCAAAGGTTTCCGCGAAGGAGGCAGAACCTTTGCACGAATTGCTCCGAGGTACTGCGAAAGGACCAAAAGCACAGAAAATTTGCTGGGGACCAAGACAAGCAAAAGCCTTACACCGATTGAAAGAGGCCTTGGTTAGCGCCCCTGTGCTTGCCTATGCAGACTATAACCTCCCCTTTCGGTTGTATACAGACGCGAGCCTCTACGGCCTGGGTGCAGTACTGGCCCAGGTACAGAATGGTACTGAACGGGTGATTGCATATGGAAGTCGGACGTTGCGAGAAGCCGAGCGCAATCCCGAGAATTACAGTTCCTTTCGGCTGGAGTTACTGGCACTAGTATGGGCGATAACCGAAAGGTTCTCGGAATATCTCACGGGAGCTAAAATTGAAGTCTATACGGATAATAACCCCCTGGCTCACATCTCCACCGCCAAACTGGGAGCAATGGAACAGAGGTGGCTGGCACGACTCTCCAGATACAATTATCATGTGCAATACCGCTCTAAGCATGAAAATCAGAATGCGGATGCCCTTTCTCGTGTTACCACCGAAGCCCCAGTGGGGGAGAGAGATGAACAGTTGGAGGAAGACGAAATTCCGGACTTCAGTAAATTCACCGCTCAAGTGGTAGAGGCTCGTATGCTTGAAATTACGTCGGGCACGACATCACGCCTGCTTGGCCAAACCAGAGAGGAATGGGTGAAAATTCAGTCATCTGACCCAGAACTGCTTCAAGTGAAAGAGTGGGTGATCCAGCAGCGCAAGCCTAGAAAGGAAATACGGGCCACGCTGTCGCACGTGGCCCTCCAGATTCTCAGCCAGTGGGATAAGCTGTCGGTGCAAGAAGGGATGCTGTATCGGAAAGTGCACCTAGCTACAGAGTTGGAAGTACGGTGGCAAGTAGTGATACCCCAGAAGATGGCAGTACCACTGGCCCGAGAGGCGCATGAGAAGGGAGCCCATTTCGGACCGGACAAGACTTACCAGTGGTTGCAAAGAATAGTATACTGTCCTCAGATGCTTCGGGCGGTAGAGAAGGCCTGTAAACTGTGCCGTTCCTGCGAGTTAAGTAAGGCTCCCCCACAGCAAGCACCAGTACAGACTATTGTAACCAAAGAGCCGTTGGAAGTACTCATGATCGATTATCTGAAGATTGGCCACTCCCACCGGGGCTATCAGTTCTGCCTTGTGATGACAGATCACTTCTCCAAATTTGCGGTGGTGACGCCCACCAGAGATCAGACAGCTGAATCAGCTGCTCGAGCCATCAGTGATGACTTTATCCGGGTGTACGGCTGCCCCAAAAGAATACATTCCGACCAAGGGGCTTGCTTTCAAGGCGGTGTCATGAGAGAGCTGCAAAGGATTTACGGAATGCAGAAGTCAAGGACTACGCCTTATCATCCACAGGGCAACGGAGCCTGCGAGAGATTTAACCGGACCCTCCTACAAATGCTACGCACGTTGGAGGATGATCGTAAGAATCAATGGCCCGGCTATCTCGCAGAACTCGTGTGGGCGTACAATAATCATGTCCACTCCACCACTGGGTACACCCCATACGTACTACTGTTTGGAAGAGCCGGAAGAGGCATAGAAGAGCTCAACCTGGCTCCCCCCGAGATCAGTGAAGGTCAGAGCGTAGGTTCCTGGGTTGACTGTCACCGTCGGCGGCTGGAGACTATCCATCGAATTGTCACCAAGCGGTTGCAAGAAAAGACACACCCGCAGCGGAAACCTGTGTGTGAAGCCCCGTTCTTGCCAGGAGACCGAGTACTAGTTGCAGAGAAACACCCGAGACACAAGTTGAGTGAGCGCTGGAAAACAGAGCCGTACATTGTGATTAGAAGAATCACTCCCCACGGATCAGTATACGAAGTGAGAGGTGAGCGAAGAGGCGACACCCTCATCCTGCATCGTAATATGCTGAGGCCCTGCTATTCAGAAGACAGGACCAGACAAAGTACCTCGGAGACGGTGCCCGTGCCTGTTCCTGTTACCTTCGAAGAGGGCTCTGACGATGAAGAATGGTGGCGGGCCCCGACCAACCCAGCAGACTGGGAGAGATCCACACCCCCATCCTTTCAAGACACAGGTGCCACCCCTGCAGAGCAGGAGTCACTAATCTCCAGAGATGGGGACGGGAATACTGTACTCCCTGATACGGCGCCGACGTCTGGTGAATTAGCTGTGGTGCCACGCCGGACTGAGCGGGCTAATGCTGGTATTCCCCCTGATCGGTACTTGGCAGATGAATTTGTGTGTTCTGTCACTGAATCCTGTTTTACGACATTGGCTCCCAAGCAACAGGTTGTGAAGCAGGGCAGGAGTTGCCACCGTGTGCCCCTTTGCAGAGTGCCTCAAGAGTGTATCGGCCGGGACGGCCGAGGTTAAAGAGGGGGGTAAATGTAAGACCTGTTAACATTTATATATATATAGGTTAAAAGACTGTTTGGTGGACTTCCTTGTGTTATGCTGCCACCTGCTGTCAAAACAGAGAACAGCGGGCAAAAAGTCCTACTGCTCGAGTGACTGGTTGAGTCTGGAACAGGAGGAGGAGGAGTCTACTTGTAGCTGTGTTTTGCAGAGTGGAGTGTGCTCGAGTGGGCTGTAAGATAGAAGGCCTCAGTCTGCCCTGTTTTCCGAGGTCCAAGTACCTTAGAGTGTTGCGTGGTGTTCCCCCCAAGACACAGATCCAAAGAGGCTGGATGTGGAGCGAGGGGCCAGACAGCACGTGCAAATTACCGATCCAAAGAGGCTGGATGTGGAGAGTGAGGAGCCAGGCAGCACGTGCGAGTTACAGATCCGGGACAAAGACTGAACTTTAGAGGTGTCTGCCGGCGGAATACGGGCCCCAACGGTGACGAGGTACCCCACGCTGAAACCTGCAGTTAAGTGTGCACACTACTTTTAGTTAGGGACAGATAGGAAAAGACTCTGCACTGTGTTATACAAGTAAGATAACAAGGACTCTGCGTTTTTTTGTTTAATAAGGATTTCTGTGTTTTGCTTTTGGGAGTACAATCTGAGGCTTCCTATCTTTGACAAGTTATTCAAAGTAGTTGTATGTATATTGCATTATCTCTACTGCTGTGCTCCCTTCCCTCACTTTTCCTCCACCTGTGTTGTGCAATACATTATTAAATTTGCATTGATTAACCCCCGTGGTTCCGTGCAGTCCTTGCGTATCCTGTTACCTGCAGGTTATTACATATCGCTACAGGAAGAGATCTGTCAGCTTACATAGTGGTAGGCACAGGTGAGATATAACTGACTATGGTTGTATCAGACTCTAGGAGATAGGGAGCAAAAGTTATGTGATTAAGATGTGGCTAAAATAATGACACATGCCATTGGGGGAAAGAAGGAAATCAGTCCATACGGGATTAAGGAACACACATACCGTTATATAGTGTTACCAGGATAAATCTGTCCGTTGATGCAATGGTGGGCACAGGTGGTGTGATAATAGCTCTAGTGATATCGCTGTATAAGAGATAGGGGGTATGGTTAAAATGGAACAAGATATGTCAAGAAAATATATGTCAGGTTGCCCAATTACCTCAATATAAGGGCATACTGTGTCTCAGGATCAAAGGGTTATGTCTAATAGCGCCCACAAGGCTTGGGTCAATCTAAAAGAATAAGTATAGAAAAAGAAAGGTAACTATAATGAGTAAATATCCCACAGTGATAGGGGTTAATCGTTTTGAGTTGCCATAATATGCAGGAGACTGGATTGGAGTCAGGATCTGGCTATGGGAGCCTGAGGCATAGACGAGTCCCTGTGTACAGAGTGGCCTGGCAGGACCAGGGAAAGGCAAAAGGGAGGAAAGAGGGGGATAAAAGGCATGAAGATCATGGGTGAAGTCAAAGAATGGGGATACCAGAGTATCTGGGTGAGCCACTTACCCTCCGTGTGTTGGTGGTCGTGCGTTCTGTGCGTCCAGTGCTGGATAATGCTACAGCTGCCGTATATAAATAGCAAGTGAGGCCAGGGACGTAACTTCCGGTGTTTGACACGCGGAAGTGATGTGTGCCTGCGTGGAACGCACGCCGCGCATGCGCAGATGCCACAGACGCTGCTGTGAAATGAGTCGCATGCGCGGCGCGTCATTTCCGGTATTAGGAACGCGGAAGTAAAGGGGAATGGGTGGTGGGACGCAGACCGCGCATGCGTGTTAGACTATGCACAAAACGGAGGTGATAGAGGTGCTTAATGTAGTGCTATAAGGCTCCAGTGTTGTAGGGGATGGTTGCCAGTATATCGGGTGAAGTGGGACGCTGATAGGTGATAGTTGGAGGTGCCTATGGATGGGATGAATAGTTCTGCAATGAAAAGAAGAGAGGAATTAGAGAATTATTTAATGCTCAAAACACATACCATAATAATGATTAGATCTGTAAGATATAGGACAATATGCATATCTAAAAGAGAGATCTAGACATTAGATATGTGAACAAAATGGAAAATCATCATAGAATTCTGAATAAGTCATCCATGGGATAGTGTTGAGACAAGATGAAATAATACAGTAATCAGAGTCGTTAATGGAAAAAGTTTTTTGTTAAATACCTGTTTCATAATTCCGATTGAGCCCATGGGGTTCCATGGTGCCCAGAATATGTATCCATCTTGCTTCTGTTTCTAAGAGGCGTTTTACTGTCGCCTCCTCTATGATTGACACAGACCTGATCAATCACTTGATATCTTAGCTGAGAAACGTTATGTCCCATTGTCAAAAAATGATGGGGGATAGGTAATAAGGTGCGTCCGCAACGAATATCGGATTTATGTTTGTTTATGCGGTCTCGGACATGTTGGGTGGTCTCTCCATATAGAAACCCTTGATGTGAAAAACTTTACCGGTTCTGGAATGTGTGAATGTGTTGCTTCTGGTGACGTTGGAACATTGTGCACAGTTCAGGCAAGGGAAAGTCCCAAATTGGGGGTTGCCTATGAACCGTTGCCGGGGATTGGTCACGGCAGGAACCTATGTCCACCGGAATAAGCTTGATCATTAGGTTTGGGGACTTTTTGTAGCATACCAATGGTGGATTCTGGAATTCTTTAATATGAGGGTAGAAAAAAGCCAAAATCCCAAAAGAGGCCAATGACGGAGAATGATATTTTTGAGCAAGGGAGAGAATGGATGGTAAGTATTTATGAAATAAATATGATTTTTTTGTGTCCTGTAGTCTCTCTGAAGCTATTGCGGTTTTCTTGGCTATCTCCTGGGGATAGCCTCTCTGAATAAACTTACTACTCATTTCTTGATGCCTACTGATTCTGGTCTCATTATTACTAACCAATCTATCCACTCTCGTGTGTTGCGAAATGGGTAGGGACTGCTTGGTGTGTCTTGGGTGATTACTGGTAAAGTGGAGAAGGCTATTTCAGTCTGTTGGCTTAATGTAAATATCAGTGGAAAGTAGGCCTGTAGTATCCTTAATGACTAAACAGTCTAGAAAATTGATCCTATCAAGATCATGATGTATGGAGAATGAGAGACCGGGTAAGAGGCTGTTAATGTCAGTATGAAAAGTGAGTAAGGAATCCAGATCACCATTCCAAATCATGAACACGTCGTCTATGTAACGACGCCATAGGAGCGCGTGCTGAATGATAAGTGGATGGTTGTGTATAAATCTTTCCTCAAAACGCGTCATGAATATGTTAGCGTAGGGGGGTGTGACATTAGAGCCCATTGCGGTCCCCCTACGCTGAACATAAAATTGATCCTGAAAGAGGAAGAAATTTTGTTCCAGAATGATTTCGAGCATGTCCGTACAGAAAGATCTATGATCGATTGGTAAAGTGGTGTATTGTTCCAAGAACCAGTTAACTGCCGAGAGTCCTCTGTCGTGATCTATACTTGTATATAGACTATTGACGTCTAGTGTGACCAAAAGAGATGATGGTGGAATCTGGTTCAAATCTGTCAAGATTTCCAGAAAGTGGGAGGTGTCTTTGATGTACGATGGAGTGAGTGGAATGAAGGGGGACAGCATTTTCTCAATGGTCTTGGCTACTGGTGAAAGTATTGAATCAGTAGAGGCTACGATAGGTCTTCCGGGTGGGCGAGTGAGATGCTTTTGAATTTTTGGGAGAGTATAAAAAACCGGAGTGACGGGATGTGGATTATGGAGATAGTCTCTGAGTTTCTGGTCAATAGTGCCTAAATCGTAGTAACGTTTAGCTACTGATTTAATCAGTGACGTAATTCTGGGGGTGGGGTCATTGCTAATTGGTTCGTACGTAGAACGGTCTGAATTGACTCTATATTTCAGAGATATAGTATGCCCGGTCAAGGATGACAATGGCGCCGCCTTTGTCAGCCGGCTTGATGATGATGGATGAATTACTTTTGAGTGAATTTAATGCCCTAGATTCTTCTACTGTAAGATTGTTTTTAAGGTGAAAATCTCCTGTGTAGATCTTTTTATTAAGTGTGCTGACTTCGTTAGATACTAAGGAGACAAATGTCTCAACTGGGTGGTACGACCTGGAAGGCATATAGGAACTGGAGGATTGAAGATTAAGTCCTTTTAAGGAAAAACATAAGTTGTTAGTATCAGACATTTCATTCAGGATATTGCTATCACCAACTCTATCAAAATGCGTTTTTAAACGTATAGATCTAAATAAACGGTTGAGTTCTTGTTCAACTCTGAATGTGTCATAATGGGGAGTGGGACTAAATGAAAGACCCTTCTGTAACACTAGGTGTTCGGCGGGGGACAAGGTGTAGGACGAAATGTTGTAGACCAAATCGGATTTACCTGGGACCTCGTCCACACCCGATCCTCCCGGTGATAACGAGTGGTGTCTACGTCCCCTCCTCGTCTTCTTCCTGACTGGCGACGTTGTCCTAAAAAATGAGACTGTTGGCATAGTGGTCGATATTCGTTGTCCGAACTTCCCGAGGAAGAGTATCCTGTAAATCTCGAGGGGCGCCTTGTGCTGTATGAGTCTCCTGATCGCCATCTTTATACTGTGCCCCTTGTATAGTCCTCCTGATCCCTCTGAAATTTCTGTCGTTTTCTATTTTCCAGAGTTTTCCTAAATTCGGTAATGAGATCTTGAGTCTTGTTTCTGAGTTGGTCAAATTCCGTGGTGGAAAGAACCTGTTTAAGCTGGGTTTCGGTCGTCTTGATGTTGGTGGACAGTTGTTCAATCTCCTTATATAGGTAGTCAATTGTCAGGGTGATGATGTCCATGGAGCATTTGTTTATTATGGCTTCGAATTTGTCACAATACTCGTTATTATCAGAGAACAAAGTCGGTCTTAGTGAGACACGTAGGCCTCGTGGTATGCGTTTTGTGTGGTGATATTCAGCCAATGTGCATAAATGAAGGTCAAGTGCAGCGTGCCTTTGACATTCTTTTTCGTAATCCCTTCGTCGTATCTCATCCGTGGGTATACTGAGAAAGGAACTTGATGTTGTGACTTTGGAAACTATATTGTTTGTCTCCTCATCATTGTATGAAAAAACTGAAAAGCTGGGTTGCGACATTCGCTCAGGTGAAAATGTCGTATTATTTGAGGGAACCAAGGGAGCTTAGGTCAAAAAATAGTCAGTAAAGAAGATAGGACCTAGCGTCACCTTAGACAGGTGCTCTGGGGTAATAATTGCAGACAAGTAAAAAAGTGATAGGACCTAGCGTCACTTTAGACAGGTGCTCTGGGGTAATAATTGCAGACAAGTAAAAAAGTGAACCCCGGCACACTGTATAGTTTCCCACAAGAAAAGCGGACACAAGTTCAGTAATCTTGATCTATTTTTTTCCTTTTATTGTGAGTAAGTGAAAAAAATCGTGCTGTACAATAGTAGAAAGTCCACCTCGACGTTTCGGCTTCAAGCCTTCATCTGGTCGGACAATCTGACTGCAGTATATTTTACATGTGAAAGATATACAGAAAAAAAAAGATATCAAAGAGGGTAAACAATGTACAAAATTACAACAGTAATTGATATACGACATGGTTTGTACATCTAAGAAGAGAAACAATAGAGAGACCAATGTCACAATAGGTAAAATGACCCTAAATTGTCATGGATAGGGAATTAGATTTGTGTGAACGGATATAGTCAACAGTGTGAGAGATACCGTAATTAGTTATAGAGTCCAAAAATCGGAGGATAAGATGCTCACCCATCTAAGCCCGCATCCGGCAAGACAGAGATTGTAGTATGTGTTGAAAAATATTTAATGGAGGATATCAGCCTGTGAAGTAAGTAAAAGAGAGGGGAGACAGTGGAGAATCCTATATTAGTGTGGTCTTTGGATAGATCATGAAGTAGTGAGGAAGGGGGTTGGGGCATACCTGCTAAATAGGGTCTGGAAAAATTACCCTGCTGTAATGGCTACAAATTCTGCCACCAGTGATCCTATGAATGCAGTAGTAACAAGAAGGATTTGCGGGGCACTACTTCCACTGAGGACTGTCCACATCAAACAACCAGCGGCTAGTTGCAGAAAGCACACGCGGTGCTATTGATCTCTGCTGTGACAAGAGAAAACTTCCAGGTCGGACTATACTGAATACAGCTACGGGGTGCTTGTTCCAAAAAGCATCAGAGCATGAGACATTAAGCAAAGGGAGAAAAAAGGAACAGCACTCACCGGTAATTGCTGTGAAGTATTCAGGTTTATTTCATGGTCGGAGGATACATGCTTCGGCGTTACAGGGAGGGAATGAGGATGGTTAGCACAAAAAGACTACGGCCGTTTCGCCCCTGTAGGTGGGGCTTCGACGGGTCTTACAGATTAGTGACCTCACTATGCAGGTTATAAAAAAGCAGCAAGCTCCAATCATGTGTGCAGGTGAGTTAAAAAAAAAACAAAAAAAACATTAAAAACAAGAAAGCTCAAAATGGGCTTAATATCACTAAATGAATCGCAATGACGGACACACTGTTTTAATTTCATATGATGATGTAATAAATTATGGTTTTTCAACCCAGAAATACGACTAAGTCGTTTTTTTCATTAAAGCCTAGCGGGCCCATAGCATTATATTTAATAATGTACTCAGCTTCCTTTTGCAAAAGGACCTTATGAGTATCACCACCTCTAGGTGACGGTTCAACCAATTCTAATCCAGCAAACGTTAAAACGTTGCAATTTGCTTCATGAAAATTTTTCACATGCTGGAACATCTTAGTTGCACCGACTCCTGTGGATATGGAATTTCTATGTTCACGGAACTGCACGAAGAGTGGTCTAATCGTCTTCCCTATGTAGTAAAATCCACAAGGGCAGAAGACGATATAAATTACCATTTTGGTTCTACAAGTAATCAAATGTTTGGTCCTGTGCCAGGCATTGCCCACTTTCAGAGATTTACCAGTAAGATGGTACTGACAGAATGAACAATTACCACACTTGTGGTTACCCAAAGGACCAAGGTTCTGCAGCCAAGTTGAGGTTGGTGTGTAGCATTTTTTTACTAGTATGTCCCCGATGTTTTTAGACCGTCTGTATGTAATTAATGGTCTATTTTTAGCTGTATCTGCTAAGTCTCTATCTTTTTCTATTAGGTGCCAGTTTTTATTTATTGTAGTCCTAATGATATTGTCCATTGGACTATACTTAAAATTGAAAATCAGACGTTTTTGTGAATTATTTTGCTTATCTAAACTGGAACCTGTCTTTCTGGACAATTTTTTATTCTTTAATTTTTCCTTTGCTACTTTTTTATTGGCTCATTCCTGCGCTGCAAATACCTCGGCTCTTGGGTACCCGCGTTCTAAAAATCTTTTCTGAAGATCCTGAATTTGTTCGTTTAATTTCTCAATATCATTCGTAATCCTGTAAACCCGCAGAAACTGGCTGTATGGGATGGATTTGAGGACGTGTCTTGGGTGGGCACTTTTATGATGTAATAAATTATTCACTGCTATGGGTTTCCTAAAGATCTCTCGTGTGATCTGCCCATCTTTTATCACTAATTTAACGTCTAGGAATTCTATCTCACTTTCTCCATATTGATGAGTGAATAACATGTTATATTTATTTGTTAAATTTAAATGCTGAACGAAAGCTTTTACATCTGCCTCTTCTCCATCCCATACAATCAGGACATCATCCACAAAACGTAAATACAGTTTTATATGTCTGATAAAAGGATTATTCAGACTATATACCAGATCCTCTTCCACTGTGGCTAGATATAAATTTGCAAATGTGCAAGCCACCGGTGTCCCCATCGCCACCCCACTATGTTGTAAGAACCAATCATTACCGAATTTAAAAGCATTATCTGTAAGAACAAAAAACAATGCTTCTTCAATAAAATTAATTTGTTCTGGGGCTTCTCCTATTTTTCTGAGTCTATCTACAATAACCTCCACTCCTAGGCGTTGTGGTATTCTTGTATATAGACTCTCGATGTCTAAAGACACCCATTTAAAAGAGGGCTGCCAATCAAAATTCTCTAAATGGTACAATAGATCACTTGTATCCTTTATGAATGATGGAATACATGCCAATAGAGGATGAAGTAGCCAATCAAGGTACTTAGACAAAGGTTCAGTCAGGGAGCCAATTCCTGAGACAATTGGTCTCCCTGGGGGTGCAACAATCGATTTGTGAATTTTAGGAACTGAGTACCAATGAGGTTTAGTAGGAAAGGAGGGTAGTAATTTTTCAGCTCTGTTTTTTGTCAGGAATCCCACACTGACCTGTCTATTCAGAAACCCTCTTAATTTTTCTTTAAATTTTACTGTGGGGTCTCCTTTTTGGGCTCTATAAACCTCATTGTTACTGAGTTGGTTTGACGCTTCTTTCAAGTAGTATCGCGTGTCCAAAAGCACTATCGCACCCCCCTTGTCTGCTTTTCTTATGGTCACGTCTTTCCATGACTGTAGTTTTTTTAAAGCAAGTTTTTCTGCTCTTGATAAATTATCAGGAAAGGGGGTAGGACAGCGCTCGTATGTCACGCAACACCACTTCTTGAAACAAGTCAATATTGTTGCCTGGTGAAACTGGTGGAAAAAACGTGGATTTCACTCCTCCTGTAAATATTGAAAATTCTTCATGTGGCTCCCTGACTGAAGAAACATCGGTACTAGATATATTTTCGTCATTAATGCTCAGTAGCAAAGTTGCCTCTGTCAAATTAGTGTTATTTTCTATATTTCCGAAATTGAACCCGATGGGATCTGAGTTGCATTGTCTTTCTGACCAATCCGTTATAGATAAAGTTTTTTTCTTTTTTTCATCAGATTTAATTGAAAAAATTTTTTCAAGTGCAGTTTCCGACAGGCTTTGTACAAATCTATTTCAAAACTTACAAAATCGAAGCTTTCTGGAACACAATAGTTAAGGCCTTTTTTTAGCACCGAAATCATATCTTTATCCAGGATTTGGTCAGTCAAGTTAAAGATTTTTTGTTCAGATGCAGTGTCTAAGCTCTCCAGGCTACTTTTTTCCTTTTCCCGGTGTTGATGCCGTCTGTGCTTCCCCCGGCCCCTTCTTGTCCGATGTCTAAAGGGTTAATTTGTGATGTTGCCCCAGAATCTGCACTTAATCTTCTTTTTTGTGGTGGTGGTTCATCTTGGCCACTAGAGTCTGAGTCTGTAGTCCATGCCATTGTACCATATTTGATTTTATTATTGGATCTGAAAGATTTTTTGTGAGACTTGTTTTTCTTAAAAAAAGGTAATTCAGTATTTTTATTCCAACTGAAGATGTTTCCTGTCTCGTAATCTGTTTTATCTCTCAAGAATTTTTCTTTTTTGCGTTCTTTTACTATAGTCTGGAAGGGGATTAGCTTCTTGTCTAAATTATTAAGGAACTTTTTCCATTGTTCTTTTGTGATCCTACTTTCTAATTCTGATCTTAATTTCATTAATGCTGCTGTAACATTCTCATGTTCCTGTTCATTTTTCTGTAGAACTAACTCCAAAAATTTTTTGGAGCTGTCAATTTGGACTTGTTCCCATAAACTTTTAAATTCAACATCTTCCTGATAAAAGGAAATCGCCTTCATGACTCTTAAACCTCTTGGCACACGGCCGCATTCCTTGTAAGATCGCAAAGACTGTGCTGACCAGAACAGAGACATTTCTTTTTCTGCTAGGCTAGTTATTTTGTACTCTAGATTTCTAGTACTCATTGTTTCGGTGTCGACTTTTTCATTGCAATCCAAAAAATATGTGCTTGCATCCTCCCTCCCTGAAAAAATGCCTTGTTCAGCTGAACTAGCTTCCTCCATGAGTTCTAAGTCCATTCCTCTTATAGAAGTTCTCCTTATTAATCAATATTCTGTTTGTGGTAATAGAGTCCAAGACAAAGTGTGCTCACCGCACAAAGGGAAGAAACCACACATATGCAGTAGTAACAAGAAGGATTTGCGGGGCACTACTTCCACTGAGGACTGTCCACATCAAACAACCAGCGGCTAGTTGCAGAAAGCACACGCGGTGCTATTGATCTCTGCTGTGACAAGAGAAAACTTCCAGGTCGGACTATACTGAATACAGCTACGGGGTGCTTGTTCCAAAAGCATCAGAGCATGAGACATTAAGCAAAGGGAGAAAAAAAGAACAGCACTCACCGGTAATTGCTGTGAAGTATTCAGGTTTATTTCATGGTCGGAGGATACATGCTTCGGCGTTACAGGGAGGGAATGAGGATGGTTAGCACAAAAAGACTACGGCCGTTTCGCCCCTGTAGGTGGGGCTTCGACGGGTCTTACAGATTAGTGACCTCACTATGCAGGTTATAAAAAAGCAGCAAGCTCCAATCCAATTCGGTAATGATTGGTTCTTACAACATAGTGGGGTGGCGATGGGGACACCGGTGGCTTGCACATTTGCAAATTTATATCTAGCCACAGTGGAAGAGGATCTGGTATATAGTCTGAATAATCCTTTTATCAGACATATAAAACTGTATTTACGTTTTGTGGATGATGTCCTGATTTGTATGGGATGGAGAAGAGGCAGATGTAAAAGCTTTCGTTCAGCATTTAAATTTAACAAATAAATATAACATGTTATTCACTCATCAATATGGAGAAAGTGAGATAGAATTCCTAGACGTTAAATTAGTGATAAAAGATGGGCAGATCACACGAGAGATCTTTAGGAAACCCATAGCAGTGAATAATTTATTACATCATAAAAGTGCCCACCCAAGACACGTCCTCAAATCCATCCCATACAGCCAGTTTCTGCGGGTTTACAGGATTACGAATGATATTGAGAAATTAAACGAACAAATTCAGGATCTTCAGAAAAGATTTTTAGAACGCGGGTACCCAAGAGCCGAGGTATTTGCAGCGCAGGAATGAGCCAATAAAAAAGTAGCAAAGGAAAAAATAAAAAATAAAAAATTGTCCAGAAAGACAGGTTCCAGTTTAGATCAGCAAAATAATTCACAAAAACGTCTGATTTTCAATTTTAAGTATAGTCCAATGGACAATATCATTAGGACTACAATAAATAAAAACTGGCACCTAATAGAAAAAGATAGAGACTTAGCAGATACAGGTAAAAATAGACCATTAATTACATACAGACGGTCTAAAAACATCGGGGACATACTAGTAAAAAAATGCTACACACCAACCTCAACTTGAATGCTTAGTGTGAACACACTTGAGGAGACTGATTCCAATATAAAAAATCAAATTTTATTGAAGAATATACATACAATATAAAAAAATGTATTTTCCATAAGATCAAATAATGAGGTAGGTGGATTTGCACCTGCCTGCACCCCGCTGAGGAAGCATTTGGCGATAACGCGCGTCCGGGAGAAAGGTTGCCCACTCACTCATTCTGGGACTGCCAGCTTGTACCCTCTTTCCTTACACCATGGGTAAGTTTTGAACCATTTGTCTCTATGTTAGATTAATTGTTCCCATGGTGTGCCTCCATTACAAACTCACTTGAGTTAGCATTTACTACTTAGGTTATGGAGTAATGATGGGTTATTGTGGCTAGTTTCCCAGATGGGTGGGTGTTTTTCAATCCACCTACCTCATTATTTGATCTTATGGAAAATACATTTTTTTATATTGTATGTATATTCTTCAATAAAATTAGATTTTTTATATTGGAATCAGTCTCCTCAAGTGTGTTCACACTAAGCATTTAATCGTTTGGGAGTATATTCTAAGTTATTGTCCATACAGGGGAATGTGATCGTTTTTTCACTATGTTAAAACCGTATAAATTAACTTTCCCCTTTTTGTCTATGACCTATTTGATAATATACACCAACCTCAACTTGGCTGCAGAACCTTGGTCCTTTGGGTAACCACAAGTGTGGTAATTGTTCATTCTGTCAGTACCATCTTACTGGTAAATCTCTAAAAGTGGGCAATGCCTGGCACAGGACCAAACATTTGATTACTTGTAGAACCAAAATGGTAATTTATATCGTCTTCTCCCCTTGTGGATTTTACTACATAGGGAAGACGATTAGACCACTCTTCGTGCGGTTCCGTGAACATAGAAATTCCATATCCACAGGAGTCGGTGCAACTAAGATGATCCAGCATGTGAAAAATTTTCATGAAGCAAATTGCAACGTTTTAACGTTTGCTGGATTAGAATTGGTTGAACCGTCACCTAGAGGTGGTGATACTCATAAGGTCCTTTTGCAAAAGGAAGCTGAGTACATTATTAAATATAATGCTATGGGCCCGCTAGGCTTTAATGAAAAAAACGACTTAGTCGTATTTCTGGGTTGAAAAACCATAATTTATTACATCATCATATGAAATTAAAACAGTGTGTCCGTCATTGCAATTCATTTAGTGATATTAAGCCCATTTTGAGCTTTCTTGTTTTTAATGTTTTTTTTTTTTGGTTTTTTTTTAACTCACCTGCACACATGATTGGAGCTTGCTGCTTTTTTTATAACCTGCATAGTGAGGTCACTAATCTGTAAGACCCGTTGAAGCCCCACCTACAGGGGCGAAACGGCCGTAGTCTTTTTGTGCTAACCATCCTCGTTCCCTCCCTGTAACGCCGAAGCATGTATCCTCCAACCATGAAATAAACCTGAATACTTCACAGCAATTACCGGTGAGTGCTGTTCCTTTTTTCTCCCTTTGCTTAAGATCCTATGAATGGGATGACATGTGTCAGTTAAATCAATGGCATAGTTATCATGTATAAGAATGCTTGTGGAAGTAAAAGAGCAGAAAGGAGACATACCTGTGTGTAGGATTACAACTAAAGGTCTGTCAGCGTGTATAGGGACCTTTGAGGGTATCCACTCTAGACTCCTATGTGGGGAATAATATAGATCTTTTAAGTTTATGGTATTGATATCAAAGAATGATGTGTGGAACCAGATGAAGAAAGGCGCACCTGTGTATATCGCTACAGGAAGAGATCTGTCAGCTTACATAGTGGTAGGCACAGGTGAGATATAACTGACTATGGTTGTATCAGACTCTAGGAGATAGGGAGCAAAAGTTATGTGATTAAGATGTGGCTAAAATAATGACACATGCCATTGGGGGAAAGAAGGAAATCAGTTCATACGGGATTAAGGAACACACATACCGTTATATAGTGTTACCAGGATAAATCTGTCCGTTGATGCAATGGTGGGCACAGGTGGTGTGATAATAGCTCTAGTGATATCGCTGTATAAGAGATAAGGGGTATGGTTAGAATGGAACAAGATATGTCAAGAAAATATATGTCAGGTTGCCCAATTACCTCAATATAAGGGTATACTGTGTCTCAGAATCAAAGGGTTATGTCTAATAGCGCCCACAAGGCTTGGGTCAATCTAAACTGTTGTAATTTTGTACATTGTTTACCCTCTTTGATATCTTTTTTTTTCTGTATATCTTTCACATGTAAAATATATACTGCAGTCAGATTGTCCGACCAGATGAAGGCTTGAAGCCGAAACGTCGAGGTGGACTTTCTACTATTGTACAGCACGATTTTTTCACTTACTCACAATAAAAGGAAAAAAATAGATCAAGATTACTGAACTTGTGTCCGCTTTTCTTGTGGGAAACTATACAGTGTGCCGGGGTTCACTTTTTTACTTGTCTGCAATTATTACCCCAGAGCACCTGTCTAAGGTGACGCTAGGTCCTATCTTCTTTACGTCATTACACAGGTGGCTGATCTCTGATCGCTGTGGAGATCTGCCTGATTGACAGTTCGTTCGCGAGCATGTAGCAACGTTCCAGCAATCCCTGCCAGGTCAGATCGCTGGTGCGTCGCTACGTGTAACGGGACCCTAAATGTCACAATCAGCAAATAGAATCCTGATAACATCTATATATCCAGCCATGTGCACAGAACATAAAACAATGTAGAATTGTATCTTAAAACATGTTACCAATCAATAATTTGCTTTAAAATACTCGGGTTTATTTACATGTTGTAGTTTTGATGGTCCGATATTTCATCAGAACCTGCGGAGTTGAGATTGAGCTGTTCAGCGTATTGTGTATAAATATGCAAGTTTGTGGCAATTTGTTAGCACACTTTCTAAATTTTCAAAATTATGTTGCAGACATGCTGCAACCAAAGCTGCATCTCCTGGCAAGAAAAATGCTGCTGCAAAAATGCACATTTTTGCTGTGTTTTATTTCATTGCTTCGATTACTAATCCTGGAAGTCGGGTTGGTAACCTCCAGCTCGTGGGCCGTTTGCGGCCTGAAATGACATTTCCTGTGGCTCTCGGGCACATTCCCAGTAACTGCAATGCTCGGGCTGAAGCCGCGGTCTTACCGGCTGCCAGCCCTTTAAATCCCAATGGGAATGTGAGAACACGTTCCCAGCTGCGTGCGCATACCAAGAGGTCCTCATGCTGGCCTGTTCAGGAGCATGCTCAGGGTTTACCTTGTGGGCGGGGTAAGCGCGAGTGCTCCTGCCCCACAGAAGAAATAGAGGAGCAATAGTTGTACCAGCCTCCCTACTGCACATGCCTCCCGGACCTGTGCTGTGTGACTCCTCCACCCCAATTCTGTGAGGTCGCAACCTAGTGCTGTGTACCCCTAGTAGTGTGTGTACCACACCCTAGGGCTTTGTGCCACTACCTCAAGTGCTGTGCACCCCACAGTGCTATGTATTCGCTACTGTGGTTTGTGCCCCCCTGGTGATGTCTATGCTTCCCCAGTGCTATTTGTGCCCCCACCAGTGCTGTCTGTGCCCCCCCAGTCCTGTCTGTGCCCCTCTAGTGCTGCTCGTGTCAAAACAAGTGCTATCCGTGCCCCTCAGTGATGTATATGCCCTAGTCTGTCCTGTGATGTATATGCCTCAGTCCCTCCTGTAATGTATATGCCCCCAGCGGCTCCTGTGCTGTCTAGTTCCTCCTGTGATGTATATGCCCCTAGCTGCTCCTGTGATGTACATGCCCCCTGTCTCCTGTGATTTTATGCCCCAGGCCCCTCCTATGATGTATACGCCCCAGCCTCTTCTGTGATGTATATGCCCCCAGCTGCTCCTGTGATGTGTATGCCCCCGGCCCCTCCTGTGATGTATATGCCCCCAGCTGCTCCTGTGATGTGTATGCCCCCGGCCCCTCCTGTGATATCTATGCTACTCCTGTGACATATATGCCCCAGCCTCTCCTGTGATGTATATACCCCAGCCTTTCCTGTGATTTTATGCCCCCAGCCTCTCCTGTGATGTACAGGTGCATCTCAATGAATTAGAATATTAAAAAGTTAATTTATTTCAGTAATTCAATACAAAAAAGGAAACACATATATAGAGCCATTACAAACAGAGTGATCTATGTCAAGTGTTTATTTCTGTTAATGATGATTATGGCTTATAGCTAATGAAAACCCAAAAGTCATTATCTCAGAAAATTAGAATATTTTATAAGACTGTTATGACAATCAGCCAAGCCACAAGCCACGTGTCCAATGAATGCTTTGGCGACTGGAGGAAGCCAGAGTCAGTCATGACAGTTGAGTTGTCTCCAGCTTAGCAAATGCCTGGGGGGGCATTTATTGAAAAGCTCTAACATATAAGTCAATGTACCCCAACCTACATTGGTCAATCTTATCACTAGCACATAATGATTGGTTACACCCTTGTTTTATATCATACTGATTGTTTAATCTGGAATATCACATAAATCAGAGGCCACCTGATTCAAATGGCTACCAAGATAATATTCTTGGCATGCTGCAACTTCCAGGATGGTCTTTATCTCATTCTTACATAGTCTAGGGCCTTTCTAATATCAACTTATGCACTTGTGGAACATGCAGAGTCATGCCTAATCATACCATGTGCATCAGGGGCCACTCTCACGCAATATATCATTTTATAATTAAAGGTACAGACGCAAAAATAAGCCATCACTGAGCCATAGATCCAGATAAATGAGAATACTACGGGTTTCGGAAAATGGTGCAAAACGTGCGCCACTTTTTTTGGACAGGCTTGTGATTTTTTTTAACCCCTTAGATACAAGTAAACCGATTTATATTTGGTGTCTACAAACTCGCACCGACCTGAGGCATCACACCCTCACATCAGTTTTACCATATAGTGAACATGGTGAATAAAATATCCCAAACAAAACCTATTGTGTGATCACGCTTTTTTTGCAATATTTCCGCACTTGGAACTTTTATGCCGTTTTCCAGTACATTATATGGTAAAACGTATGGTTTAATTTAAAACTACAACTCGTCCCGCAAAAAACAAGCCCTCATATAGCAAGATTGACGGGAAAAATCGAAAAGTTACGGCTCTCGGAAGAAAGAGAGGAAAAAAAACCTACAGAAAAACGCAAAATGCCCGGGGGCTGGAGGGGTTAAGATAAGGTCTGGTACATTTTAGAATGCACCAGCACTTAATATATCATTTTATATTTAAAGGCACACTGAATATGGTCTTCACACAGGTCTGAATGTTATTCTGTTAGGTATAAGCAAATTCAAACAATAATAATAATAGCAACAATCTGATCTTGTAAACCAGATTATTTCTTTAACAAGACCAATTGAAAAAAATGATTTTAAACTCAGAAATGTTGGCCTACTGAAAAATATGTACAGTAAATGCACTCAATACCACTGGGCTCCTTTTGCATGAATTACTGCATCAGTGCGGCGTGGCATGGAGGTGATCAGCCTGTGGCACTGCTGAGGTGTTATGGAAGCCCAGGTTGCCTTGATAGCAGCCTTCAGCTCGTCTGCATTGTTGGGTCTGGTGTATTTCATCTTCCTCTTGACAATGCCACATATATTCTCTATGAGGTTTAGGTCAGTTGAGTTTGCTGACCAATCCAGCACAGTGATACTGCGGTTTTGAAACCAGGTATTGGTACTTTTGGCAGTGTGGACAGGGGCCAAGTCCTGCTGGAAAATTAAATTTCCATCTCCAAAAAGCTTGTCGGCAGAGGGAAGCATGAAGTGCTGTAAAATTTCCTTGTAGACAGCTGCACTGACTTTGGTCTTGATAAAACGCTGTGGAGCTACGCCAGCAGATGACATGGCTCCCCAAACCATCACTGATTGTGGAAACTTCACACTAGACCTCCAGCAGCTTGGATTGTGGCCTCATCTTCCTCCAGACTCTGGAACCTTGATTTCTAAATGAAATGCAAAAATTATTTTTCATCTGAAAACACTCTTGGACCACTGAGCAACTGTCCAGCTTTTTTTCTCCTGTAATGTCTACGCCCACAGCCTTTGCAGACCGAGACAAATCTTGAAAAGCGGTTGTGAGAAGCAATATGATCAATACCACCTAATATCATAACCACAGCAAAGAAAAGCAGCTCCAGCCACCACAGTAGGGGTAAGTTAATTGTTTGACCAAACATAGTTGGGTAATTTTAAAGTTGATAATTTTGTGAGGTCTCCGAAGGTTGGTAGAAAAGTCCAAATAGCCCCCGGCAGTAAAAAGGTTCCCCATCTCTGCTGTTAGGCCCCTTTCACACGTCAGTTATTCTGGTACGTTTGTGCTTTTTTTTAAACGTACCAGAATCCCTGACATACGCAGACCCATTATAATGAATGGGTCTGCTGACACGTCAGTGATTTTTCACTGCATGTGTCTCCGTGCGGCGTACCCGCGTGTGTGTGTTTGCCGAACGGGGACATGTCCATTTTTTTCTGGCATCACTGATGTTCCACGGACCACGCAGTGGTGTGGTCCGTGAAAAACGTGCCAGAAAAAAACGTGCTTTTAAAATAAAAAACATTTTAACTCACCCGGCGTCCAGCGATGTCCTCTGCAGCCTGTTCTCCCTGCTGCTTCTGAGTTGGCTCATTACTGTCGCGCATATTCATTATGCGCGACACAGCCGACCCGGAAGCAGCTGCTGCGGGGGTCACCGCCGGCCGGATGCTGCACCACGGGAGCGATCAGCACCATGGAGAGCGGGAGCGCGCACAGGTGAGTTGTTTTCTAAGTGCAATCACGGGCCACGGAGAACGGAGCCCGGATTGCACTTAGAGAACCCACGTGTGCCGTGAATCACGGCACACGCAGGGACATGTGCGTGTTTTACACGCCAGTGAAAAACGTCACTGTTTTTCACTGACGTGTAAAACGGGCCTAAGTGAAAAGAAATAAAACCGAAACACCAACATTTTTATTTACGGTATTTATTTATTTTTTTTAATTTCCATCCTTTTTCACCAATTTAATATCCCCCAAAACACCCAGGTCTGATGTAATGCACACAAAGTCCCACAATGATACCGGCTCTGCTACATCCTGAAATTGCAGCATGTGTGCACATTAGAGAACATGACCACAGTTTCAGAGAGATATTGACTGAGCTGCAGTTGTGAGTGGTGATGTCATTTTTTTTTTTTTAACTATATTTTTATTCAAATTTTTCAATAACATAACACTGGCATAAGCGAATTCAGCATTGTAAATTCAATTCAAAAACATTGTCATGTTTGATCATCCCAAATTCCATACCAGTTTTTAAAATCAATAACCGTAACATGGCAAGATAAAGCAAAGGAAAGCAGCGACCCCTTAACCCATGATTCTTATCATTCCCCCCATTGAACCCTTGTGAACATGGTAATGACATACAATAAAGAAGTCCCACTCAGATCGGTTATTTCCCCCTCTCCTTTTAGTCAGCTTTCGGCCTTTCCTCCCCCACCTCCAAGCCATCCAATGTATCCTTCAATTTTTCAGTATGATACCAGACTGTGTCTTTGAAAGGTGACATAATCCTGACTATCTCCTCCCGAGTACAATAGGCCAGTATGAATTTCTTCCATTTGTTAAAGTGCTGTCGTAGTCTATTCGCCCTCCTTTCTGCATCCAATCCTTCTATTTCAAGAAGATGCATGAGCTGACCCAAGATCTCTTCAGTCGTGGGGACCCTAGACTCCAACCAATTTTTTAGTATCGCTCTCTTGGCTGCCAGAAGTATCACATGTATGTCTGGGTGGGTTAGTCATCTTCCCTTTAGTATCGTTCCCCTCCTCCCAATGGTGAAAAATAGCGAACCCAGGTGAGAGCCGAACTTCAAGACCCCCACACCTTTTGTATTCAACTTTTGATCTGTGACCATAATGGACTCAAATGGGGGCAGGACCACAACCCGTGAAGGAGATCAGTTCCACTACTCTTACACTTAGGGCAAAATGTAAGCCTGTCTGGCTTTGTTGCTGATGGAGGGAGATTAAAACCATACATTTCCTTGTGCATAATTCTAAATTGGGTTTCTCGCCAATTCTCATTTAAAATTGACTTACGAAGAGCATTCCACCCTCCCCTAATTTTTACCCCCACAGACGGGTCCTCAAATTGTTTTTCCCAAAATTTAAATAAACCTTCCGGGTGCTGTCCTATTAATAGATCACGCATGGCTCCATAAAGAAAAGAGACAGATGATGAAGTTATTGAGTTCTTTACCAGACAATCAAAAAAGTTAAATACTACCTCCTGGGTCACATCATGCAACTGAGTCATAATACTATATCTCACTTGGTCATATTTGATTAATTGGTTAGGCTCCAAGCCATACTGCGCTATAATTTCGTCTCTGCTCAACCATCTAGGCTCTGAGGTGTGCAAGAGATGAGCAACAGTCCTTATACCCCTCACCTTCCACTCTTCAAACAGCTTATTACTTGTCCCCTGCACAAACTCTGGATTCCCCCATATAGGCAAGTATTTGGATATTTTATGGGGAAGTTTGTAATTTTTCCTCAACGCCTTCCACGCTGCAATCGTATCTTTAAATAAGGAAGAGTGCTTGATTTTTACTGGGAGATTAGCCTGCCTAGTATGAAGTAATGCCACCAGATACCAAGATTGTGCATAGTCTCTCTCAAGCTCCAACGCTGAATAATGCCTAGAGCCTTTAATCCAATCCAATATATATCTAGTCAAACAGGCTATATTGTAACCCCGAATGTTCGGCAAACTCAGACCTCCATGAACCTTAGATGCCATCAACTTCTTAAGCCCTATACGAGGGCGTTTCCCCCTCCAAATGAAGTGTGAAAAAGCTCTATTTAGCTGGACAATATCTTTATGCTTGAGAAGCAGGGGAAGTGTTTGAAGATGATACATTAATTTTGATATCGACATCATCTTAATTAGGTGGACTCTACCAATTAGGTTCAATGGAAGGTCGTGCCATCTTTTAAAATCTTGCTCTATTTGGCTCAGAAGGGGTGGATAGTTTAGACTATAGAGGGTTGCCGGAACCTTACCTATTTTAACTCCCAAGTATGTGATATATGACTTAGCCACTGTAATTCCTTCAAAAGGGTTCTGCTCCCGTGTTTCAACATTTGTCCCTCCCAGGTATAGGAGCTCGCACTTTGACGCATTAATCTTGAAGCCTGAGTATGCTCTAAACTCTCGCAAAATTTGTAAAATCTCGGGGACCTGCTGAGCTGGATTCGAAAGGAAAAGCAAAATGTCATCCGCAAAAAAAACTGACTGAATTTGTCTATTATTTACAGAAATACCCTGGAAGGTGCTATGTGTAGATAACAATCGTACCAATGGTTCCAGCGCCAGATTAAAAAGTAATGGGGAAGGGGGCAACCCTGTCTGGTTCCTTTCAGTAACGGAAAAGGGGCTGACAGATATCCTGGAATGTAAACTTGAGCCTTCGGATTTGTGTAAATTTCTCTAATGTAGGTATAAAATGACCCTGAAAAACGCATTTCATCTAGAACTCTATAAAGCCATGACCACTCAATATTATCAAAGGCTTTCTCGGCATCTATTGTAAGCAAAGCAGGAGATTCTCCTTTCAGAGGCCGAAGGTTAACCCTATCCAGGACAAGAAGAACTTTTCTAATATTTAGTGTCCCTGATCTTTTCTGAATGAAACCGGCCTGTGCTGGGGAAATCAGTTGGGGAAGAATTATAGATAGACGATTTGCCATAATCTTTGACATTATCTTCATATCTAGGTTGATAAGTGATATGGGCCTGTACGAACCAGGATCCTTCGGGTCCTTCCCTTGTTTGTGATGTCATTTTTGTGCCAGGAAATACAGGTCTCATTGAACTGAATGAGTTCACCTGAAGTGAGGTCATAGAGTTCAATAAGTTCACAAGAGGTGAGTTTTCCTGCAGTCACAGCAGGGGCTCCAACAGTACCCCAGCTGTGACCACAGGTAAAATCAGTGATGTCATCACTCATAGCTGCAGCTCACTCAGTGTCTGCCTGTGGGCAGTCTTTACTTTATACCTGGGTGTTTTGGGGGTTAATAAATTGGTGAAAGAGGGTGTTTTGGGATTTTTTTTGTTTTTTTAAATAAAGAATTTTTTTGGTGTTTGCATTTTATTTCTTTTCACTTACAGGATAAGTAATTACTAATCGAGAGCTTGATGACAGCTGGGATTCTTGACAAATCACAGCTTTCATTAACCCCTTATATTACTCCAATTTCAACCGCACCAGGGCAATATAATGTGCCAATTCTGGGTAGCTGCAGCTGGTATTTTGACTGTGTGGCTCTCTCACATACATGGCCTTTTGAGCGTTCATGCCTGGAAGCAGAAAGGAATAGATAAGTTTCCTCATGTAATGATGGATGTGCGGCTGAGGGAATTTGCTCAACTGCAGATAGGATTTGCTCTTCCTCACAGTGAATTCTATAAATATCCGCAGTTGAAACATGCACTTCATGCGGAATGTCTTTCCCTTAATGAAGGAATCCCTCAAAACTTCATTATTTGAAGGATAGCGCAATCTAGCGGATCAAGGGGTTTGATCTCATCTTTATACATCGTTGTTTTGCGCCTAGTCCTGGGGGGACTCATGATAAATTCTAAGGCAAATTGGGAAGGAGATTTGGGTCCAAATGAGGAAAATCAGTGGGGCGAGATACTGGAAAGGGTGCCGGACCTGTCTTTGAGTGAGCCATATAGACTCTCACAGCTGTATCTATTACATCGCAAATAACGCACTGTGCAATTCTTATATGAAATTGGGGCACAATCTAATCCTATGTACCACAGGTGTAAAGTTCATGTTGCAGATCTACTGCATATGATGTGGTCATGCCCAAACCTAGAAAGATTCTGGAAAAAAGTAACAAGTCTCATTAATAGCGTCTATTCAATGGAAATAGAGATGACCCCATTTGTGTGTATATTGGGCTATGTAGAGGATTTGTTAATTGATGACTACGGTAATACGGCAGGTGCACGCAGGCTATATGTTGCCGGGAAATTACTGGTGCAACACTGGATATCGGAGCGATCCCTGAGAATGTCAGAATATGTGGATAAGCTAAATTGGGTAATTTATATGGAGAAGTAAATTTGACAAAATCTGGGCTCAGTGGATCGACCACTCTGGGCTGGCAAAGCGGAAGTTAGAGGAAAGCTGGTCACGCCCAACAATGTGGGTCACCATCCATCCATGGAGTGCTTTGAAAGTCTACCAGATGGACTGTAATGCAAGGAAGGAAAATAGGCACATCCAAAATATAAAAACTCTTCTTACTTTATTTCCACATAAAATTAAAAGTCCATCCAGAGAACAATAAGACCTGATGCGTTTCCAATGCAAAAGAGCATAATTGATTGTATGATGGGGATGATTGCTCGTGGCCAGGAGATGAGTATTACCTGCAGTGTCTTTTCTATACAAACAGGAGTTTACTGACACAGTGTGGGAGTCACCAGATCTTTGTCTAACCATTAGACGACCAGGTGTTGAGCAAAGCTGAAAGTAAAGGCCCCGTCACACATAGAGATAAATCTTTGGCAGATCTGTGGTTGCAGTGAAATCATGGACATATTGTTCCATTTGTACACAGCCACAAACCTGGCACTGATTGTCCACAATTTCACTGCAACCACAGATCTGCCGCAGATTTATCTCTGTGTGTGACAGGGCCTTTAGACTCATCAGAGAAGATTACCTTACTCTAGAAATTGGGCAGATTAAACTTCGCAAAGAACGTATGAATCAAGCCACATACAAGGTTATCCTGGAAAAACAGTTGCTTCCTTCTGCTCAGGCAATGTTCCCCAACTCCGAGGACTGATTTTTCCATCAGGACAATGCAACATGCCACACAGCTAGGTAAATCAATGTGTGGATGAAGGACCACCACTGCAGAGCGCGGGACGGGATGACACCCTGACCAGAGCAGCGGGGGAACGAAAAGAAGTGAGGACTTGTCGTTGGATATATATATATATTTTAATCAGTGAGTACAGGGTGGCCAGAGATCTATGGGAGTGCATTATACATGGAGGACTATTGGCTGCATAATACAATATGAAGGACACCTTATACATGGACTACAAGGGTGTATTATACATGGAGGACTATGGGGCTGAATTCTAATACATATAGGACTATTGGAGCTGCATTATATGAAGGACTAATGGTGTTACGTTATACTTGGACTATGGGGCTGCATTATAATACATGGAAGACTATGGGGTGAATAATACAATATGAAGGACTATGGTGACTGCATAATACATATAGGATTATGGGGCTGCGTTATAATATTTTCAGATCTATGGGGCAGCATTATATTATATGGACTACTGGGGTTACCTTATACCTATGGTGGTGCATTATAATATATGGAGGACTATATGGCACAGTGTAATATATTGAGGACTATGGGGTGCAGTATAATATATGGAGGACAATGGGGTGAATAATACATGGAGGACTATGGGAGTTGTATTATAGTAATTGGAGGGTTATCTTATACTTGGAGGACTATCGGAAATGCATTATAATTCATGGAGGACTATGGGGTGCATTCTAATATATGAAGGGTTATGTGGGACCCAGTGTTAAGGGATGGGATACAAGTGATCCCTTTTCGATCTGACCGTTGTTCCAAATTAAAATATCGTGTGTGCACATCGAAAAAGAATAATAATTGAATCAATTATGACTCTTCCTCTCACGACAGAAGCTGAGGCAAGACTGAACTTTATTCTTTGAAAAAACCCTAGACCGAGCAGTAAGGGGGTGTAAACAAAAGTTTTAGTCCAATCAAGTATCGCAAGGCAGGGCTTCATGACGTAGAGAGATCTGCACATCCTCCTTGGATTGGTCAGTCCAGGCTCCAGGAATTTCTTTGTCCATCGTCCCATGTGCAAAACAGGAAGCGGCAGCCATCTTCAAGCTATATATATATATATATATATATATATATATATATACTAGTATATACTGTGTCTAAGGAAAAATCACTGAATATGCAATATACATATATACATGTTAGTAAGAAACAAAAGCATTCACAAATACGTGTTAGTTTACATCTACTGAACTATATACCTGAATCTATGAAATGGCTGAATTAAGTATTTTTGTATACTCTATTCTTATCCTCAACAGTCCCCCCTAAAGACTTACTTCTGCCATTTCTGAATTCTAAGGGTACTGTGTTCCCTTAGGAAGAGAGGCAGAAAGATATGTTGAAAAACCTGCCTAACTGAATGTTGAAACATGGGCGGATAGGGGAAAGGGGATTTCTTCACCGGTTTGAGACCAAGGACTCCTAGGCGAGTCCTCACCCTTTGTAGTTGGACTTTCCCATGTCTCAAGGTTCTCTAAGTCCTCTCTTCTATCTGTTTTGGCAATAATGGTCTGAAACTGTACAGGGTTTTCTGAAAAGGATAAGTATGAGCAGAACGCTCAGTGCAGCTCTGGTTGATCAACCCTTCTGCAATGCGAGGTGTGGATCCATAGATTTTTCTGCGGATTGGATCGGCTCCTCTAGTGTTGACTCATGGCTCTTTCTCGCTTGTGGTTTAGGATCAATCAGTCTCCTGACTGGAGACCATATGCTAATAGCTCTGATTTAAGATCTGGAATTGGAAAATACACCTGTTTATCACCCTATTCAGTCAATTATATAAAAATTGTACATGCCTGTGTTAAACCAAAAAGCATCTTACATAAAGACCTGTTTATTACGAAAAGAAAACAAAACATATACATTTTATACACGATTTACTAGTTTCCACTTTTCTATAAAATATACACTTTTTGTAAACACATTTTTTTACATACCACCTTCATATGCTTCTCAGCAATAATGTCGTTTTCTGCACTGGAATACCTCTGACCAAACCTGGAGAGAAATTTACACAACACGCACAGACTTGCATACAACATGCTCATGATATACATCTATAATCAGTTTGCAGTCTCTAAAAAATGGGTAGAGCAGGTGCAGGGTGTTTCTACGGACTCTTTACAATTCTCCTCCTCACTTCGTTCTAGGCACATGTCTTACAAGACTGGGTGAATCTGCCCACCTGGGTACTGAACCCTGGCGTCACCAAAGCACACACTGACAATTGTCTTTCACAGATTGTAGTCCATAGGTTACCTGGACCATCATTAAGAAGAGCTCTCATGGCAGAGAAAGCTTACCACCCTTTGTCCACAGACCTTCCTCAGTCAGTTGGCTCCCTGCATGTCACACTCCATCCCTTGTTGTTTTGCTTGTTCCTGTAGGGATTTAAGAACACAAGGAGTGACAGAAGTCACTGACGTGACCGGTGTCACCGAGGCATGGTCTTTATGCATGGTAAAGGACTCCTCAACTCTAGGCCCGTTCACTGCTTCTTGGTCAGCTGCACCTGTGCGGTGATCTCCATGCAATTCCATCAGCTCAGATCTAGACTTTCCCTTCAGCATACCTAATTCATTTGACAACAGGAAAAATCTACAACCTACATACACATCTAAAAACTCTTACCCACTCCTGTTCTACCCATCAAGAGAGGGCATTTAATACGTCACTGCCTCCTGTACCGAAAGAGGGGAGAGAGTGGCTTAAATTTAACTACCTTATGTTGTGTAACCTGTAGCATATCCAGTGCAGAATCGACCAACATCTGGTTTCATCTATAAAAACAAAACTAAAAGAAATATAGATTAGATCATTCTTATAACTTTAACTCTGACCATAATACAGTTAGTGGTCATCTATACTTCATATGACTGAAAATACTAAATAAATAAACAAACATATAAGACAAGACTTTCCTATTTCAGTTAACAGATATACCTCATAGTAATCTAATAAACATAACCTGCGGGGGAAGGGTCAGATTCAAAACCTAAATAATATGTCTGCTGCGCCCTCTACTGTTGGAGAATATAATTATTACCTTCGTGTCCCCCCTTGTTTAATTGAGTATTTATTTACCAATGTAACAGAATTCAGAATTTTTATGCTGGTATTCCCTAAAAGAAAAATAAAAAAGCAGGCAATAAATGAGCTACATACTAAAACTAAAAATGAACAAACACTGAAAATAACGTATATCTGACAACAATACAGTTAGGTCCAGAAATATTTGGACAGTGACACAATTTTGGCGAGTTGGGCTCTGCATGCCACCACATTGGATTTGAAATGAAACCTCTACAACAGAATTCAAGTGCAGATTGTAACGTTTATTTGAAGGTTTGAACAAAGATTTCTGGACCTAACTGTATTCCCTGTGCTGTGTATTAGATGGGCCTTTTTGAGTTCCCAAGCTCACCAGTCAATTCCTTTTTTCTCAGAATGTACCCGACTGTTGAGTTTGCTACTCCAAGCATGTCTGCTTTCTCTCTGATGGATTTTTTCTTTTTTTTCAGCCTCAGGATGTTGTGCTTCACCTTAATTGAGAGTTCCTTAGACCGCATGTTGTCTGGTCACAGCAACAGCTTCCAAATGCAAAACCACACACCTGTAATCAACCCCAGACCTTTTAACTACTTCATTGATTACAGGTTAACGAGGGAGACGCAGAGTTAATTGCAGCCCTTAGAGTCCCTTGTCCAATTACTTTTGGTCCCTTGAAAAAGAGGAGGCTATGCATTACAGAGCTATGATTCCTAAACCCTTTCTCCGATTTGGATGTGAAAACTCTCATATTGTAGCTGGGAGTGTGCACTTTCAGCCCATATTATATATAGAATTGTATTTCTGAACATGTTTTTGTAAACAGCTAAAATAACAAAACTTGTGTCACTGTCCAAATATTTCTGGCCCTGACTGTAATTGTGTATAAGGCTATGTGCGCACGTTGCGTACTAGCCCTGCAGAAATTTCTGCAGCGATCTGAAGAGCACATGTGCGCTTTAGATCGCTGCAGAAATGTCCGTAGTGAGCGCCGATTCCATGCGCTCTGCCTGCAGCTCCTGCCATAGACAGAGCAGGAGCTGCCGGCAAAGCGCAGGAAAGAAGTGACATGTCACTTCTTTTTACGCAGCGCTTCGGCAGTAGCCGAAGCGCTGCGCTCTTAAACGCCATGTGCGCACGGCCCCTGCACAATCTCCATAGACTGTGCAGGGGATGCAGGACGCATGCAGTTACGCTGCGCTACAAAGCGCAGCGTAACTGCATGTATTTACGCAACGTGCGCACATAGCCTAATGGAATAATTCCCAAACCCAGAGATACAGATGGACACGTATGACTAAGACAATTGTCTCTCATAAACATATATACTGTATAATTTATCACATATTAACCCCTTCACAACCAGCCGATTTTGCGCTTTCTTTTCACCATTCTTTTTTCGAGAGATGTAAATTTTTATTTTTCAGTCAATATGGTCAAGTGAGGGCTTGTTTTTTGTGGGACGAGTTGTTCTTTTAAATGAAACTATAAGTTTTACCATATAGTGTACTGGAAAACTGCAAAAAAGAAAAAATCCAAATGTGTAAAAATTGCAAAAAAAGAGCAATTGCACTATTGTTTTTGGGATGTGTTATTCACTGTGTTCACTATATTGTAAAACTGATATATCAGTGTGATGTCTCAGGTTGGTGTGAGTTCGTAGACACCAAACATGAATAGGTTTACTTGTATCTAAGGGGTTAAAAGATTTTCAGAAGTTTGTCCAAAAAAAGTGGCGTACGTTTTGCACCATTTTCCATGAACCGTAGCGTTTTCATTTTTTGGGATCTATGGCTCAGTGACTGCTTATTTCTTGCGTCTCGCCTTAACGTTTTTAATGGTATCATTTTTGCTCAGATGCTACGCTTTCATCGCCTATTATTGCATTTTACGCAAAATTTGTGGCGACCAAAAAACGTAATTATTGTGTTTGGATTTTTTTGCTGCCACGCCGTTTGCCGATCAGATTAATTGATTTTATATTTTGATAGATCGGGCATTTCTGAACGTGGCGATACCAAATGTGTATATATTTATTTTTTTAACCCTTTAATTTTAAATGGGGCAAATGGGTGGTGATTTAAACTTTTAGGTTTTTTTTTAAATTTTTCTAAACTTTTTATTTTTTAATTTTACTAGTCCCCCTAGGGGGCTATATGGATCAGCTGTCAGATCGGGAGAAATGCTCATCTCTTGTAAGAGCCAGCACTCGGCTGGTTCTTAGTCATGTGAGCGCAGGAGTCATCACATCACCCTGTGCTACCATGACAAACACCGGATCCACGTGATCACGTCAGGTGACTTCCAGTTTCGGGCTGTGAGTAAAGTTCCATCGCGATTATAATGGCACTGTCACTTCTTGACAGCGCCATTTAAGGGGTTAAAAAGAACGGGCGGATAGCGATGCGTTCATTCCTGCCAGGTACACATGAAAGCTGTATAAATCAGGTGATATGTGCGCTGATCGCTGCTTTGCGTCTCGAGCTGACGTTTCCAATGGTACCATTTTTACGCAAATGCTACCTTTTGATCGCCTGTTACTGCATTTTGTGCAAAACTTGCGGCGACCAAAAAACTTAATTTTGGCCTTTGGAATTTTTTTGCCGCTACGCCGTATACTGATCAGATTAATTGATTTTACAGTTTGATAGATCAGGCGTTTCTGAACGCGGCAATACCAAATGTGTATATATTTTTTATTTTTTTAACCCATTAATTTTCAATGTGGGAAAGGGGGGTGATTTGAACTTAGTTTTTTTTTTTATTTAAAACTTTTTTTTTATTTTCCTAGTCCCCCTAGGGGGCTATATAGATCAACAATCCGATCGCTCTGCCCTATCTGTAGATCTCAGCTACAGAGCCGAAATCTGCAGATACGCTGCTTTACTCTCCATGCTGGCACTATGCCGGCACTGAGAGGAAGTGATTCATGTTAGCTACAGGCGTCATCACATGACCCTGTGCTACCATGGCAACCACCGAAAGTCACGTGATCACGCACGTGGCTTCTGGTGGGGGCGGCGGTAAGTAAAAGTAATGGCCGCGAGCATATACATCTCGCTGCCAGACTTTGGCAGCAAGATGTAAGGGGTTAAATGTTGTGGGTGGAATGTGATTCCACTCGTAACATGCAGACACACGTCAGCTGTTGAAAACAGCTGATATGTGCGCGGATCACCGCGACCTGCCCACGGCAGGGGGCGGGGATTAACCTCACACGATCCATGACAGATATATCTGTCATTGGTCGTGAAGGGGTTAAGCAAAAGAAAACCATTGTCCCATATAAAGTGACTGCACATGCTGGATTCAATCTTCTATAGCAAAGTGCTGAGTGCACAATGAGGTCAGCATATGAGGGAAATATCCCCCAGACCAGGGGGCCTAATAACTGGGGGGCATAAAGAAGGTCAGGGGGCTGCTGAAGACAGAAAATAAATTGTCAGTGAGATATGAACGATATAGGGGGGGTCTACATGTGAGGACTGTGCGAGCTGTAGAGGAAACTACCTACAGCAATGTGTGACCGCAGCCCGATACAGATCCAGCCGGCAATGTGTGACCAAAGCCCGATACAGATCCAGCCGGCAGTGACTGATCACTAATGTCACACCGAGCTTTATAACTATAGAAATGAACATTCAGCCCCGACCTCTAAATCAGGTTTATTAACACAAGTATCAATAATACAAAAAAAAAGGAAGAAACATATTTCTACATTTTTATTATTTTTTTTTATAGAGAGCCATTGATTCCATGCTGTACATGGGAATGGGCTACACACAAAATACAGATATAAATTACAGTGAATAAACCAATCCTCACAGACGGGTACAGAGGGGAGCGGACCCTGCCCTCGGGGGCTCACAGTCTACAGGGTAATGCGGAGGAGACAGTAGGGCGGGGATACAAATATATAACACTGACAGACTGGTACAGAGGGGAGCGGACCCTGCCCTCGGGGGCTCACAGTCTACAGGGTAATGTCGGGGAGACAGTAAGGTGGGGATACAAATATATAACACTGACAGACGGGTACAGAGGGGAGCGGACCCTGCCCTCAGGGGGCTTACAGTCTACAGGGTAATGGCGAGGAGACAGTGGGTCGGGGATACAAATACAGTGGAACCTCGGATTACGAGTAACCCGGTTTGCGAGTATTTGCAGGTTTACAAGCAATGATTTGCTATACAAGCAAATACTCACCTCACACACTTCCGGTTCCGTACTGTCACCGCGCTGTGACTCGCTCTGGTTGCTTCTTGTGGCCCGCAGACACGTGGATCCGGTAACGATCGCAGCCGGTACAGGAGCTGCAGTTGTCTTTGCTTCATTTCAGAGTAGTGTCAGTTCCCTCTGCACTGTATTCCCAAAGGCAGCGCGCTGGCCAATCACAGGCAAGCAGCTCATGTGTATGATGTCAACTGCTGAACCGCTGACAGCGGCAGCCTCACATCAGCCGCGATCATTACCGGATCCACATGCCTGCAGACTGCAAGAACCAGGGAAGAAGCTGCCGAAGAAATGGAGGATAGGTGAGAATAGTGTGTGTGTGTGTGTGTGTGTGTGTGTGTATGTACAATGGCACAATAGGGGACCAGGATGGGACATTGCTACAAGTTGTGGAGCAAACTGAGTTAAAATTATTTCCTATGGGAAAATTTGCTTTGCTATACGAGTAACTTTGTTTACGAGCACTCACAAAACGGATTATGCTCGTATCCAAGGTTCCACTGTATATAACAATCAACTTTACAAATCAATACGTAGAATTAAGCCATGTTGGACATTGGAGACAATGAACGAAAAAAATCTCTTGTATCGAAGTCCCGTGCGTTTTCAGTGTAAAATTGTATTTCTGCATTTACCATAAAATCCTCTCTAGTGAATACATTGGAGGATGATGTGGATTACACCGCACTGTTCTCTCCGTCTCTAAGGTGGGACGACGGGGAGCAATTACACCCAGCGCCGATAGTCACAAGCTGTGTATGAGAAACAAAGATTAATAATACACAGAGTTTCCTGTGTGATCCCCCCAATGTGCAACATGTCCCCATACCCAGGGGCGGACTGGCCCACCAGGAGGTCGGGAGAACCCCTGGTGGGCCCCTGCTATTGATGGCCACACCCCCTAGGCCCCGCCCCCTACCCCCCTGGGCTCCTATGGATATGTGTGAGAGCCCCCCCCGGCCGGTAATTTCACTAATCATATCGGCAGATTGCCGATATGATTGGTGACAATCCCATTACATCTGCAGCGGCAAGCGGCTCTGACTCATCTGCGCAGCCAGCGACACTGCACGAGGAGGCAGTCTCAGAATGATGACTGCTTCCTTCCTGTGCAGCTGCTGGCAGCTAGTGATAGGCAGTCCGGCTCTTTTTGGTGATCTGGTTCCTATGGCTCCGTTCACCAAAAAGAGCCGGATCTTTCAGCTCATTCTCAGCTCCTTATTAAATGTGTTCACCCCAGGTGACTATATGGGGAGAGGCCACATAAGATGGGAGCTATATGTGGCTATATGGGGAGAGGGGCCACATAAGATGGCAGCTATATGTGGCTATATGGGGAGAGGAGCCGCATTAAGATGGCAGTTATATGGGGAGATGGGCCACATAAGATGGGAGCTATATGGGAAAAGGAGCCCATGGGATGTGATCTGCTGGGAAAAGAGGCCATAATGGGATGGGATCTGCAGGGGAAAAGAAGCCATAATGGGATGGGATCTGTAGGGGAAAGAGGCCATAATGGGATGAGATCTGCAGGGGAAAAGAGGCCATAATGGGATGGGATCTGTAGGGGAAAGAGGCCATAATGGGATGGGATCTGCTGGGAAAAGAAGCCATAATGGGATGGGATCTGCAGGGGGAAAGGAGCCACATGGAATGAGATCTGTATGGGGAAGGTCGTCCATTCCAATTTTAGCAGGGCTCCTTTAGTAATATTTTTTAAAAACTGAAGAAAAATCATTTAATACAATATGACTGACAGTGACGGGAACAACTGGTGCTGGACAGGAGAGTGAAGGTATAGGAGGGGAAGGAGATTTTACTTTAAATTACTTGTATTTTTTGGTTGAGGAAATTGCGTGAAAATGGGTGTGGCTAACATAATGGGTGTGGTTACAGAATGGGTGTGGTTTTCAAATGTAGCACTTGTGTGACGACCTTTACACCAGGTCTTTTTCCTGCATTGTCCTCACTGGTGGCTTTGCCATCGTTTTCTGCGGGTCATCCGCCAGCATCTTTACTCATTTTACTCTTATAAGGGCAGAGTCACACTTGCGTATGGCATGTGATGCGAGAGCATTTGATGTGATCTGCTAATGACCCTCAGCTCAGGATCTGCTGCGAGTGTAAGCCGAGTGTCATGTGACTGTGATCTGTTCCTGAGATCGGGTCACAGCTGCGGAGGAGAGGTCGGGCACTGCGGAGGACAGTGAGGGGTTAATCTCCCCATCTCCTCCATTGTCAGCCTGTGCATATATTGCACTGTACTTTTATAACATCCGAGTGCAGGCTGATGTTTTTTCGCTTGTATGGGTGCGAGTGACAAGGCTCTCGCAGACAATTGCAGCATGCTGCCATTTTTTCCTCAGTCAGTTTCGGGCTGAGGGAAAACTCACAGGTCAGAGCTGCAGCATTGTCTTACATGGGGGCCGAGTGCAATGCCAAATTTTCTCCCTGCACTTGGGCGAGTCATACGCAAGTGTGACTCTGTCCTAATGGAGAGTAGCTTCAGCAAAAATTGAGTGCATCACTTCTAACTTCTTTTACTGCTCATTTTCAGTTGGATTCCAGGCAGAAGCCACCTGAAAAAGATGTTATGTACACATACCCTAAGGGTAAGTTCACATTTCCGCTATTTCCCGGGCGTCACAATCCGCCGCTTTGAGAAACAACTGGAACCGCCAAAAATGCTTTGGCGGCTTCCGTTGCTTCCCATAGACTTGTATGAGCGGCGGATTGTGACGGATGGCCTTGCGCTGTATCCGCCGCGCGGCAGATCGACTGACCGCCGGTGGGGAGGAACGCTGCATGCAACGTTTTTCGGTGCATCACAAGCAACGCACTGTGTCTGTCTCTACCTCTCTCTCTCTCTCTCACTCTGTTTCTGTCTCTCGCTCTCTCCCCCTCCCCTCTTCCTAAAAGGTTAAAATAAACCTTTCAGAAAAAAATGAAAAAAACGGTACCCGTTCAACGCTACATGTGTTTGTACACAATTAACCTTAATAGACGGATTGTGACATTGGGAAAATAGCGGAAATGTGAACTTAGCCTAAGGCTTTGTTCACATGTGGCATTTTTTGCAGTGTTAATACAAATTCCATGATGCTTTTAACAGTACAAGCAAAAGCTGTGAGATTTCAGAAATCTCATGCACATTTTTGGTTATTTCCGCACTGAATTTGTGAATTGCAGCTTTTTTTTTTTTTAAATCTGCAGCACATCACTTCCTACAGCATTTTTACACTCATAGAAAGCAACAAAAAAAAGTAAAAAAAAACTGCAATAGCTTTTTTCCCCAGTGTTTTTGAAGTGTTTTGGTGAATAAAACTACCTTTATCACACATGTACTGTAGAAAAAGCACACGCGTAATCCACACCCAAAAAATGCCACAAAAATACCGGAAAATGGAAATTTTTACTGCCAAGAAAGCAGGTTTTGGCTGCAGAGAAAAAGAACACGCTGAGTATGAATATAGCCTAAGCTTGGTTTTGGTGCCAAATCTGTGTACTAGGCTTGGTTCATTTACTGCTTCTTTGGCCACGTTCACGTGTTGCATATTTGGCGAGTTTTTACCTCGGTATTTGTAGCCAAAACCATGAGTGAGTGATAAATACAGAAGTGGTGCCCGGGTTTCTATTGTACTTACTCCGATTGTTCTACTCCTGGTTTTGACTTATTTTATTGGTGATATATTGGTTAATAAAGTTGATTCATTTTGAAAGAGTTTATGGACGTATGTTATTCCTATATACAGTGCGGTAACTGCATGGAGCTGGTGGGCCCCAAGATTGATTTTTCCTGGTGGGCCCCAGGTACTCCAGTCCGCCGCTGCCCCTGCCCTGTGTAGCCCCCCATATTCCCCCTCCTTATAGAAACCTCCACAGCCCCTCCCCCTGCCCTGTGTAGCCCCCCATATCCCCCTCCTTATAGAAGCCTCCACAGCCCCTCCCCCTGCCCTGTGTAGCCCCCCATATCCCCCTCCTTATAGAAGCCTCCACAGGCCCTCCCCCTGCCCTGTGTAGCCCCCCATATCCCCTCCTTATAGAAGCCTCCACAGCCCCTCCCCCTGCCCTGTGTAGCCCCCCATATCCCCTCCTTATAGAAGCCTCCACAGCCCCGTGCTGCAGCTTCAGGCCATTCCCTGTGAGATATACACGAGCTGCAGCCCCAAGAAATGACCGGAGGCAAAATCCAGTCTGAGAGGAAAGATCTATAACTAATGAGGAGCCGCTGAATCTTCTCCACCTCAGGGTCAGGATCCGTCCGCTCTGCCCCGCCCACAGCTCTGCCCCGCCCACAGCACTGCCCCGCCCACAGCTCTGCCCCGCCCTTTCCGGTGACGTCATCCCCTCAGGAAATCAGCTCCACTCTAGACTCTACAGTGAGGCACAGGCTCTGAGGAGAAGGTCGTGGCTAAATCCCAGTGGCTAGAAGTACCTAGTCCCTCTGCCCACTGGGAAATAGCCGACTCTATAGAGAGAAAGCTAAATCCCAGTCTGCTAAAGGACCAGGTTCCTCCTTCCACTGGGATTTAGCTTTCTCTCTATAGAGTCGGCTATTTCCCAGTGGGCAGAGGGACTAGGTACTTCTAGCCACTGAGATATAGCCTGCGCTACATAAGAAAGCTAATTCCTAGTGGGCTAAAGGACCAGGTCCCAATGAGTGTTTTAATACAATTGTTAGTGGGGAAAAAGGACTGGGTCCTTCTGCCCACTGGGATTTAGCGTCCTCTCTATGACCAGGTCCCTAGGGGCGTTTTTAAAATGGACACACTTGGCTATAAACCATGTCATCATGCCAATTGGGCTTTATTCTACTGAATGTGTAGATTATCTGCAGTAGAATCATAGAACGTTATAGTTGGACGGGACCTCCAGGGTCATCAGGTCCAGCTCCCGGCTCACAGCAGCATTCACTATATCATCCCACACAGGCGTCTGTCCAGTCTCCTTTTTACGACTTCCATTGAAGGCGAGCTCTCTTCAACCACCTCTTGTGGTTCCAGTCATTGATCACCCTCACTGTCCCTCACTGTCAAAAGGTTTTTTATTCCAAAATCTAATCCGTGACACTTCCCAATCAGTTTAATTCCATTGCTTCTATTCTTTCCTTGTCTGCAAATGAGAATAGGGCTGACCCCTCTAGTTCGACAGCCCTTGAGATATTTGCAGACGGCTATTAAGTTTCCTCTCTGTTTTCTTTTTTTCAAGCTAAACATTCCCAAATCCTGTAACCGTTCCTCATCGGACAGTTTATAGACCGGTCACCATTCTGGCTGCTCTTCTCTGAACTTGCTCCAATTTGTTGATGTCTTATTTAAGCCGTGGTGCTCAGAATTGCAGATGAGGTCTGACCAAAGAGGAGTAGAGGGTGATAATTACTTCACGTGATCTGTGCTTCTGTTCATACATTGCACAATTGTGCTGGTCTTTTTTGCTGCTGCATCACACTGTTGACTCATGTTCAGTCTGTCATCTATCAGTATGCGATTAGTATATTAGTGGTACTAGATATGAAAGTGTTCACATTATTTTTTTTCACATAGACTAAGTGATATGAAAGACTACAAAGTAAGCTCTTAGGTTGCATGTACAGCAACAGACGCAGTGTCAGCCCGCCTGTGGAAATGTGAGTGTGCTCTGTAGGAGAATGCAGCAGTCCGTGCCTACTATCAGGGTTCAGTGTGCTACCTACTTTTGCTTTTTTTGTCCCTATGGAGAACATTCTGGCCACAGGAACACAAATTGACATGCTGCAGCTTGGAAAGCCGCGCCGCATGTCAGTTTACGGAGCAGAGAAAAGAAGCACCGTGGGCAGGAGATTTCTATAAATCCATCCACTGTGCTTGTACTGTAGAATGCAGCATTCTGTATGCAGACAAACACGCTACTTCCAAAACGTTGCAAACACTGACTGTGCAAATACACTGTGTGCAGAATTATTAGGCAAATGAGTATTTTGATAACATGATACTTTGTATACATGTTGTCCTACTCCAAGCTGTATAGGCTTGAGAGCCAACTACCAATTAAGTAAATCAGGTGATGTGCATCTCTGTAATGAGGAGGGGTGTGGGGTAATGACATCAACACCCTATATAAGGGGTGCTTAATTATTAGGCAACTTCCTTTTCTTTGGCAAAATGGGTCAGAAGAGAGTCTTGACAGGCTCTGAAAAGTCCAAAATTGTGAGATGTCCTGCAGAGGGATGAAATTGCCAAACTTTTGAAGCGTGATCAACGAACAATCAAGTGTTTCATGTCAAATAGCCAACAGGGTCGCAAGAAGCGTGCTGGGCAAAAAAAAGGTGCAAAATCACTGCCCGTAAATTGAGGAAAATCAAGTGTGAAGCTGCCAAGATGGCATTTGACACCAGTTTGGCCATATTTCAGAGCTGCAACTTTACTGAAGTTTCAAAAAGCACAAGGTGTGCCATACTCAGGGACATGGCCAAGGTAAGGAAGGCTGAAAAACCACCACCTCTGAACAAGAAACATGAGATCAAACGTCAAGACTGGGCCAAGAAATATCTTAAGACTGATTTTTGAAAGGTTTTATGGACTGATGAAATGAGAGTGACTCTTGATGGGCCAGATGGATGGGCCAGAGGCTGGATCAGTAAAGGGCAGAGAGCTCCACTCCGACTCAGACGCCAGCAAGGTGAAGGTGGGTTACTGCTATGGGCTGGTGTCATCAAAGATGAACTTGTGGGACCTTTTCAGGTTGAGGATGGAGTGAAGCTCAACTCACAGACCTACTGCCAGTTTCTGGAAGACAACTTCTTCAAGCAGTGGTACAGGAAGAAGTCGGTATCATTCAAGAAAAACATGATTTTCATGCAGGACAATGCTCCATCACATGCATCCAACTACTCTACAGCGTGGTTGGCCAGTAAAGGTCTAAAAGATGAAAAAACAATGACATGGCCCCCTTGTTCGCCTGATCTGAACCCCATAGAGAACCTGTGGTCCCTCATAAAATGTGAGATCTGCAGGGAGGGAAAACAGTGCACATCTCGGAACAGTGTCTGGAGGCTGTGGTGGCTGCTGCACGCAATGTTGATCGTAAACAGATCAAGCAATGACACAATCTATGGATGGTCGGCTGTTGAGTGTCATCATAACAAAAGGTGGCTATATTGGTCACTTATTTTGTGGGGTTTTGTTTTTGCATGTCAGAAATGTTTATTTCTAAATTTTGTGCAGTTATATTGGTTTATCTGGTGAAAATAAACAAATGAGATGGGAATAGATTTGGTTTTTAAGTTGCCTAATAGTTTTGTACAGTTAGGCTATGTGCCCACGTAGCGTATTTTCATGCAATTACGCTGCGATCTGATCTCATACCTCCTGTCCGTCTGCCACACATTACACACCGGCCAGGTAATACAATGAAGAGCTAAGGCTGTGGTGCGGTCAGAGGCCATTCTCATACCTCCTGTCCATCTGCCACACATTACACACCGGCCAGGTAATATAATGGAGAGCTGAGGATGTGGTGCGGTCAGATGCCGTTCTCATACCTCCTGTCCGTCTGCCACACATTACACACCGGCCAGGTAATACAATGAAGAGCTAAGGCTGTGGTGCGGTCAGAAGCCGTTCTCATACCTCCTGTCCATCTGCCACTCATTACACACCGGCCAAGTAATATAATGAAGAGCTAAGGATGTGGTGCGGTCAGAGGCCATTCTCATACCTCCTGTCCATCTGCCACACATTACACACCGGCCAGGTAATAACATGAAGAGCTAAGGCTGTGGTGCGGTCAGGGGCCATTCTCATACCTCCTGTCCTTCTGCCACTTATTACTCACCGGCCATGTAATACAATGAAGAGCTAAGGCTGTGGTGCGGTCAGAGGCCGTTCTCATTCCTCCTGTCCGTCTGCCACTCATTACACACCGGCCATGTAATACGATGAAGAGCTAAGGCTGTGGTGCGGTCAGGGGCCGTTCTCATACCTCCTGTCCTTCTGCCACTCATTACACACCGGCCAGGTAATATAATGAAGAGCTAAGGATGTGGTGCGGTCAGAGGCCGTTCTCATTCCTCCTGTCCATCTGCCACACATTACACACCGGCCAGGTAATAAAATGAAGAGGTAAGGATGTGGTGCGGTCAGAGGCCGTTCTCATACCTCCCGTCCGTCTGCCACTCATTACACACCGGCCATGTAATACAATGAAGAGCTAAGGCTGTGGTGCGGTCAGGGGCCGTTCTCATACCTCCTGTCCTCCTGCCACACATTACACACCGGCCAGGTAATACAATGAAGAGCTAAGGCTGTGGTGCGGTCAGAGGCCGTTCTCTTACCTCCTGTCCATCTTCCACTCATTACACACCGGCCACTGTGACAGATCTGGCAAGTTGACCAGCAGCAATTCCATCTTTAGGCCCTGTGAGCACACTCCGTATTTTCCCATGTTTTTGGGCGGTTTGTTGTCCGAAACTGCATGCATTGCCTTCCCCAGCAAAGTCTATGAGAATTCAGACAGGCAGTGCGCACATTGCTTCTTTGTTCCTTGCAGTTTTTGTGGAAGATAAAAGCAGCAGCAGGTCACTTCTTTCTGCATTTTGGAGGACAGGCAGATCAATCCCCCGCTGACTCCAGGTCAGTGAAGGATTGATCCCCGGTGTCTGGTCAGATGCTGGTCCCCATATAAAGTCTATGGGGACCAGAATCCAGCACAAAGGGGTAGGAGCAAGCAGGCTCGGTCTGGCCCGCCGGGGTACCGGGAAATCCCCCGGTAGGCCTCGGGCCCTCAGTGGGCCCCTGTGCCTTACATAGCACGGGGCAGTGATAGCGCCGTGGTGCCGCCGGTTTTTCGGGGCGGGCGTTATGTACGCGCAGAGTGGGCAGGGCCCCCACGCTCTGATGGGCCCCCCCTCCCACGCTCTGAGGGCCCCCCAGTCTTTTAATCACAAACTGCAGCAATAACACAAGTTCCGTATTATCGCTGCAGTTTGCGTGGCTGCAGAAGGACCTGTGGTGACATCACAGTCATGTGATATCACCGTATGTCCTGCACTGCGGAAGTCCCAGACCGCGCCGCTATTCAAATGTACGCGCATCTTTCAGACGCGCGTACATGTGAGCAGTGCGGCCGGTGACAGGACTGAGGCGGAGGAGGTGCTCAGCCCCGCAGCGACACAGCGGCCATCATCACACTGCCGCCGCCGCCGGAGCAGCAGAGATGAAGAGGACGCGCAGCGCTGCAGGTAAGGGCTCAGGAGCCGAAGAAAAAAAAAAAAAAAGTATCTTCTCACTTCTCGTCCTCGTTCCCCGCGGTGTTCCAGCTGCTCCTTGCAGACCGCAGGACACAGCTCCGGCTGTGTGCTCCCGGGTACATCCGATGGTTTCAGGACCTGGCGCTGATCACCTGATGCTGTCACCTGATCGTAAGTCTCGCGGTGACGCCGGCTTAAACGATCAGCTGATGCCGTCAGGAGACTTCATCAGATGATTACCGGCAGCTGCTGCAGCGATCGGACGTGTGTATATATATATTTTTTTTTTCTCACTGATGCATCAGCTGCTTGTATAACCGGCTTTTATACAATCAGCTGATGTGTGATGTGATTCAGGGCGTTGAACCTGACACATCATCTGATCACTCTGCCTTCCAGCAAACCGATCAGATGATATTGGATCCGGATTGGACGGCGCAGGATCCTTGACCCAGGATTACTGCGGAGGGGGGTCTTTATTTCATTAAAGATGGAGTCACTAATTGTGTTGTGTTTTATTTCTAATAAAAATATTTTTCTGTGTGTTGTGTTTTTTTTTATCTTTACTAGAAATTCATGGTGGCCATGTCTAATATTGGCGTGACACCATGAATTTCGGGCTTAGGGCCAGCTGATAATATACAGCCCTAACCCCATTATTACTTAACGAGCCACCCGGCATCAGGGCAGCTGGAAGAGTTGGATACAGCGCCAGAAGATGGCGCTTCTATGAAAGCGCCATTTTCTGGGGTGACTGCGGACTGCAATTCGCAGCGGGGTTGCCCAGAAAGGTTGGGCACTTTGCACTGCGGATTGTAATCCCCAGCTGCTTAGTTGTACCTGGCTGGACTCGAAAATTGGGCGAAGCCAACGTCATTTTTTTTTTTTTTAATTTCATGAAATAAAAAAAAAAAAAAAATAAAAAGGGGCTTCCCTATATTTTTGGTTCCAAGCCGGGTACAAATATGCAGCTGGGGGTTAGGGGCAGCCCCTACGTGCCTGCTGTACCTGGCTAGCATACAAAAATATGGCGAAGCCCACGTCATTTTTTGTGGGGCAAAAACTCCTGCATACAGTCCTGGATGGAATTGGTTAAGGGATTTCACCAGCACAAAACTCCAGGCATTTTGTTCTTTAAAATAAAACTTCCTTTATTTTCTTATCATTAAAAAGTCCATGCTATGGTGGTCAAGCCCATGTGACATGGGCTTGACCACCATAGCATGGACTTTTTAATGATAAGAAAATAAAGGAAGTTTTATTTTAAAGAACAAAATGCCTGGAGTTTTGTGCTGGTGAAATCCCTTAACCAATTTCAATGCACATGGACTGGCTCTCCAAACCTCTTCTCCGTGCACAGCCCAGGATTACTGGCTTCCATCACACAGGTGAGCTGGGCAAAAAACCTCTTTCTACCTAGTCCTGGATGGAGTATGCTGAGCATTGTTCACTGATTAAAAACACTGCACAGGGATGGGGGGGCCCATTCACACACTGCACAAGGATGGGGGTTGACCGTTGCTACACTGCACAAGGATGGGGGGACCATTGCTACACTGCACAAGGATGGGGTGGGCGTTGGTACACAGCCCAAGGATGGGGGGCCCGTTGCTACACAGCATAGGGATGGGGGGGCCCGTTACCTATATACAGATCTCCTGTTTATAAAGTCATCTGTGATCACTGTATTACCTGTACACTGACACTATATACACAGCTCCTGTGTATAATGGCACTGATGGTAATAGTAATGTTATTAGTATTGTAGTATTGTGGTTTTTATTCATGCTCATTTATTGTAGTATTTGTCACTGTGTAGTAGTAATATGTGGTCTTGTCATGGTTTGGTGGTATTTATCTCTTGTATGTAGTATTATTTGGTAGTCTGGTCATAGTGTCATGGTATTTCTCCCTTGTATGTGGTAATATTTGGTAATATGTTATCTGGTCATGGTGTGGCGGTATTACTCTCTTGTATGCGGTGGTGTTTCATCACTATGTATTGGTATTATGTTATCTGGTCATTATGTGGTGGTAATATGTTATCTGGTCATGGTGTGGCGGTATTACTCTCTTGTATGCGGTGGTGTTTGATCACTATGTATTGGTATTATGTTATCTGGTCACTATGTGGTGGTAATATGTTGTCTGGTCACGGTGTGGTGGTATTTCCCCCTTGTATGTGATATTATTGGTCTTGGTATAGTGGATTGTGTTGTGTCTGGAGGTCACTTTTTCTCTATCAACATGGGGAAGATTATTTCCAATAGTTTAAATATTTGAATGTTTAACCCCTCGCTGTCCTGTGATTATTACACTGCAGTAAATATGCAGTTACAGAGGTTCTCCACTGAAAACAAGTAATCTCCTTTACTAAGGCCACGTGCACACAGTATTTGGTGAGTTTTTTACCTCAGTATTTGAAGCCAAAACCAGGAATTGTAAAATCAGTAAAATGAGAGGAAAAGTGTAATAGAAAGACGGGCAGCGCTTCTGCATTTTTCACCCACTACTGATTTTGGCTATAAATACTGATGTAAGATACTGACAGTGTGAACGTGGCCTAAGTATGTGATAACTTATTCATCAGTGGTGGTCGGATTGCTGGGACCCGAACTGATCAGCAAAATGTGCAACTTTTATCCCCATTACACTGGAGCTCATGTCTGACCTGACCCCTGATCCATTCATTCCCTCAGTGGCTGTGAGCGCTGCGCTTGTTTTTATCTCACTGCTCCACAGAAGATGAATGGGGCTGCGGTCACACATCCCACCCCACAGAGGATGAATGGGGCTGCGGTCACACATCCCACCCCACAGAGGATGAATGGAGCTGCGGTCACACACCCCACCCCACAGAGGATGACTGGAGCTGCGGTCACACACCCCACCCCACAGAGGATGACTGGAGCTGCGGTCACACACCCCACCCCACAGAGGATGACTGGAGCTGCGGTCACACACCCCACCCCACAGAGGATGACTGGAGCTGCGGTCACACATCCCACCCCACAGAGGATGACTGGAGCTGCGGTCACACATCCCACCCCACAGAGGATGACTGGAGCTGCGGTCACACATCCCACCCCACAGAGGATGACTGGAGCTGCGGTCACACATCCCACCCCACAGAGGATGACTGGAGCTGCGGTCACACATCCCACCCCACAGAGGATGACTGGAGCTGCGGTCACACACCCCACCCCACAGAGGATGACTGGAGCTGCGGTCACACACCCCACCCCACAGAGGATGACTGGAGCTGCGGTCACACATCCCACCCCACAGAGGATGACTGGAGCTGCGGTCACACATCCCACCCCACAGAGGATGACTGGAGCTGCGGTCACACATCCCACGCCACAGTGGATGACTGGAGCTGCGGCCACACATCCCACCTGCTGCCGCTGCATTGTATAATGGGCATATAAATGTCCTGTCAGGGATAAAAGTTCCCCAATCTTCCGGTCGGTGCGGTTTCCACTGGTCTGGTTCCACCAATCAATAAGTTATCACCAACTTACCCTGTGGATCGGTGATAACTTGTCACCAAAGATCGCATTACTGCAAACTACTGTAATTGTACAGAGTTATTGTGTGTGCACAGGAGATGTGCAGGAGCCGCCTGTGCTTTACAGTCAGCGCTAAACTATAACGGGCATAGCAGCTAATAGATATTTGCATGTAGCTGTAGGGTGGGCCCCTAGAGTTATTTCCCCTGGTAGGCCCCAGACACCCCAGTCCGACCCTGGGAGCAAGCACTTAATACTCACCGATCACCGGCGCGGCTGTCACACTGCTCCTGCAGCCTGTCCTTCTTCCTGGGCCGCTCATTAGGCTCATACATATTCACGGCTTCCCCTGCCCACTGGTGCCTGTGATTGGTTGCAGTCAGACGCGCCCCGACGCTGAATGACAGCTGTCTGCAACCAGACGCCGGTGGGTGGGTCTATATTGTACAGTAAAATAAATAACAGTGTGCAGTCCCCTCAATTTTGATTCTCAGACTGGGGAGGCCGATGGTTATTAGGCTGCCCCCAGTCTAAAAATATCAGCCTGCAGCCTCCCGGATCCCCGCATCCATTAGATGTGACAGTCCCAGCACTTTACCTGGATCATCTTGATTGCCCTGGTGTGGTGGCAATCGGGGTAATAAGGAGTTAATAGCAGCCTATAGCTGCCACTAAGTCCTAGATTAGTGATGGCAGCGTCTGAGACCCCATAGAAGAGAGGAAATCCAGCAACAGCTTCATTAAAAGAAACTTTATTAAAGACAGTGAAAAAGCATGATGTGAAAAAAAGTACACCCTGTCCATCACCGCGTCTCACACAGATGACTGCTCTTACATGACAATATCAAAGTGAATGCGGCCACTGATAAAACCCACCCAACCTCTGAGGGGGGACACACCGTCACCGAATCATCACATCACCAACACACGAGCAAAGGACAACAACGATAGAAGATTCCAAGAAGCATCAATACAAGCATTATGTAAGTACACCCCATCTAATACACAGCACAGGGAATATATAAGTACACCCCATCTAATACACAGCACAGGGAATACAGTTAGGTCCAGAAATCTTTGGACAGTGACACAATTTTGGCGAGTTGGGCTCTGCATGCCACCACATTGGATTTGAAATGAAATCTCTACAACAGAATTCAAGTGCAGATTGTAACGTTTAATTTGAAGGTTTGAACAAAAATATCTGATAGAAATTGTAGGAATTGTCACATTTCTTTACAAACAGTCCCCATTTTAGGAGGTCAAAAGTAATTGGACAAATAAACCAAACCCAAACAAAATATTTTTATTTTCAATATTTTGTTGCGAATCCTTTGGAGGCAATCACTGCCTTAAGTCTGGAACCCATGGACATCACCAAACGCTGGGTTTCCTCCTTCTTAATGCTTTGCCAGGCCTTTACAGCCGCAGCCTTCAGGTCTTGCTTGTTTGTGGGTCTTTCCGTCTTAAGTCTGGATTTGAGCAAGTGAAATGCATGCTCAATTGGGTTAAGATCTGGTGATTGACTTGGCCATTGCAGAATGTTCCACTTTTTTGCACTCATGAACTCCTGGGTAGCTTTGGCTGTATGCTTGGGGTCATTGTCCATCTGTACTATGAAGCGCCGTCCGATCAACTTTGTGGCATTTGGCTGAATCTGGGCTGAAAGTATATCCCGGTACACTTCAGAATTCATCCGGCTACTCTTGTCTACTGTTATGTCATCAATAAACACAAGTGACCCAGTGCCATTGAAAGCCATGCATGCCCATGCCATCACGTTGCCTCCACCATGTTTTACAGAGGATGTGGTATGCCTTGGATCATGTGCCGTTCCCTTTCTTCTCCAAACTTTTTTCTTCCCATCATTCTGGTACAGGTTGATCTTTGTCTCATCTGTCCATAGAATACTTTTCCAGAACTGAGCTGGCTTCATGAGGTGTTTTTCAGCAAATGTAACTCTGGCCTGTCTATTTTTGGAATTGATGAATGGTTTGCATCTAGATGTGAACCCTTTGTATTTACTTTCATGGAGTCTTCTCTTTACTGTTGACTTAGAGACAGATACACCTACTTCACTGAGAGTGTTCTGGACTTCAGTTGATGTTGTGAACGGGTTCTTCTTCACCAAAGAAAGTATGCGGCGATCATCCACCACTGTTGTCATCCGTGGACGCCCAGGCCTTTTTGAGTTCCCAAGCTCACCAGTCAATTCCTTTTTTCTCAGAATGTACCCGACTGTTGATTTTGCTACTCCAAGCATGTCTGCTATCTCTCTGATGGATTTTTTCTTTTTTTTCAGCCTCAGGATGTTCTGCTTCACCTCAATTGAGAGTTCCTTAGACCGCATGTTGTCTGGTCACAGCAACAGCTTCCAAATGCAAAACCACACATCTGTAATCAACCCCAGACCTTTTAACTACTTCATTGATTACAGGTTAACGAGGGAGACGCCTTCAGAGTTAATTGCAGCCCTTAGAATCCCTTGTCCAATTACTTTTGGTCCCTTGAAAAAGAGGAGTCTATGCATTACAGAGCTATGATTCCTAAACCCTTTCTCTGATTTGGATGTGAAAACTCTCATATTGCAGCTGGGAGTGTGCACTTTCAGCCCATATTATATATAGAATTGTATTTCTGAACATGTTTTTGTAAACAGCTAAAATAACAAAACTTGTGTCACTGTCCAAATATTTCTGGCCCTGACTGTATATAAGTACACCCCATATACTACACAGCACAGAGAATATATAAGTACACCCCATATACTACACAGCACAGAGAATATATAAGTACACCCCATATACTACACAGCACAGAGAATATATAAGTACACCCCATATACTACACAGCACAGGGAATATATAAGTACACCCCATATACTACACAGCACAGGGAATATATAAGTACACCCCATCTAATACACAGCACAGGGAATATATAAGTACACCCCATCTAATACACAGCACAGAGACTATATAAGTACACCCCATATAATACACAGCACAGAGAATATATAAGTACACCATCTACTACACAGCACAGGGAATATATAAGTACACCCCATCTAATACACAGCACAGAGACTATATAAGTACACCCCATATACTACATAGCACAGGGAATATATAAGTACACCCCATATACTACACAGCACAGGGAATATATAAGTACACCCCATATACTACACAGCACAGGGAATATATAAGTACACCCCATATACTACACAGCACAGAGAATATATAAGTACACCCCATATACTACACAGCACAGAGAATATATAAGTACACCCCATATACTACACAGCACAGAGAATATATAAGTACACCCCATATACTACACAGCACAGGGAATATATAAGTACACCCCATCTAATACACAGCACAGGGAATATATAAGTACACCCCATCTAATACACAGCACAGAGACCATATAAGTACACCCCATATAATACACAGCACAGAGAATATATAAGTACACCATCTACTACACAGCACAGGGAATATATAAGTACACCCCATCTAATACACAGCACAGAGACTATATAAGTACACCCCATATACTACACAGCACAGAGACTATATAAGTACACCCCATATACTACACAGCACAGGGAATATATAAGTACACCCCATATACTACACAGCACAGGGAATATATAAGTACACCCCATCTAATACACAGCAGAGGAAATATATAAGTACACCCCATCTAATACACAGCAGAGGGAATATATAAGTACACCCCATATACTACACAGCACAGAGACTATATAAGTACACCCCATATACTACACAGCACAGGGAATATATAAGTACACCCCATATACTACACAGCACAGGGAATATATAAGTACACCCCATATACTACACAGCACAGGGAATATATAAGTACACCCCATATACTACACAGCACAGGGAATATATAAGTACACCCCATATACTGCACAGCACAGGGAATATATAAGTACACCCCATCTAATACACAGCACAGAGAATATATAAGTACACCCCATCTAATACACAGCACAGAGAATATATAAGTACACCCCATATAATACACAGCACAGAGAATATATAAGTACACCCCATATACTACACAGCACAGAGAATATATAAGTACACCCCATCTAATACACAGCACAGGGAATATATAAGTACACCCCATATACTACACAGCACAGGGAATATATAAGTACACCCCATATACTACACAGCACAGGGAATATATAAGTACACCCCATATACTGCACAGCACAGGGAATATATAAGTACACCCCATCTAATACACAGCACAGAGAATATATAAGTACACCCCATATAATACACAGCACAGAGAATATATAAGTACACCCCATATACTACACAGCACAGAGAATATATAAGTACACCCCATCTATTACACAGCACAGAGAATATATAAGTACACCCCATCTATTACACAGCACAGAGAATATATAAGTACACCCCATCTAATACACAGCACAGAGAATATATAAGTACACCCCATCTATTACACAGCACAGAGAATATATAAGTATACCCCATCTATTACACAGCACAGAGAATATATAAGTACACCCCATCTATTACACAGCACAGAGAATATATAAGTACACCCCATCTAATACACAGCACAGAGAATATATAAGTACACCCCATATAATACACAGAGATATCCGCTTATGTCACTCGTGGGATTCTCTGCAATAGATGAGACCTTCATATTCAGAGGATGAGGAAGAATTCTCTGTGGAGCCGATATTGCCCCGAACTCTAGAAAGAAAAGTGACCAATAATAATAATAATATAATGCCACAAATTCCCATAAACTGTGTATAATGAATGCACTGATAATCACCTGCTAATAAACCCATCAGTATCAGTCACAGATCATTGTGGAATTCAGCCCTTTGGGATCTCTGGCTCCAGCTTTAATATCCAATGGCTTCCCTTATATACAGCGACTGCTCCAATCCCCTCCTCCTGGATCTATCCCCCCCGCTCCATGCCTCTAATGGGAAAAGAGGAGAGGGACCCCGAGTGCTGCTCTGCGACCCCCCACAGACAGAGCATCGCACCCCCTCTCTCTCTCTCCTCCCCCCAGGCAGAGCATCACACCCTCTCTCTCCTCCCCCAGGCAGAGCATCGCACCCCCTCTCTCCTCCCCCCAGGCAGAGCATCACACCCTCTCTCTCCTCCCCCCAGGCAGAGCATCACACCCTCTCTCTCCTCCCCCCCAGGCAGAGCATCACACCCTCTCTCTCTCTCCTCCCCCCCAGGCAGAGCATCACACCCTCTCTCTCTCTCCTCCCCCCCTGGCAGAGCATCACACCCTCTCTCTCTCTCCTCCCCCCCTGGCAGAGCATCACACCCTCTCTCTCTCTCCTCCCCCCCTGGCAGAGCATCACACCCTCTCTCTCTCTCCTCCCCCCCCTGGCAGAGCATCACACCCTCTCTCTCTCTCCTCCCCCCCTGGCAGAGCATCACACCCTCTCTCTCTCTCCTCCCCCCCTGGCAGAGCATCACACCCTCTCTCTCTCTCTCTCCTCCCCCCAGGCAGAGCCAGGGCTGTGGAGTCGGAGTCGGAGTCGTGGAGTCGGAGTCGGAGTCGGAGCTCATTTTGGTGGAGTCGGAGTCGGTATAAAATGCACCGACTCCGACTCCTAAAATATATAATAAATTGGGGACAGGAGTGCAATGCAGAATGTGCTGAATATTTTACTAAATAATAACATTTAGTATAATGCTTATATTTAAGTGAAAAATTTATTGTAGTACAATGTGAACATCAGACATTTAATTGTTTTTATGATACAATAATCAAGATATTTGGATAGAACATAAAATATTTATTGGATACAACTTTAGAACACAAAAAACTAATAAATTGTAAATATGTAAAATATATATATATATACAGTGTATATACACACACAAGATATATATGTAATCTACTGTATATTACATAGTGTATTACATATTTACAATTTATTACAGTTTTTTGTGTTCTAAAGTTGTATCCAATAAGTATATTTTATGTTCTATCCAAATATCTTGATTATTGTATCATAAAAATTATTAAATGTCTGATGTTCACATACACATATTCATGTACTACAATAAATTTTTCACCTAACTATAAGCAATATATGTAGGAGTCGGAGTCGGAGCCGGAGTCGGAGCCGGAGTCGGAGTCGGTGCAAGAGAATTTGAGGAGTCGGAGTCGGAGTCGAAGGTTTGGCTTACCGACTCCACAGCCCTGGGCAGAGCATCACACCCTCTCTCTCTCTCCTCCCCCCAGGCAGAGCATCGCACCCTCTCTCTCTCTCCTCCCCCCAGGCAGAGCATCGCACCCTCTCTCTCTCTCCTCCCCCCAGGCAGAGCATCGCACCCTCTCTCTCTCTCCTCCCCCCCAGGCAGAGCATCGCACCCTCTCTCTCTCTCCTCCCCCCCAGGCAGAGCATCGCACCCTCTCTCTCTCTCCTCCCCCCCAGGCAGAGAATTGCACCCTTTCTCCCCCTCCCCCAGACAGAGCATCGCACCCCCTCTCTTTCCCTCCCCCAGAGCATCTCACCCTCTCCCCCTCCCCCAGACAGAGCATCGCACCCCCCCTCTCTCCTCCCCCCAGGCAGAGCATCACACCCTCTCTCTCCTCCCCCCCAGGCAGAGCATCACACCCTCTCTCTCCTCCCCCCCAGGCAGAGCATCACACCCTTTCTCTCTCTCCTCCCCCCCTGGCAGAGCATCACACCCTCTCTCTCTCTCCTCCCCCCCAGGCAGAGCATCACACCCTCTCTCTCTCTCCTCCCCCCCAGGCAGAGCATCACACCCTCTCTCTCCTCCCCCCCAGGCAGAGCATCACACCCTCTCTCTCTCTCCTCCCCCCCGGCAGAGCATCGCACCCTCTCTCTCTCTCCTCCCCCCCTGGCAGAGCATCGCACCCTCTCTCTCTCTCCTCCCCCCCAGGCAGAGCATCACACCCTCTCTCTCTCTCCTCCCCCCAGGCAGAGCATCACACCCTCTCTCTCCTCCCCCCCAGGCAGAGCATCACACCCTCTCTCTCTCTCTCCTCCCCCCCTGGCAGAGCATCACACCCTCTCTCTCTCTCTCCTCCCCCCCTGGCAGAGCATCGCACCCTCTCTCTCTCTCCTCCCCCCCAGGCAGAGCATCACACCCTCTCTCTCTCTCCTCCCCCCAGGCAGAGCATCACACCCTCTCTCTCCTCCCCCCCAGGCAGAGCATCGCACCCTCTCTCTCTCTCCTCCCCCCCAGGCAGAGCATCACACCCTCTCTCTCTCTCTCCTCCCCCCCAGGCAGAGCATCACACCCCCTCTCTCTCTCTCCTCCCCCCCAGGCAGAGCATCACACCCTCTCTCTCTCTCTCCTCCCCCCCAGGCAGAGCATCACACCCTCTCTCTCTCTCTCCTCCCCCCCTGGCAGAGCATCGCACCCTCTCTCTCTCTCCTCCCCCCCAGGCAGAGCATCACACCCCCTCTCTCTCTCATCCCCCCCAGGCAGAGCATCACACCCTCTCTCTCTCTCCTCCCCCCCAGGCAGAGAATCGCACCCTCTCTCTCTCATCCCCCCCAGGCAGAGCATCGCACCCTCTCTCTCTCTCCTCCCCCCCTGGCAGAGCATCGCACCCTCTCTCTCTCTCCTCCCCCCCAGGCAGAGCATCACACCCTCTCTCTCTCTCCTCCCCCCCCAGGCAGAGCATCGCACCCTCTCTCTCTCTCCTCCCCCCCAGGCAGAGAATCGCACCCTCTCTCTCTCATCCCCCCCCAGGCAGAGCATCGCACCCCCTCTCTCCCTCCCCCAGAGCATCGCACCCTCTCCCCCTCCCCCAGACAGAGCATCGCACCCTCTCCCCCTCCCCCAGACAGAGCATCGCACCCCCCCTCTCTCCTCCCCCCAGGCAGAGCATCACACCCTCTCTCTCCTCCCCCCCAGGCAGAGAATTGCACCCCCCCTCTCTCCTCCCCCCAGACAGAGCATCGCACCCTCTCTCTCTCCTCCCCCCAGGCAGAGCATCGCACCCTCTCTCCCCCCCCCCGGCAGAGCATCGCACCCTCTCTCCCCCCCCCCCAGGCAGAGCATCACACCCTCTCTCTCCTCCCCCCAGGCAGAGCATCGCACCCTCTCTCTCCCCCCACAGATAGAGCATTGCACCTGCTGCTGCAGACTATTGCAGCCAGAGACGTTGAGCTACAATCCCTTTTTCTTCCCCCTGAGGCTCAATGTGAGAAGCTCCATCAGATGCGGCCTCTCCTGTTACATCACACCCCGGGATAGAAACAGCAGAGACAGGGAAGAGGGGAACGTCCTGCTGCACGTGACTGCCGGGAACTACAGGCTCCTCCCACACAACAGGCCCCTCCCACACAACAGGCCGGTCACATGGGCGTGACGTCACAGAGGTCCCTCTACCACTGGGATCTAGACTCTACCTCAGCACAAGAGGCGGCCCCCGCTGCCTGCCCCGGGAAACCCCGCACATCCCCTCCGCTACATCCCAGCAGAAGAAGCGGCCTCATTGCTGCAGCTGTGAGTGTCCCCGGCTCCTCTGTGCAGGGGCAGCGCGGGCTGTAGAGACGGGGACTCCTCTGTGACCTGTGGGGGGAGCGCGGCCATCACTGAGGGGTCCCGGAGTGTGTGTGACCTGTGGGGGGTCATCACTGAGGGGTCCCGGAGTGTGTGTGACCTGTGGGGGGCCATCACTGAGGGGTCCCGGGGTGTGTGTGACCTGTGGGGGGCCATCACTGAGGGGTCCTGGAGTGTGTGTGACCTGTGGGGGGCCATCACTGAGGGGTCCCGGAGTGTGTGTGACCTGTGGGGGGTCATCACTGAGGGGTCCCGGAGTGTGTGTGACCTGTGGGGGGCCATCACTGAGGGGTCCCGGAGTGTGTGTGACCTGTGGGGGGAGCGCGGCCATCACTGAGGGGTCCTGGAGTGTGTGTGACCTGTGGGGGGTCATCACTGAGGGGTCCCGGAGTGTGTGTGACCTGTGGGGGGTCATCACTGAGGGGTCCCGGAGTGTGTGTGACCTGTGGGGGGTCATCACTGAGGGGTCCCGGAGTGTGTGTGACCTGTGGGGGGTCATCACTGAGGGATCCCGGAGTGTGTGTGACCTGTGGGGGGCCATCACTGAGGGGTCCTGGAGTGTGTGTGACCTGTGGGGGGTCATCACTGAGGGGTCCCGGAGTGTGTGTGACCTGTGGGGGGACATCACTGAGGGGGCTCGGAGTGTGTGTGACCTGTGGGGGGTCATCACTGAGGGGTCCCGGAGTGTGTGTGACCTGTGGGGGGTCATCACTGAGGGGTCCCGGAGTGTGTGTGACCTGTGGGGGGCCATCACTGAGGGGTCCCGGAGTGTGTGTGACCTGTGGGGGGAGCGCGGCCATCACTGAGGGGTCCTGGAGTGTGTGTGACCTGTGGGGGGTCATCACTGAGGGGTCCCGGAGTGTGTGTGACCTGTGGGGGGTCATCACTGAGGGGTCCCGGAGTGTGTGTGACCTGTGGGGGGTCATCACTGAGGGGTCCCGGAGTGTGTGTGACCTGTGGGGGGTCATCACTGAGGGGTCCCGGAGTGTGTGTGACCTGTGGGGGGTCATCACTGAGGGGTCCCGGAGTGTGTGTGACCTGTGGGGGGAGCGCGGCCATCACTGAGGGGTCTCGGAGTTTGTGTGACCTGTGGGGGGCCATCACTGAGGGGTCCCGGAGTGTGTGTGACCTGTGGGGGGTCATCACTGAGGGGTCCCGGAGTGTGTGTGACCTGTGGGGGGAGCGCGGCCATCACTGAGGGGTCCCGGAGTGTGTGTGACCTGTGGGGGGGGCCATCACTGAGGGGTCCCGGAGTGTGTGTGACCTGTGGGGGGAGCGCGGCCATCACTGAGGGGTCCCGGAGTGTGTGTGACCTGTGGGGGGAGCGCGGCCATCACTGAGGGGTCCCGGAGTGTGTGTGACCTGTGGGGGGAGCGCGGCCATCACTGAGGGGTCCCGGAGTGTGTGTGACCTGTGGGGGGCCATCACTGAGGGGTCCCGGAGTGTGTGTGACCTGTGGGGGGCCATCACTGAGGGGTCCCGGAGTGTGTGTGACCTGTGGGGGGCCATCACTGAGGGGTCCCGGAGTGTGTGTGACCTGTGGGGGGTCATCACTGAGGGGTCCCGGAGTGTGTGTGACCTGTGGGGGGACATCACTGAGGGGTCCTGGAGTGTGTGTGTGACCTGTGGGGGGTCATCACTGAGGGGTCCCGGAGTGTGTGTGACCTGTGGGGGGCCATCACTGAGGGGTCCCGGAGTGTGTGTGACCTGTGGGGGGTCATCAATGAGGGGTCCCGGAGTGTGTGTGACCTATGGGGGGTCATCAATGAGGGGTCCCGGAGTGTGTGTGACCTGTGGGGGGTCATCAATGAGGGCTCCCGGAGTGTGTGTGACCTGTGGGGGGTCATCAATGAGGGCTCCCGGAGTGTGTGTGACCTGTGGGGGGTCATCAATGAGGGCTCCCGGAGTGTGTGTGACCTGTGGGGGGTCATCAATGAGGGGTCCCGGAGTGTGTGTGACCTGTGGGGGGTCATCAATGAGGGGTCCCGGAGTGTGTGTGACCTGTGGGGGGTCATCACTGAGGGGTCCCGGGGTGTGTGTGACCTGTGGGGGGTCATCACTGAGGGGTCCCGGAGTGTGTGTGACCTGTGGGGGGTCATCACTGAGGGGTCCCGGAGTGTGTGTGACCTGTGGGGGGTCATCACTGAGGGGTCCCGGAGTGTGTGTGACCTTCTCTGAGTCTGCGTCTGTTTTCCTCGTATTCGGAAGCTTTTGTGCAGGAATCAGACCCCGGGGATTTCATAACAAAACATTATTTCCTCATTGTCACCAGTTTCATGGTATTCAGCATCTTCTCCTCACTACGATACTCTCCACTATAAAGACCCACTATGGAGGGTGCAACGACAGACCCCGCACTACACATGAGGGAGAGAGCGACAGACCCCGCACTACACATGAGGGAGAGAGCGACAGACCCCGCACTACACATGGGGGAGAGAGAGCGACAGACCCCGCACTACACATGAGGGAGAGAGCGACAGACCCCGCACTACACATGGGGGAGAGAGAGCGACAGACCCTGCACTACACATGGGGGAGAGAGCGACAGACCCCGCACTACACATGAGGGAGATAGAGCGACAGACCCCGCACTACACATGGGGGAGAGAGAGTGTGACAGACCCCGCACTACACATGAGGGAGAGAGAGCGACAGACCCCGCACTACACATGGGGGGGGGGGGGAGAGCGACAGACCGCGCACTACACATGGGGGGGGGGGGGGAGAGCGACAGACCGCGCACTACACATGGGGGGGGGGGGAGAGCGACAGACCGCGCACTACACATGGGGGGGGGGGGGAGAGCGACAGACCGCGCACTACACATGGGGGGGGGGGAGAGCGACAGACCGCGCACTACACATGGGGGGGGGGGGGGAGAGCGACAGACCGCGCACTACACATGGGGGGGGGGGGAGAGCGACAGACCGCGCACTACACATGGGGGGGGGGGAGAGCGACAGACCGCGCACTACACATGGGGGGGAGGGGGGGAGAGCGACAGACCCCGCACTACACATGGGGGGGGGGGGGGGAGAGCGACAGACCCCGCACTACACATGGGGGAGAGAGAGCGACAGACCCCGCACTACACATGGGGGAGAGAGAGCGACAGACCCCGCACTACACATGGGGGAGAGAGAGCGACAGACCCCGCACTACACATGGGGGAGAGAGAGCGACAGACCCCGCACTACACATGGGGGAGAGAGAGCGACAGACCCCGCACTACACATGGGGGAGAGAGAGCGACAGACCCCGCACTACACATGAGGGAGAGAGAGAGCGACAGACCCCGCACTACACATGAGGGAGAGAGAGAGCGACAGACCCCGCACTACACATGAGGGAGAGAGGGAGCGACAGACCCCGCACTACACATGGAGGAGAGAGAGCGACAGACCCCGCACTACACATGGAGGAGAGAGAGCGACAGACCCCGCACTACACATGGGGGAGAGAGCGACAGACCCCGCACTACACATGGGGGAGAGAGAGCGACAGACCCCGCACTACACATGGGGGAGTGAGAGCGACAGACCCCGCACTACACATGAGGGAGAGAGAGCGACAGACCCCGCACTACACATGAGGGAGAGAGAGCGACAGACCCCGCACTACACATGGGGGAGTGAGAGCGACAGACCCCGCACTACACATGAGGGAGAGAGAGAGAGCGACAGACCCCGCACTACACATGAGGGAGCGACAGACCCCGCACTACACATGGGGGAGAGAGAGCGACAGACCCCGCACAGTGAATAGACCAATCCTGACAGACGGGTACAGAGGAGAGCGGACCCTGCCCTCGGGGGCTCACAGTCTACAGGGTAATGGGGAGGAGACAGTAGGGCGGGGATACAAATATATAACACTGACAGACGATAACAGAGGGGAGCGGACCCTGCCCTTCTTGAGGATAAGGGCTCATTCACACGACCGCTTGTCCTGGTCAGTTCCTGTTTTTTTGTGGACCCATGGACAGGACCATCTTTTCAATGTCTTTTGTGTAGGATCGGATGGCACATGGAAGAACTTCCATGTGCATTCGATCCTACAAAAAAACACATCGGATGCCATATGTCCGTTCTGTTATTATGGAACATGTCCTATTCTGTTCTGTAATAACGGACCGTGACTCAATACAAGTCAATGGGCCCGCCAAATCCCCGAAGCCGCATGGAAGCGCTTCCGTGTGACCTCTCTCGGGTGCCGCTGCAGTCTGTGTCCGGCTCCCTGCCAGCCCCGCGGCGGCTCGCACTGCAGTGTGTCAGTGTCTGCCTGCCCTGCAGTATCAGCAGCTTCTCACACTGCAGTGCGTGCAGCCGCGGGGATGACGAGCGCTGCTGTCAGAAGGTTAGATGAGATCATTACCTGCGGTGACGATCTCCTGCTCTTCCGACGTCAGCGCTTGTCACTGCCGTCTATGCCCGCTGCGCTCTCACGTCACGTCTTGCGGGCGGCCCGATACTGTCACTAGTGGTGACGTCACAGGCTCCCGCGATTCTTCGCTGTGAACGCAGCGGGCATAGAAGTCAGTGACAGCGTGACGTCAGGAGAGCAGGAGATCGTCACAGCAGGTAATGATCTCATCTAACCTCCTGATAGCAGCGCTCGTCATCCCCTGCAGTGACCTGGGCTGACCTATTGATGTTAGCTCAGGTCACTGCATTGCTCTCCCAGCCAATGGGGAATGTTCAGTTCTTCATTGACTGGGACATTGACTATGGTATGGATCGTCGTGGGACCCCCTTATTGGATTACGTCGGACCCGGATTTGATTGTTCTTGTCAATAAATTGGTGAAAGAGGGAATGTTTTGGGGAGTGTTTTTTTCAAATAATACTTTTTTTGTTGTCTATTTTTTTTTTATTACTGACTGTGTTCGGGATATCAGGTATCTGATAGACGCGTGACATCACTAACACCAGGGCTTGATGTCAGGTGACAATACACATCTGGCATCAACCCCATATATTACCTTGTTTGCCACCGCACCAGGGCAACGGGTTGAGTTGGGGCGAAGCACCAGGATTGGCACATCTAATGGATGCACCACTTCTTGGGCGGCTGCAGCCTGCTATTTTTAGGCTGGGGAGTGTCTAATAACAGTGGACCTCCCTAGTCTGAGAATACCAGACCACAGCTGTCTGCTTTACCTTGGCTGATGATCCAATTTGGGGGGGACCCCGTGTTTTTTGTTTGAAATTATTTATTTAATGTAAAATAACAGCGTGGGGTGCCCACTGTTTTGGATTATCAGCCAAGGTGAAGCTGTCAGCTGTGGTTTGCAGCAGGGCTGTGGAGTCGGTAAGCCAAACTTTCGACTCCGACTCCTCAATTTCTCTTACTCCGACTCCTACATATATTGCTTATAGTTAAGTGAAAAATGTATTGCAGTACATGAATATGTGTATGTGAACATCAGACATTTAATAATTTTTATGATACAATAATCAAGATATTTGGATAGAACATAAAATATATTTATTGGAATACAACTTTAGAACACAAAACACTAATACCTTGTAAATATGTAATACATTATAATATACAGTAAATTACATATATATCTTGTGTGTGTATTTATCGTGTGTGTGTGTATATATATAATATATATATTACATATTTACAATTAGTTTTTTGTGTTCTAAAGTTGTATTCTAATAAATATATTTTATGTTCTATCCAAATATCCTGATTATTGTATCATAAAAATTATTAAATGTCTGATGTTCACATTGTACTACAATACATTTTTCACTTACATATAAGCATTATACTAACTGTTAATATTTAGTAAAATATTCAGCACATTCTGCATTGCACTCCTGTCCCCACCCAATGTATTATATATTTTAAGAGTCGGAGTCGGTGCATTTTATACCGACTCCGACTCCACCAAAATGAGCTCCGACTCCACAGCCCTGGTTTGCAGGCTGCAGCCGTCTGCTTTACCCTAGCTGACTACAAAAGATAGGGGGGACCCCCACGTGTTTGGGTTTTTTTTTTTTTTTAATTATTTTTTTTGCTAAATACAAGGCTAAAGGCCCGTCACACACAGAGATAAATCTTTGGCAGATCTGTGGTTGCAGTGAGATCATGGACATATTGTTCCATTTGTACACTGCCACAAACCTGGCACTGATTGTCCACAATTTCACTGCAACCACAGATCTGCCGCAGATTTATCTCTGTGTGACAGGGCCTTAAGCACCCTTTAGTGCCACATGAAAGTCACTAAAGGGTGCCAGCTTAGAATATGCAAGGGGGTGGGACATTATATATGTCTCTCATCTATCGATTCGTCTATCCATTATCTATATCCATTCATTCATTCATCCCTCTATCTCTCTGTCTCTATCTCTATCTATCCATCTCTATATCTACTCATCTATTTATCTTCCTTGCTACTTCCGTTTTTTGCGGTCTGCAAAAAAAAAAACAAAACGGAAGGCACACGGACCGTATACGGAACGGATGCCACACAGACGCATCCGTGAAAAAAAGGACCGTTTTTGCGGACCACAAAAAACGGATCGGTCGTGTGAATGTAGCCTAAGAATTAAGTAACCAAAAATACTTAATTCAGCCATTTCATAGACTCAGGTATATACCGTATTTTTCGGATTATAAGACACACTTTTCCTCCCAAAAATATAGGAGGAAAATGAGGGGTGCGTCTTAAAATCCGAATATAGCTTACCGGGGAGCTGTCTGTGCAGCTCTTCGTGCGGGGGCGGCCGGGTGCGTGTCGCTGCATGTGGGAGCGGCCGGGTGCGTGTCGCTGCGTGCGGGGGCGGCCAGGTGCGTGTCGCTGCGTGCGGGGGCGGCCAGGTGCGTGTCGCTGCCTGCGGGGGCGGTTAAGTGCGTGCCTCTGCGTGCGGGGGCGGCCGGGTGCGTGCCTCTGCGTGCGGACGGCCGGGTGCGTGCCTCTGCGTGCGGGCGGCCGGGTGCGTGCCTCTGCGTGCGGGCGGCTGGGTGCGTGCCTCTGCGTGCGGGCGGCCGGGTGCGTGCCTCTGCGTGCGGACGGCCGGGTGCGTTTCCCTGCGTGCGGGCGGCCTCTCTGTGCGGGTGGGCGGCCTGCTGGCTAACATTCTGGGTGGGTGGCTGTGCGGCTGTGCGGACTGCGGTGGCTGGCTGTGCGGTGAGTGTCCCAGTATGTCTGTAGTCCCGGTTTCAAATGATGGCGCTGAGAATCAGTGCGTGCCCAGATGGAGCTTTTGGATGACAGCTCCATCTGCGCAAGCGCCGCTTCGGGAGTCAGTGCGTGCGCAGATGGAGCTCTTGGATGAGAGCTCCATCTGCGCACGCACCGCTCCGGGGGCCATTATTTGAACCGCAACTGCAGACAGGCTGCGACACTCACCGCACAGTCAGCCACCGCAGTCCACACAGCGACCAGCCCTCCCGCCCAGAGTGGCAGTCCCGGCCTGCTCCACCACTGACCCGCCACTGCTGCTGTCACCACTGACCCGCCGCTGTCACCACTAACCTGACGCCGCTGCTAGCACAGCCTCTGCCACCTGTGGTCCCGCTCCACCACTGCTGCCACCCCCCTCTGGTAAGACAAGACCGGAGTATAAGACGGACCCCATTTTTATTTTTTTTTTACCTTTTTTTATCTCTAAATATGCGGTGCGTCTTATAATCAGTTGCGTCTTATAAAACGAAAAATAAGGCAGTTTAGTTGATGTAGCCTAACACATATTTATGAATGCTTTTGTTTCTTACTAACACACACACACACACATATATATATATATATATATATATATATAATCAGTACAGACCAAAAGTTTGGACACACCTTATCATCTCTAGAACAACTTTTAAGAGGAGACTTTGTGCAGCAGCCTTCATGGTAAAATAGCTGCTAGGAAACCACTGCTAAGGACAGATAACAAGCAGAAGAGACTTGTTTGGGCTAAAGAATACAAGGAATGGACATTAGACAAGTGGAAATCTGTGCTTTGGTCTGATGAGTCCAAATTTGAGATCTTTGGATCAAACCACCGTGTCTTTGTAGAAAAGTTGAACGGATGGACTCTACATGCCTGGTTCCCACCGTGAAGCATGGAGGAGGAGGTGTGATGGTGTGGGGGGGCTTTGCTGGTGACACTGTTGGGGATTTATTAAAAATTGAAGGCATACAGAACCAGCATGGCTACCACAGCATCTTGCAGCGGCGTGCTATTCCATCCGGTTTGCGTTTGGTTGGACAATAATTTATTTTTCAACAGGACATTGACCCCAAACACACCTCCAGGCTGTGTAAGGGCTATTTGACTAAGAAGGAGAGTGATGGGGTGCTACACCAGATGACCTGGCCTCCACACTCACCAGACCTGAACCCAATCGAGATGGATTGGGGGGTGAGCTGGACCGCAGAGTGAAGGTAAAAGGGCCAACAAGTGCTAAGCATCTCTGGGAACTCCTTCAAGACTGTTGGAAAACCATTTCCGGTGACTACCTCTTGAAGCTCATGAAGAGAATGCCAAGAGTGTGCAAAGCAGTAATCAAAGCAAAAGGTGGCTACTTTGAAGAACCTAGAATATGAGACATATTTTCAGCTGTTTCACACATTTTTAAGTATTTCATTCCACATGTTTTAATTCATAGTTCTGATGCCTTCAATGTGAATCTACAATTTTTGGAATCATGAAAATAAAGAAAACACTTTTAATGAGGAATTGTGTCCAAACTTTTGGTCTGTACAGTATATGTGTGTGTATATGTGTGTATGTATGTATATATATATATATATATATATATATATATATATATATATATATATATATATATATATATATATATATATATATAAAATTATATTCCTTAATATTCCCCGTCGTCCCACCTTAGAGACGGAGAGAACAGTGCGGTGTAATCCACATCATCCTCCGGTGTCCTCCAATGTATTCAATGAGAGAAAAATTTATGGTAAATGCAGAAATACAATTTTTACACCTAAAACGCAGGGGACTCGGGTACAAGAGATTTTTTATCTTTCATTGTCGCCAATGTCCAACATGGCTTAATTCTACGTATTGATTTGTAAAGTTGATTGTTACAGTGTATATTTGTCTCCCCCACCCTCATTACCCTGTAGACTGTAAACCCAGGAGGGTGTTGAGGTGAGACTACAACAGATCTCTTGAGGTCTGACAGCAGTGTTCAGATTATAATATCGTGTGTGCACACGAGAAAGAATAAAATAACGGACTATGAGTCAGTTATGAACCTTCTCCATGACGGACGCCAGAGATTCTGCCTCAGTTTATTGTTCAGAAAATTTAGTAAAGGGTGTAGACAACATATAGTCCAATCAAATATCACAGGCTGGACTCAGGACGTATAGGAATTTGTCATAGTCTCTGCTGGATTGGTTATTCCAAACTTTGGGAATTCCTCTGTTTCTCATCTTCTTGGGCATTGGCCAGGATGTAGGAGCCATCTTTGTTACATATGCTAGTACCCAGCACCCCTCATTTTCCTCCTATATTTTTGGGAGGAAAAGTGTGTCTTATAATCCGAAAAATACGGTATATACCTGAGTCTATGAAATGGCTGAATTAAGTATTTTTGCCGGCCGCTCATTATTCAATCTTGTATTCCCTGCTTTCCGCGCCCACCGGCGCCTATGATTGGTTGCAGTCTGACACGCCTCCACGATGATTGACAGCTGTCTCACTGCAACCAATCACAGCTGCCGGTGGGTGGGTCTATATCATGAAGTAAAATAAATAATTAAAAAAAACGGCGTGCGGTCCCCCCCAATTTTGATACCAGCCAGGGTAAAGTCACACAGCTGAAGGCTGTTATTCTCAGGATGGGGAGCTCCACATTATGGGGAGCCCCCCCCTAAAAATATCATCCTGGAGCCGCCCAGAATAGCCGCATCCATGAGATGCGACTGTCCCGGGACTTTACCCGGCTCATCCCGAATTGCCCTGGTGCGGTGGCAATCGAGGTAATAAGGAGTTAATGGCAGCAGCCCATAGCTGTTATAAGTCCTAGGTTAATCATGGCAGATGTCTCACCAAGATACCTTCCATGATTAACCTGTTAGTTAAAGAAAATAAAAACACACATCCAAAAAATCCTTTATTTGTAATAAATGACAAAAAACAACAACCTCTTTCACCACTTTATTAAAGTCCCCAAATACCCTTCCATGTCCGACGTAATCCACCGAGGTCCCACGACGCTTTCACCTCTGCTACATCAGAATCTGACAGAGAGCGGTCACAGAGCACGACCCCTCTCTATGAGCTCCCCGCAGCGACTGAAGTGAGTCGCGCTATCAGCGATGACGTCACTCAGGTTACCCGCGGCCACAGATCTCAGTGGGAGGACTTCTGCTGTGGCCGCGGGTGACCTCAGTGACGGCACTGCTGATAGCGCCGATCACTTCTGTCACTCGGGAAAATCAGGCCATGCCACACAGCCAGAGCCGCGGGATGACAATGAAGTCGGGTGAAGTTCATCCGACTTCATTCTGATCGTGCGGCTCTGTCTGTGTCTGCTGTCAGCGGCCATATAGCAGAGCTGAATGGCAGATGACATAGAAAAAACGGATCCGTCAAAAATAAGCCAAAAAACTGCATGCGAACGCAAGTGAACGGTCCGTTTTTATGCTGGATCCGGTAGACGGATCCAGTTAAAAAACGTTCAGGTCACTAGTGGTGGCATGCATTGGAAGCCAAAAAAAAAGGATCCAGTAACATGCAGTTTGCGTTTTTTTGCCTACAGGCAAAAAACGCTCATGTGCAGCTATCCTACTAATGAGGAAAAGCTTAATCTTCTCCACCTCAGGGTCAGGATCCGTCCGCTCTGCACAGCCCGAGCACTGCCCTGCCCACAGCACTGCCCCGCCCACAGCACTGCCCCGCCCACAGCTCTGCCCCGCCCCTTTCGGTGACGTCATCCCTTCAGGAAATCTGCAGGACGAGTCCTCCCCCAGCACAGAGCGGAGAACTACAGATCCCAGCGCTCTGCAGAGACACAGACTCGTTGCTGGGCGGCACCACAAGTCCCAGCCACACTAATGTCACACTGCGCCTGCGCCCCCAGTGCTGGCCACAGAGCAAGTGCAGCGCCACCTACAGGCAGAAGCCGGGAATAAGGGTAAATACCGGATTCTCTGGAAACGTTTCTCCGAGTTGTTTCCTGTGAAATCTCCGTTATTTCATCTTCTCATCTTTTCTCCATTCAGATTCCTCCAATAAAGAATCCTCTGAAGAAAAGAGGCAAAATGGCGGCGAGGATCATTCACCTCACCCTGGAGCTCATCTCCCATCTTACTGGAGAGGTGAGAGGCTGTGACGTCACCACATGACATCATTATCTATGGGGATAACAGAGGATATGACCGGGGAGGTGAGAGGCTGTGACGTCACCACATGACATCATTATCTATGGGGATAACAGAGGATATGACCAGGGAGGTGAGAGGCTGTGACGTCATCACATTACATCATTATCTATGGGGATAACAGAGGATATGACCGGGGAGGTGAGAGGCTGTGACGTCATCACATTACATCGTTATCTATGGGAATAACAGAGGATATGACCGGGGAGGTGAGAGGCTCTGATGTCATCACATTACATCATTATCTATGGGGATAACAGGATATGACCGGGGAGGTGAGAGGCTCTGATGTCATCACATTACATCATTATCTATGGGGATAACAGAGGATATGACCGGGGAGGTGAGAGGCTCTGATGTCATCACATTACATCATTATCTATGGTAATAACAGAGGATATGACCGGGGAGGTGAGAGGCTCTGATGTCATCACATTACATCATTATCTATGGGAATAACAGAGGATATGACCGGGGAGGTGAGAGGCTGTGACGTCATCACATTACATCATTATCTATGGGGATAACAGAGGATATGACCGGGGAGGTGAAAGGCTCTGATGTCATCACATTATATTATTATCTATGGGAATAACAGAGGATATGACCGGGGAGGTGAGAGGTTCTGATGTCATCACATTACATCATTATCTATGGGGATAACAGAGGATATGACCGGGGAGGTGAGAGGCTCTGATGTCACCACATTACATCATTATATATGGGAATAACAGAGGATATGACCGGGGAGGTGAGAGGTTCTGATGTCATCACATCACATCATTATCTATGGGGATAACAGAGGATATGACCGGGGAGGTGAGAGGTTCTGATGTCATCACATTACATCATTATCTATGGGGATAACAGAGGATATGACCGGGGAGGTGAGAGGTTCTGATGTCATCACATTACATCATTATCTATGGGAATAACAGAGGATATGACCGGGGAGGTGATGGACTCTGGAAATGTCTGTAGTGATATTATTAATGTCTCCACACTCAGGATTACATAGTAGTGAAGACCTCTAGTGATCGCTGTCAGGCCCCTGTGTGTGAAGGACGGGGAGGAACCCTGAGCCCAATCCCGGGGCCTCCACCTCACTCCCGGATACATGAGGACATCAAAGACCAGAAGATCCTAAAACTCACCAACAAGATGCTGGAGCTGCTGACTGGAGAGGTGACACTGCTGGGAATGTTAGGACATTATACAGGACAGCACTGGAGGATTCTGGGTGATGACTGTATCATTGTGTTGTCAGGTTCCTATAAGGTGTCAGGACGTCACCGTCTATTTCTCCATGGAGGAGTGGGAGTATCTAGAAGGACACAAGGAGCGGTACAAGGAGGTGCTGATGGAGGAGCCCCAGCCCCGCACATCACCAGGTAATAGACAGGACTGAATACACCCGGCCTATAATTATCTGTATGTAATAATGATGTCCGTCCTGTCTGTGTCTCCTGCAGGTCTCTCCAGTACGAGGACGACCCCAGAGAGATGTCCCGCTCCTCCTCCTCCTCCACAGGATCCTCAGGTAGATGGAGATCTCCCCTATGAGGTGTAGACGGCTGTGACCTCCTTGTGTTCAGTCTTGTTTTCTCCTCCAGTATTAGATGTTTTATACTTGTGTAATGAGAGCGGTGGAGACGGCAGGATCACAGCTGACCACAGACCTCACATGTCCGGATCTTATCTCCATTATTCCTGGGGACTTTTACAATATTTTGTTTTGCAGCTTTTGGACCCGGATAAAGATCTGAGCAATATTAATTCTCCAGAGAGAAATGTGAGGGGCGATCAGCGGAGTAACGAGGGGATTCCTACAGATCACCGCCCCGGTGAGGCTCTTAGATGTATAGTCACTTTTTTAGCCAAAATCTTGCTCCTTTATGATGCAATACTGTTATGTGATGTCACAGGTTGTGGATTTATAATCTGGATGATAAGATACAGCCGGGGATGAATTATACTAATGTGACTGCAGCCGGTTTCTTCATCATCCGCGGTCAGTCCTGATGAAGAAAAAGTATTTGTCCAATTTGGGACTAAGAAGCCATCGTCTCCTATTACACTCATGTTAGTGTTTGATAACATTATAAAGAATATGGAGACATAAACCCCAATATCAGTGACTGACAGCCGGGCTCCCGCCATACTGATTGGGATTGGAGATAACGCTGAGCCTCATCTTTACCCCTTAAGATGCTGCGCTTAGTAGCAAAGAAGGACTCTAGGTGGTTAGATAATGGAGGGGACTTTCTCTCTCACCCATGAGACCCAATGGACTAAATAAATATATTTTTTTGAAAAATGAATGTGCACCGGAATAAAAAAAATCTAAAACCTTTTTATTTTTACAAATATAGAAAATAGACTCCTATAGAGTGTAACCCATATAATAAAGGTAATACGTTATTTTGACATAAAGGGTTTCTTGAAGTCAAACAGAAGAGAAGGTATTTTCCCTCTGGAAATAGAAATACCAGGTTACGGGGAAGTTGGGTTATTGGGGATAACCTAAAGGTGGTAAAGGCCAGGACTTTATCCTCAATCCCAATCTCCAGAGTAAAGGCCATAGAGATCAGAGGATGACTGATCGGCTTGGCCTAACAATTGGAATCTATAACCAGAAATGCTTAGATCCTGAAACCCATCATTAATGGGTACAAGATGGAGTTACTCTCCAATCCAACGTTGTATTAAGTGATGCCACGCCTACTAGTCGAATTCTGACTGGGATAATGCATATCGCAGAATTGCGTTGTTTTACCGCCGTTCTCAGCTCAAAAACCGGTGAATCCTCGCAGCACACAGTGTGCGCACTGGGAGGGTGCATAAGTCTGCAGTCACAAAGAGAGACTGACGACTTAACATTTAAGGCCAGAGAACCCCTTTAACAGAGTAGCTGTGACTCCAGACAATCATCCATCCAGAAATAACCAGCACTGAGGCATGTGAGCAGTGAGTGTAAATGGCTTCTCCCAAAATGTAATGGGGCAAACCAAACAAGAAATTGCACCCTCCTGAATAGAAGTGAAACTGGAAGGCAAAACATAAGAAATAAAGACAACATCCTTCATTAGTTGTACGAACACAAAACAGGCAGTGTCCAACCAAGAGGGAAAGCAACAAACAACCAGAGAGCACCGGTTTGAACCCCAGAGAGGAGCCATGAGAATACCTTAGTAGGCATGAAATCCTTCATTGCCTCCCAGACGCACTGTGTGGAGGAATCGTGACAGCGCCCTCTTCTAGGCGTCATCTGCATCTCTATACAAAGCCGGGCGTACCTCTCGGCATTGAGCATGTCCAACGTCAGGTGTAGGCTCACTGCTCATGGTCAGAAGTCACCGCACTTCCGGTCATGCACACTATGTATATCTGAAGCCAACAACAGAAGAATCCAAGAAAAGGAACACCGGGCACTAATCAGCTCACCGACCGACCTCCAAGCAAATTCACCTTTCCACTCAAAGTCCGGTACAGCTCGCTCCGGGATAGTTACAGCTTTACTCCGGGCACTGGTGCTCCTTCCAAGCATAAGTCCCATCCATAAGAAGCAAATGAAGAGGAGGGCTCTCACCGGGCTGCCGTATACAAAAAGTCTGTTTATTTCATCATCAGGTAAAATATAAAAACAGCGGGGGAGAGGAGGGGGAAATGCACGGCACAGCAGACGACGGCCGTTTAGTGCTTAACAAGCAATTCAACAGGTCTACAAACACATGACGTCAGATCCCCTTTCTTATAGGGCAACACCCCACAGAGGAAATATCAGAAACTTATAAAAACATTTTAAAAACATCAATAAACAACAAAACTATTTCAAATATGGTCCACTAGAGAATACTATTTATTCAATTATTAACAGAAATTGTCATTTAATACAGAAAGATGGGGATCTAACCGATTTGGCAAGACATAGACCAATAGTAGGCTTCAAAAAAATGCAAAAAATTGGGTGATATTTTGGTTAAAAAAAGATATGTGCCACCCACTACCTGGTTGCATAAATATAGCCCAAAGGGGAATTACAAGTGTGGCAGTTGTTCATTTTGCAAGTTTCACTGCACAGATAGACCTCTAAAAATAGGGAACATCTGGCATATTACTAAACAACTGATCACTTGCAAAACCAAAATGGTGGTATGTATCATTTTTTGCCCGTGCGGAATGTACATCGGGAAAACTATCCGGCCGCTCTTTGTTAGATTTAGAGAGCACCGCAACTCTGTAGAGACAGGTATTGGTGCAACTAAAATGATTTCACATGTTAGAGACATACATGGAGCCAATAAAAATATACTAGTGTTGAGGATAAGAATTGAGTATCCAAAAAATACTTAATTCAGCCATTTCAAAGACTCAGGTATATAGTTTAGTAGATGTAAACTAACACACATATTTATGAATGTTCTTGTTTCCTACTAACGTGTATATATGTATTTCTTTTTCGCTCCTAATTGGGAGACCCAGACAATTGGGTGTATAGCTACTGCCTCCGGAGGCCGCACAAAGTACTACACTTAAAAGTGTAAGGCCCCTCCCCTTCTGGCTATACACCCCCCCGTGGGAGCACGGGTCCTTCAGTTTTTGCTTTGTGCGAAGGAGGTCAGACACGCACGCATAGCTCCACTGTTTAGTCAGCAGCAGCTGCTGACTATGTCGGATGGAAGAAAAGAGGACCCATACAAGGGTCCCCAGCATGCTCCCTTCTCACCCCACTTTCTGTCGGTGGTGCTTGTTAAGGTTGAGGTACCCATTGCGGGTACGGAGGCTGGAGCCCACATGCTGATTCCTTCCCCATCCCCATTAGGGCTCTGGGCGAAGTGGGATTTTACCGGTCTCCAGGCACAGAGACCGTGCTCCATCCGCAGCCCCTGGAGAAGCCGCTGGATTTGGAGCTGAGTATCGTCAGGGACATGGCCCTGCTCCGTCAAGGTACTCTGTGTCCCCGTGCATACGCGCGCACACCGCAGCATTGCTGGGTGTGTTAGTGCGCCGGGGACAACAGCGCTGCTGCGCTTGTGCCATTTCCTCACTTCAGCTTAGCTGAGTGGGTAGACTCGGGGAGAACGGTCGCGCCGGCCGCTGGGACTGCGACGCGGCTGGGACTTGTGGTGCGCCGGGGACTTCCGCGCTGGCCGTGCATATATCACGGCCGCGCTTATTACTACAGTCCCCGGCTTTTGCGGCCTAGTTCGTTCGTTCCCGCCTCCGCACCTGCCAGTCAGGAGGAGGGCGGGACGCTGTACAGAGCATCAGCGCTGAGGGCTGGAGTCTTTTTTACATACTCCAGCCCTCACACCAGGCACAGTAGGACGCAGTTTCCCGCTCTTTGTTTGTGGCACGCCCACGGTCCGCCCCTCTTCACAGAACGCCGGCAGCCATTCCTGCCTGCACGCTGAGCTGCAGAGGGGAGACGGGGAGACCCAGACACGGGATTCTACGGCCTCATACCCGCTGTTCAGCGGGCGGTAAGCAGCCCTCAAGGGCTCACCCCCACTTGTGCCGTTTGTATACTGAGTATTTTGTGTTTGCAAATACTTTGTACTGTACGGTCGCTGGTGATTCTCGGCTATATACCCTCCTAGATTACAAGGAGGCAACAGCATGTCGTCCGCAAAACGCAAGGGTGCCAAGGCACAGACATTATATGCTGCCTGTACCGCATGTGGGGCTGCTCTACCGGCAGGTTCCACTGACCCCCATTGTGTGCAGTGCTCGGCCCCTGTGCAACTTGCACAGCCGGGGCCTCTGCTGGACGTGACCCAGAGTGTACCACCTGTGAATGCTGTCCAGGTGACAGGAACGGAGTTTGCAGCTTTTGCTGACAGATTGTCTATGACCATGTCAAGGATTCTTGAAACATTGCAGTCTAGACCAGTAACTCAGACCATGGACACTGTGGCATCATTGCTCCCTGGTCCCCCTCAGCTGGAACACTTCCAAGCTCCGGGGGTGTCACATGCACCCCAGGGTGACGATTCTGACTCGGACGACAGTCCCAGACAACCTAAGCGGGCTCGTTATGAGGGGCCCTCAACTTCGTCTCACTGGTCAGGATCCCAGCGGGACGAATCTATGGGTGATGAGGCGGATGTAACTGATCAAGATTCTGATCCTGGGTCCGCTCTCAATCTGGATACACCGGATGGTGACGCCATAGTGAATGATCTTATAGCGTCCATCAATAGGATGTTAGATATTTCTCCGCCAGCTCCTACTGAGGAGGAGGCAGCTTCACAGCAGGAGAAATTCCATTTCAGATACCCCAAGCGTAAATTAAGCACTTTTCTGGACCACGCTGACTTTAGAGATGCAATCCAGAAACACCACGCTTATCCTGAGAAGCGGTTTTCTAAACGGCTTAAAGATACACGCTATCCTTTTCCCCCTGACGTGGTCAAGGGTTGGACCCAGTGTCCCAAGGTGGACCCTCCAATCTCCAGGCTTGCAGCTAGATCCTTAGTTGCAGTAGAAGATGGAGCGGCACTTAAAGATGCCACTGACAGGCAGATGGAGCTCTGGCTGAAATCCATCTATGAAGCTATTGGAGCGTCGTTGGCGCCAGCTTTCGCAGCCGTATGGGCACTCCAAGCTATTTCAGCTGGGCTTATACAAGTCGACTCGGTCACACGTACATCTGCCCCGCAGGTGGCACCATTGACCTCTCAAATGTCTGCATTCGCGTCTTACGCGATTAATGCTGTCCTGGACTCTACGAGCCGTACGGCGGTGGCGTCAGCCAACTCCGTGGTTTTGCGCAGGGCCCTGTGGTTGAGAGAATGGAAAGCAGATTCTGCTTCCAAGAAGTGCTTAACCAGTTTGCCCTTTTCTCGTGACCGATTGTTTGGGGAGCGTTTGGATGAAATCATTAAACACTCCAAGGGTAAGGACTCATCCTTACCTCAACACAGACAAAACAAGCCCCAACAAAGGAGGGGTCAGTCTGGTTTTCGGTCCTTTCGAGGCTCAGGCAGGTCCCATTTCTCCTCGTCCAAAAGGACTCAAAAGGATCAGAGAGGTTCAGATTCTTGGCGGACGCAGTCACGCCCAAAAAAGACAGCAGGAAGAACCGTTACCAAGACGGCTTCCTCATGACTCTCAGCCTCCTCTCTCCGCATCCTCGGTCGGTGGCAGGCTCTCCCGCTTTGGCGGCATTTGGCTGTCACAGGTCAAAGACCGTTGGGTGAGGGACATTCTGTCTCACGGGTACAGGATAGAGTTCAGCTCTCGTCCTCCAACTCGTTTCTTCAGAACTTCCCCACCACCCGACCGAGCCGATGCTCTGCTGCAGGCGGTGGCCGCTCTAAAGGCGGAAGGAGTGGTGACTTCCGTTCCTCTTCAGGAACATGGTCACGGTTTTTACTCCAATCTGTTTGTGGTGCCAAAGAAGGACGGGTCCTTTCGGCCCGTCCTGGATCTAAAGTTGCTCAACAAACACGTAAAAACCAGGAGGTTCCGGATGGAATCTCTCCGCTCCGTCATAGCCTCAATGTCTCAAAGGAGATTTCTTAGCATCAATAGACATCAAGGATGCTTATCTTCACGTGCCGATTGCGCCAGAGCATCAGCGTTTTCTACGCTTCGTTCTAGAAAGCGAACACCTGCAGTTCGTAGCGTTACCTTTCGGGCTGGCAACAGCCCCTCGGGTCTTCACCAAGGTCATGGCAGCAGTAGTAGCTGTCCTGCACTCGCAGGGTCACTCCGTGATCCCGTATTTGGACGATCTACTTATAAAGGCACCCTCTCAAGAGGCATGCCAACACAGTCTGAACGTGGCACTGAAGACTCTCCAGAGTTTCGGGTGGATTATCAACTTTTCAAAGTCAAATCTAACCCCGACCCAATCACTAACATATCTTGGCATGGAGTTTCATACTCTCTCAGCGATAGTGAAGCTTCCACTGGACAAGCAGTGCTCTCTGCAGACAGGGGTGCAATCTCTCCTGCAGAACCAGTCCCACTCCTTGAGGCGCCTCATGCATTTCCTAGGGAAGATGGTGGCAGCAATGGAAGCAGTCCCTTTCGCGCAGTTTCATCTGCGCCCTCTACAATGGGACATTCTCCGCCAATGGGACGGGAAGTCGACGTCCCTCGACAGGGATGTCTCCCTCTCTCAGGCAACCAAGGACTCTCTCCGATGGTGGCTTCTTCCCACCTCATTGTCAAAAGGAAAGTCGTTCCTACCCCCATCCTGGGCGGTGGTCACGACAGATGCGAGCCTATCAGGGTGGGGAGCAGTGTTTCTTCACCACAGGGCTCAGGGTACGTGGACTCAGAGAGAGTCCACCCTTCAGATCAATGTTCTGGAAATCAGAGCAGTCTATCTTGCTCTGCGAGCCTTCCAACAGTGGCTGGAGGGCAAGCAGATCCGGATTCAGTCGGACAATTCCACAGCGGTGGCGTACATCAACCACCAAGGGGGAACACGCAGTCGACAAGCCTTTCAAGAAGTCCGGCGGATTCTGACGTGGGTGGAAAACACAGCATCCACCATATCCGCAGTTCACATCCCAGGCGTGGAAAACTGGGAAGCAGACTTTCTCAGTCGCCAGGGCATGGACGCAGGGGAATGGTCCCTTCACCCAGACGTGTTTCAGGAGATCTGTCGCCGCTGGGGGATGCCGGACGTCGACCTGATGGCGTCACGGCACAACAACAAGGTCCCGGTTTTCATGGCACGGTCTCACGATCACCGAGCTCTGGCGGCAGACGCCTTAGTTCAGGATTGGTCGCAGTTCCGACTACCTTATGTGTTCCCACCTCTGGCATTATTGCCCAGAGTGATCCGCAAAATCAGGTCCGACTGCCGTTGCGCCATTCTCGTCGCTCCAGACTGGCCAAGGAGGTCGTGGTACCCGGATCTGTGGCATCTCACGGTAGGACAACCGTGGGCGCTACCAGGCCGTCCAGACTTGCTGTCTCAAGGGCCGTTTTTCCATCTGAATTCTGCGGCCCTGAACCTGACTGTGTGGCCATTGAGTCCTGGGTCCTAGGGACCTCAGGTTTATCTCATGATGTTGTTGCCACCATGAGACAGGCTAGGAAACCATCCTCCGCCAAGATCTACCACAGAACGTGGAAGATATTCTTATCTTGGTGCTCTGCTCAGGGAGTTTCTCCCTGGCCATTTGCATTGCCTATTTTTCTTTCCTTCCTGCAGTCTGGGTTGGAAAAAGGTTTGTCGCTTAGCTCCCTTAAAGGACAAGTTTCTGCGCTATCCGTATTCTTTCAGAAGCGCCTGGCGCGACTTCCTAAGGTACGCACGTTCCTGCAAGGGGTTTGTCATATCATTCCCCCTTACAAGCGGCCATTGGAACCCTGGGATCTGAACAAGGTTCTGATTGCTCTCCAGAAGCCACCTTTCGAGCCTATGAAGGAGATTTCCTTTTCTCGGCTTTCACAGAAAGTGGCTTTTCTGGTGGCGGTCACGTCTCTTCGGAGAGTGTCAGAGCTGGCGGCGTTATCTTGCAAATCTCCCTTCCTGGTGTTTCACCAAGACAAGGTAGTACTGCGTCCAATTCCAGAGTTTCTTCCCAAGGTGGTATCTTCCTTTCATCTCAATCAGGATATCACTTTACCATCTTTGTGTCCGCATCCAGTTCACCAATTTGAAAAGGGTTTACATCTGTTGGACCTGGTGAGAGCACTCAGGATCTACATTTCCCGCACGGCGTCTCTGCGCCGTTCGGATGCACTCTTTATCCTGGTCGCTGGTCAGCATAAAGGGTCGCAAGCTTCCAAATCCACCCTTGCGCGGTGGATCAAGGAACCAATTCTTCACGCCTACCGTTCTGCTGGGCTTCCGACTCCTTCTGGACTGAAGGCCCATTCTACCAGAGCCGTGGGTGCGTCCTGGGCATTACGGCATCAGGCTACGGCTCAGCAGGTGTGCCAGGCGGCTACCTGGTCGAGTCTGCACACTTTCACCAAGCATTATCAGGTGCATACCTACGCTTCGGCGGATGCCAGCCTAGGTAGACAAGTCCTGCAGGCGGCGGTGGCCCACCTGTAAGGAAGGGCTGCCTGACAGCCCGATCGCGAGGTATTATTTTACCCACCCAGGGACTGCTTTTGGACGTCCCAATTGTCTGGGTCTCCCAATTAGGAGCGAAAAAGAAGAAGGGAATTTTGTTTACTTACCGTAAATTCCTTTTCTTCTAGCTCCAATTGGGAGACCCAGCACCCGCCCTGTTTTTCTGAGGGTATTTGTTTTTCGGGTGCACATGTTGTTCATGTTAATAACTTACGTTCTCCGATATTGTTTATCGGATTGAATTTGTGTTTGAAACAGTTATTGGCTTTCCTCCTTCTTGCTTTTGCACTAAAACTGAAGGACCCGTGCTCCCACGGGGGGGTGTATAGCCAGAAGGGGAGGGGCCTTACACTTTTAAGTGTAGTACTTTGTGCGGCCTCCGGAGGCAGTAGCTATACACCCAATTGTCTGGGTCTCCCAATTGGAGCTAGAAGAAAAGGAATTTACGGTAAGTAAACAAAATTCCCTTCATTGTATATTTAGTGATTTTCCTTAAACACAGTATATATCAGTATATGTAACTTTAACCCCTTCAGCCCCCAGCCTGTTTTCACCTTAACGACCCGGCCATTGTTTGCAATTTTTACCAGTGTCACTTTGACAGGTTATAACTCTGGAACGCTTCAACGGATCCTGGCGATTCTGATTGTGCTTCATGTCAGTGGTAAATTTACGCCGATATTTTTTGCGCTTATGTGTGAAAATTGTGGAAATTTGCCGAAAATTTTGAAAATTTCGCACTTTTCAAAATTTGAAATTTTATGCCCATAAATCTGTTAGATATGTCACACAAAATAGTTACTATATAACATTTCCCACTTGTCTAATTTATACCAGCACAATTTTCGAAACAAATTTTTTTTCCGTTAGGAAGTTAGAAGGGTTCAAAGTTCATCAGCAATTTTTCATTTTTCCAACAAAATTTACAAACAAAAATTTTTTTTAGGTACCACATCACATTTGAAGTGACTTTGAGAGGCCGAGGTGACAGAAAATACCCAAAAGTGACCCCATTCTAAAATATGCACCCCTCCTCACACTGCTCAAAACTACATCCAAGAAGTTTATTAACCCTTTAGGAGCTTTACAGCAACCAAAGCAATGTGGAAGGAAAAAAATGAAAATTTTACTTTTTAACACAAAAATGTTACTTTAGCCATAATATTTAGCATTTTCACAAGGGTATCAGGAAAAATGCACCATAAAATTAATTGTGCAATTTCTCCTGAGTACACCGATATCTCATATGTGGGGGAAATCAATTGGGTGCACGGCAGGGCTCAGAAGAGGAGGAGCATCATTTGAATTTTTCAAAGCAAAATTGTCTGGAATAAATAGCAGATGCGATGTTGCGTTTGGAGACCCCCTGAGGTGCCTAAACAATGGAGCTCCCCCACAAGTGACCCCATTTTGGAAACTAGACCCCTCATGGAATTTATCTAGATGTTTATTGAGCACTTTGAACCTCTGGGGGCTTCACAAAAGTTAATAACTTTGAGCCGTGAAAATAATAAAAAAAAAAAATTACCACGAAATTGTTACTTCAACCAGGTAGCTTTTTTTTTTTTACAAGGGTATCAGGAAAAATTGAAACATTTTCTCCTGAGTACACAGATACCTCACATGTGGTGGAAATCAAATGTTTGGGCGCACAGCAGGGCTCGGATGGCAAGGAGCGACATTTGACTTTTCAAACGCAAAATTTTCTGGAATCGTTAGTGGATGCCATGTTGTGTTTAGAGACCCCCTGAGGTGCCTAAACAATGGAGCTCCCCCACTTTGGAAACTAGACCGCTCATGTAATTTATCTAGATGTTTACTGAACACTTTGAACCCCTGGAGGCTTCACAAAAGTTTAGAATGTTCAGCCGTGAAAATATATATATTTTTTTTTACCATGAAATTGTTATTTCAACCAGGTAGCTTTTTTTTCCACAAGGGTATCAGGAAAAAATGCACCATAAAATGTATTGTGCAATTTCTCCTGAGTACACAGATACCTCATATGTGGTGGAAAGTAATTGTTTGGGCACACGGCGGGGCTCAGAAGAGAAGGAGCGCCATTTCACAGCAAAATTGGTTGGAATTATTAGCGTACGTCATGTTGCGTTTGGAGACCCCCTAAGGTGCCTAAACAATGGAGCTCCCCCACAAGTGACCTCATTTTGTAAACTAGACCCCCCATGGCATAAATCTAGATGGGTAATGAGCATTTTGAACCCTCACGTGCTTCATACATTGAGGCATAAAAACAAAAAAGTACTTTTTTTTCCACAAAATTGTTATTTTAGGCTCAATTTTTTAATTTGTACAGGGGTAACAGGATAAATTGGACCGCAAAATTTGTTGGGCAATTTGTTCTGAGTACGCTGATACCTCATATGTGGCAGAAAACCACTGTTTGGGCGCACGGCAGAGCCCCAGAGGGAAGGAGCGTCATTTGACTTTTTAAATGGAAAATTAGCTGGAATCGTTAGCCGCACCATGTTTCGTCTGGGGATCCCCCTGATGTGCCCAAACAGTGGAGCTCCCCCACATGTGACCCCATGTTGGAAACTAGACCCCCCCCATACAAAGAAATATTAGTTTGGCAAAATAAAAAATACGGACGTCAGTAAAATATATATATATATATATAGATAGATAGATAGATAGATAGATATATAGTAGAAATGAGGAATCCCGGTGCACCGCTTGCTCCACGTGATGCCGTATATGCCGCAGTTCTAACCCCGGCAAAGCATAGAAGAGATCCAGGTGCAGACTCAGTATGCAGACCACAAATACTCCAAAGAAGAAAGAGAGTCGCTCTCCACGAAGATCTCCATGTCATTCCATCTTTATTCTAAAAAAGCATGCAGGTACAGGCAGTCAGGAGGGTGAGACAAGCCATACAACGCCGGACCGGCATAATATATATGAGCGCCTGCAACTGACACTAAGGCAAGTGCCACACGTGAGAGCAATGCACAAATCTCGCATTGCATCACCCGGCACAGCCGCACACTCCTGTCTGGAAGAGAGCGGCTGTGCCGGATGATGCGGTGTGAGACTTGTGCATCGCTCTCATGTGTGGCACTGGGCTGACCCTTACAATATTCAGTAAAAAATACTGTAGTTGACAATTACTACAGTATAATTTTACTGGCCCTAAACTAAGTTTATTTGTATTTCTTTCTTAGTTTACAGAAAAAAAATCAGGACGAACGCACGGATGTGCTGCAAAAAGGGGGGGACTAGGTGGGATGGAAAAAAAGATGGATGGAGGATGGGAGAGGGCGCGGCAGAGTATGGGAGAGGGCACGGCGGATGGAGGAGCGGCGGAGGATGGGTAAGGGCACAATGGATGCAGGAGCGGCGGAGGAAGGTGGGGGGGAGGGTGGAAGGGGAGTGGGAGGTGAGATTGAGGATAGCTACCTTACAGAATGGATCTAGGTAGCAGGATTGCAGCAGATCCGGGAGGGGGCAGAGGATTAAGGGGATGGGAGAGAGCAGGCAGCAGATCAGGGAGGGGGCAGAGGCTGATGGGGAGGGGGCAGAGGTTGATGGGGAGAGTGCGGCGGCTGATTGGGAGAGTGCGGCGGCTGATTGGGAGAGTGCGGCGGCTGATTGGGAGAGTGCGGCGGCTGATTGGGAGAGTGCGGCGGCTGATTGGGAGAGTGCGGCGGCTGATGGGGAGAGTGCGGCGGCTGATGGGGGAGTGGAGCGGCAGATGCAGGGGCGGCGCAGCGGCGAATACAAGGAGGCAGCAGAAAGAGAGCAGCGGCGTCAGATGCGGGGGGGTGCAGCGTGAGGAGAGCAGCGGCGTCAGATGCCCCCATGCATCTGACGCCGCTGCTCTCCTCCCGCTGCGCCACCCCCTGCATCTGACGCTGCTGCTCTCTTTCTGCTGAGTAGCGGCGTAACATGTAGGGGCGCAGCGGGAGAGTAGCGGCTTCACATGCAGGGGCGCAGCGGGAGAGCAGGGGCGAAGCAGATGGAGGAGGGCAGCGGTGGATCGGGGGCTGTGACTCACAGATGGGCACCCGCAGGGATCGCTCTCCTCAGATTCCACGGAGGGAGAAGCTAAGGAGAGCGATCTACAGGTCACCCGGTCCCAGATGCACGGTGCTTGGAGAGATCGGTCACAAGGCCGATCTCTCCAATCAGAGCTGGGGGCGGGTGCAGTAAAGCTCACAGAGCTCCAGCCAATGGCCAGTGCTGCAGCTGCACTGACATAGCTGGATTTCAATGCTTCAGCCATTTACAATGGCTGAAACATTACACTGGCTGTGATTGGCTGAGCGGCGTTCGTCAGCCAATCACAGCCTCCGTAGGTCCGGGAAGGAGACACCACCCCTTTTGAGGTCAGGTACAAGTCCTCTCCTTCCCGAATCTACAGTTTTTGAAAACCAATCGCGGTGCCTGGGGCTCCGGGGCCGCGATTTCGCCGTGACGGATGTATCCGTCATGGGTCTTTAAGTACCAGGGCACCATGATGGCTAGATCCGTCAAAGGTCGTGAAGGGGTTAAAGATGGAGCCTACATCCTGGCCAACTCCCAAGACGATGAACAAAGGAATTCCTAAAAGCTTGGACTGACCAATCCAAAAGAGGATATGCTAATTTCTATATGTCTTGAAGCCCCGACCTACGATACTTGATTGGACTAAAACTTTTGTTTACACCCCTTTACTTCTCGGTATAGGGGCTTTGTCTAAGAATAAAGTTCAGTCTTGCCTCAGCGTCTGTCGTGAGAGAGAAAGTCATAATTGATTCAACTAATTGTCATTCTTTCTCACTGTGCACACACGACAATATAATTTGAAACAACAGTCAGATTGAGAGGGATCACTTGGGTCCAATCCTTAACACTAGCTTTTGCTGGTTTAGAGCAAGTGGAGCCCAGAGCAGAAGGAAGAGATCTCCATAAAATTCTACTACAAAAGGAAGCTCAATATATAATAAAGTACAATGCACTGGGCCCCTTAGCGTTAAACGAGAAAAACGATCTCACAGTGTTCTTGTAACATTAGAAAAGCCGGAGATTTCTTGCTTTTTTCATGTCTTTGTTATAAGTGTTACAGTCTGATGTTATTTATTGATGTTTTCAAAATGTTTTTATACGTTTCTGATATTTCCACTGTTGGGTGTTGCCCTATAAGAAAGGGGATCTGACGTCATGTGTTTGTAGACCTGGTGAAGTGCTTGTTAAGCACGAAACGCCGTTGTCTGCTGTGCCGTGCATTCCCCCCCCCCCCGCTGTTTTTATTTCATGCTGAAATAAACAGACTTTTTGATGCAGCCCAGTGAGTGCCCTCCTCTTTTGCTTCTTACATCTCTGAAGTCAGGACACGTACAGCTGGCTTCAGAGTAAAAAAAATCTGTTTGTGTGCTACTACGTATATGCTGAGACTGTTGGGCAAGGATTCTAGATATCTATACAGAACTGCTCGTTCTGGGTGCCAGTATGCTGTCCGCACTCTCTTCCAAACTGGGCTGGAATAATGAAACACTGGTGGCAGCTACATTATGGCAAGGATTGTTTTGTAGGATTAAGCACAAGCTGGCTGGTCAAGATGTGCCTTCTTCTCTGGGCGACCTGGTTTTGCTGGATATCCACATCGACCTCAGGTTCCAAGAATGACCGAGAGAGACGAACCTAGAGAAAAGAATGTTGCACCTGGTTCCTTCATTCCAGAAACCCCTCATGCCATGACCCGTAGTCTCTGTGACTCCTCCCGAGCTCATGGAAGCGGATCAAATGCATCCAGAAAAGCTCCACCGAGAGATCCATCCCACTGGAGAGGGATGCTTCTACTGCGGAAGTGCTGCTCACCTGATTCGTTTCTGTCCAAGAATTCCGGGAAATTGCCAACCTGAGGGTCAGTAGGAGAGCCTACCCCAGGTGACAGCAAGTTTCATCACTATTTATTTATATCCATGTTTGTAACTAGTGGCAACACCCGATTCACAGAGTTGGCCTTATTGGACTCTGGTTGCATCGGGAACTTTGTACAGCAGGCCATTGTGGATCAGAATCTGATTCAGGTCCATCAGCTACAAGCTCCCTATGCAGTGTCATCTGTGGATGGAAAGCCCTTGTTAGAGGCTATTCACTTAATCACCGAGCAAGTTGACCTTCAGGTGGAAATGCTGCACATGGAGAGAATCACTTTCTACTTGCTACCAAGAATGTTGCATTTACTGTTATTGGGTCTGCCATGGCTTTGGAGGCATGAACCGATTTTAGAATTGAGATCCAGAGATGTGCTCAGGTGGGGTTCACACCTGTCTCAAAGAATGTTTGTTTCTTTTCAGCTCAACCTGTGAGGCCTTCAAATCTTCTGGGTCTGCCGTCCGCCTGCTGGACCTACTCGGATGTCTTCGACAAGAAGGAAACTGAGACTCTGCCACCACATAGGCCACGTGATTACCTTATCAACCTCCTCCTTCCTGGTTCCACTTCTCTGCGCGGTCGTATCTACCCTCTGTCTCAGGCGGAGACCCAAGCCATGTCCGAATACATCAAGGAAAACCTGGCAAAAGGATTCATTCAAAGGTCCTGCTCACCGGCCGGAGCCGGATTCTTCTTTGTCAAGAAAAAGGATGGTTTCCTTCAGCCATGTATTGATGATAGAGGTCTTAACGAAACTGTCAAGAATAAATACTGGAATTGTTTAACTGTCTCTGAGGTTCCAGGATCTTCTCCAAGCTCGACCTCCGTGGTGCCTACAACCTCGTCCAGATATAGTTGGGTGATGAATGGAAGATTGATTTTAATGCCCGTAACGGTCACTATGAGTATCAGGAAATGAAATTTGGGCTCAGCAATGTTCTGGCGATCGTCCAGGAATTTGTGAACGATATATTTCAGGACCTTCCTCTACCCATGCGTGGTGGTGTACCTGGACGACATCTTGGTGGTCTCTCCTGATCTCTCTACACACAGGAACTACAGAGACTAAGTGAGAATCAATTATACGCCAAATTTGAGAAGTGCCCCTTGAACTGTCTTCCCTCCTTTTGCTTGGTTACGTAATCTTGGACACCAGCCTGAAGATTGATCCGGACAAGGTGTCCGTGGTGCTGAAGTGACCCTGTCCTGATGGAGTAAAGGTGATACAACTGTTCCTCAGTTTTGCCAATTATAATCAATCAGTGTTTATTAAAAGAATTTTAGGAAATACAGAAAGCAAAAAAAAAGAGAAGAGTATTGGGAAGTATTACATTAATATCAAACCCAACGTAGATATATAACATATTCTCATATATTCATGTCATTTCTGCCCTGTATTATAACTGTACTCTTGGGGTAATCCTCAAACTCCATTGCAGAATCTACTATTAATCCAGCTGTCTCTGTCTCTAATACATATGAAACAAGGAATTAAGATCAAGAGAGAACCAAGAAGTAACTTACAGATTAATCATGGAAGGTATCTCGGGGAAACGCCTGACATGATTAATCTAGGATTTAGTGGCAGCTATGGGCTGCAATTAACTCCTTATTATCCCGATTGCCAACGCACCAGGGCAAATCGGGAAGAGCCGGGTACAGTCCCAGAACTGTCGCATCTAATGTATGCGGCAATTCTGGGCGGCTGCTAACTGATATTGTTAGGCTGGGGGGCTCCCCATAACGTGGGGCTCCCCATCCTGAGAATACCAGCCTTCAGCCGTATGGCTTTATCTGACTGGTATTAAAATGGGGGGGAGGGACCGCACGGCGTTTTTTTTAAATTATTTATTTATTTTACTGCACAGTATAGACACGCCCACCGGCTGCTGTGATTGGGTGCAGTGACACAGCTGTCACTCAGTGTGGTGGGCGTGTCTCACTGCAACCAATCACAGGCACCTGTGGGCGGGTAAAGCAGGGAATACGAGATTGATTAATGAGTGGCCGGCTTCTTCAAAATAGTAAAAGCCGCCGGAGTTTTTATAACAGCCGTGAAGAGCCGCGCCGGAGATCGGGGAACGGTAAGTATGAGAGAGGGCTGCTCAATTCAGTCACTCAGGGGATTAGCGGTCACCAGTGAGTCCTTCACGGGTGACCGCTAATCAGTACGCGGCACACAGACAGAGCATGACAATGAAGTCGGGTGAAGTTCACCCGAGTTCATTCTCATCGTGCAACTCTGTCTGCTGTCAGCTGACATGTATCAATGACATTGTGCATCACACACACACACACACACACACACGGAACATTTCACACAGACAACACATACACATGTCAGTTATTTCACTGACGCACACACGGACATTCCACACGCACATACGGCTAGCATACGGGATACACACGCAGGCCACACATACCATAAAAACAGACCTAAAAAACGGAAAACGGACCTGAAAAACGGCCCGTATCACACGTGCGTGGTTTTCAAGGACGTGTGTTTTAGGCCTAAATGATATCCAAGGTTGCCACAACCTCACAAATTTACAAAATATATGGAAAATTCCGTCAGCCACTCTGTTATACTAGGTCGCGTCGTCGATCGCCAGTGCCTTGGGATAACTGCTCGTGCCGCTATTAGACAGAAGCGCAGCAGACTCTTTTTCTGTTGCCCTATGGAACCGGGAAGGATTGATAGAATTGCGGTTTTGAATGACGGCGTGACTCGTTCCTCCGTTATTTGATTATAAACCTGATACTCCTTTGTCCAGAATGGGGCCACTCCTTGACACTCCCACCATATGTGTGGCATGGTTCCCTTTTCCCTATCACATCTCCAACAACGATCTGATACCAAAGGGAATGCCTTGTGGACTCTAGTGGGTCATTGGTACCACCTCGTCAGTAGCTTGTAACTTTTTTCTTAGGCATTACTCGCTACAGATATTTTATGGGAGAATAAATATGCCTTTTGTTTGTCTTCCTCTGTGAGGTCATAACCCAATTCCTTCTCCCATGCCCGGATATAATTGGGGTCCATCGACCCTTGTCGATTTAATAAGTTACTTATTAATGAGATCTGGTGTGTGGGGGTGTCTCCCTTGAGAATAGTTGTTCAAATGGTGTGGTCGATAGTAATCAGAGAGATCGCCCCCCTCCATATTTGGAATTTACAAATGAACTTAGCTGTATATGTATTCCATCCATTTTAATTGTCTAGAGGGGGATTGGTTCTGTAGTTCCTCAAAGGATGGTAAAGATCTCATTATGTCACCCATTCTGATATCTGACCGCCTGTTCCATCCCAGGAATTCCTCCACCACACACCCCGGGGGGAAATCAGGGTTGTCAAACAGGGGGGGTCAGTGGGGAACTGGTACTAGTTAACCCCTTTTGTGGTTTTAATTTTGTCCCATACTTTTAACGTAGCCGCAGGCAAGATCCCTCCAGGTTCAAACAATGTGTCCTGTCTAGGGGAGATCCAGGGTAATTTTTTCAGCATTGTCCGGGAGCATTCTTGTTCTAGTAATACCCATTGCTTAGTTTGGTCATGAAAATGCCAATCAATAAGCCGGGCCAACAATGATGCTTGATGGTATACTCTCAGGTCTGTTAGTCCAGCCCCTCCATTTATTTTTGATCTTGTGAGAGTCTGGTAGCTAATCCTGGGTTTAGCTCCTTTCCATATATACCGTATCAGTGCTGTTTTAGGAGTCTTAAAGAAGGCAGCCGGTGGGTTAATAGGTACCGTCTGGAAGATATATAAAAATCGTGGTAAAATTTCCATTTTGAAAGAGTTCATCCTTCCAAACCAAGATAAGCTCTTTCTGCCGTACGACTCAAGATCCTTTAGAGTCTTGGATAACAAAGTTTGATAATTGAGAGCGTACAGCGGGTCAAGCCTATTTGGAATATTTACTCCCAGGTAGCTGATCGCCTTTGTCTGCCACCGGAAAGGGAATGTGTTTTTTATTATCTGGACTTCTGACGGGGCCAGTGTTATGTTCATTGCTTCTGTTTTATAGTAATTAACTTTAAAGTTACTCAATGCGCCGAATCTGTCAAACTCCTGTAAGAGCGCTGGGAAGGAGACCACTGGCTGTGATATATATAACAAGAGGTCATCTACATATAACGACGTTTTGTATTCTCTTTGTCCTACGCGGAGACCGTGCACACTGGGGTTCTGTCTGATCGCATTTGCCAGGTGTTCCAGAATTATTATATATAGTAAGGGGGACAGTGGACATCCCTGGTGGGTGCCGTTCCTGATCTCAAAGGGAGCGGAAAGGGAACCATTGGCTTTGATGCGGGCCGAGGGGTGGGTGTACAAAGCCATAATCCTTCCGAGGAATTTCCCTCCTATACTTATCTGCTTTAATGCAGACCTCATGAACCCCCAGTGTACACGGTCGAACGCTTTTTCAGCGTCTACAGCCAGGAGCCCCACCGGTTCAGTTCTGGAAATGGCCTGTGCTATCATAGTGATTGTTTTATTTACGTTGTCCCGGGCCTCTCTCCCTTTAACGAACCCCACTTGATCCGTATGAACCAGAGAAGGAAGTAGGGGGGCCAATCTATCTGCCAAACGTTTGGCGAATAATTTCATATCAATGTTTATCAGTGATTTGGGTCTGTAGTTGGAGGCCACCGTTGCGTCCTTTCCCAGCAATATGGGCTTCGAGGGATTGTCGGATAAATGGGGAATCCTCTGACACAGAGTTGAACACTTTAGTGATAAAAGGGGTGATTTTTTTTCACGGAATCTCTTATAGAATGCCGGTGAAAATTCATCAGGGCCCGGGTTCTTCCCTGCTGGTGTATTTTTAATGACAGCATCTACCTCTTTCCCTGAGAAGATGTCATCTAATAGTGTCGATTCTTCTGCTTTTAGGGTTGGGAGGGAGGTTTCTCTGACATATGAATCAATACGGTGTTGTAAGTCCTGTGGGGCCATGTCCGCAAATTTCCCCTTAATATTGTACTATCCCGAATAATACTCTCTAATAATAATATGTTCAGTATCTCCGCAGGGTCATGTGTGTCTGTGTTTCCTTTTGATTTCATTTTAGGGATATATAAGGTATGATTACGTGGGTGGAGGAGGCGAGCTAAAGGACGGCTGCACTTATCGGAATAACAGTATAATCTTTTAAATTGGGTTTTAAATCTTAGGAATTTGGTATCCAGAACACCTCGGAGGTCTTCTCTGGCCTTAATCAGCTGGGCTAATATGTCTGAGGAGGGGTGGGCTTTATGTGCCTTCTCGCATGTGCTAATTGTTTGAAGGAGGCCTGCTATTTCCATGGCCCTTTCCTTTTAAAGCCGCGCTCCATGCTTGATTAGCACCCCTCTCTGTACACACTTAAATGCCTCCCACTGAACCGGGAGAGGTGTAGGGTCGTTTGCATGTGTAGATATGAAGAGATCAATAGAATTCTCCAGGTCAGAGACACACACGTCATCCCGCAATAACCTATCATTCAGTCTCCAGGTCCATTCCCGATTCGGGCAGTCTGTTGAAGTGATCTCTAAAAATATAGGCGCATGATCTGTCCAAATAGGCTTCGGATGCCATGACAGGACCGGTTGGTTAACCAGGAAAAAATCAATCCTGCTATAAGACTGATGAGGATTGGAAAAAAATGTGTAGTCTCTCCCCTGGGGGTTCATGATCCTCCATACATCTGAGAGGTGTAGCCTGTGTAACTCACGCTTCAATGCTGCTATTCGTTTAGTGGGCACCGTACTTCTCCCAGTCGACACATCGATCTGTGGGTCCAGGGTTAAATTGAAATCTCCTCCCAGCAAACCCATACCTTCCGCGAAATCAGCCAGAATCTAGAAATTAACAACAAGCATTAGTTTGGTTTCGATTCGGGGCATACCACCCGGCCACTGTATAAATGGTGGAGCTAATTTTTAATTTGTGCAAGACATATCTACCCGCGTCATCCACCCGTGAGTCCAACACTGAGTAGCTTAGGTTTTTATGCAGGGCTATCGATACCACTTTTGATTTAGACTCGTTATTAGTACTATGCAACCATTCGGTGTAATATCGGTTGTGAATGTCAGGCACTTGACCCGTTTTAAAATGTGTCTCTTGTAGAAGCAATATATGTATTTTCTGTTTGTGCATATTGTATAATATCTGAGATCTCTTTTGAGGTACATTAAAACCCCTGACATTCAGAGATCCCAGCTTTATTTTCGGCATCTTAAGGGTGCTTTACACGCTGCGACATCGCTAGTCGATGCTAGCGATGTAGAGCTCTATAGCACCCGCCCCATCGTACGGCCGATATGTGGTGATCGCTGCTATAGCGAACATTATTGCTACAGCAGCGTCACATGCATATACCTGCTCTGCGACGTCGCTGTGACCGGCGATCCGCTCCTTTCTAAGGGGGAGGTTCGTTCAGCGTCACAGCAGCGTCACTGAACCGCCGCCCAATAGAAAAGGAGGGGAGGAGATGAGCGACCGGAACATGCCGCCCACCTCCTTCCTTCCTCCTTTTCCGGTGGAGGCAGGTAAGGAGATGTTTGTCATTCCAGCGGCGTCACACACAGCGATGTGTGATGCCGCAGAAACGACAAACAACATCGTACCTGTCGCTGCAGTGATATTAAGGAAATGAGCGACGTGACAACGAGCAACGATTTTTCACGTATTTGTGCTCGATGATTGTCGCTCATTTGTGTTACACGCTGCGATGTCGGTAACGGTGCCGGATGTGTGTCACTACTGACGTGACCCCGACGATATATCGTTACCGATGTCGCAGCGTATAAAGCACCCTTAAGTCTGTAGCAGTACCGGTCAACACACAGGGGAGGGGAAAAACACTACCAGAATAGTAGAAGTCAGAAAAGAAAAGAAAATAGAAGATACAAACTATATGAGCAACAGATAAAGTTTGGTTGTAAGATAACCAAATTACCTAACTTTTATGACCTCACTCGCCCCAGGATAATCCCGTATTGCGAGTAAGGTAGAGGGTCTAGAACTTTATACTACACCCAGACCTGCGAGGTATAGTGCCCTCTATTGGGAGCGCGCTTTCCAAAGGGATCCAGATCCTCCCCCGGAGCCGGGAACTATCTCAGCTATGTTCTAAACCAGACCTGGGCAAGGGGCGGCCCGCAGGCCACATCCGGCCCGTCTACTCTCTGTGACCGGCCCGCCTTGCTCAGGGCGTCCTTGCTGGCCGGTCACTGATGAGGGCAATCTGACCTGTTGTCCGGAGCTCCAGGCTCTGGGAGGCCCGTGGTCAGATTGCTCTCATCACACGCTGTGTGCCGGGCAGGGAACAACAGAGGACAGATCCTGCAGCGCCGCACAGTGTATGCAGCGGAACGCAGGAATCTCTCCTCTGTTCCCTGCCCGGCAACTTTTCTCTGTGACACACACACACACGCGCACCCTGATGTCGTCAGTACGACGCGCGTGTGTCATTTGAAAAGTTCCCGCCCGGCAGGAGAAGAAGCTGCAGCGGCGGGACCTGTACGGAGAGAAGGGGTGTAGTGGTGTAGTAATATTACAGGTGTAGTGGTGTAGTATAATACAGGTGTATTTAGGGGTGTAGTGATGTAGTATATTACAGGTGTATATAGGGGTGTAGTGGTGTAGTATAATACAGGTGTATATAGGGGTGTACTGGTGTAGTATATTACAGGTGTAGTATATAGGGGTGTAGTGGTGTAGTATAATACAGGTGTATATAGGGGTGTAGTGATGTAGTATATATTTTTTTTTTAATCCAATCAATTTTATTGTAGGAAGTTACATTACAAAAAGAAGAAATTCAGGTATCATTGGCAATAATACACAAAGAGGACAACGCTGTAACACGTGGTAGTATCACCTTTGATTGTGATTCACATTTCCTGTCACACCACCACCAATCATGTCTGATGCAAGTTGCAACTTATTTAGGTTAATCAATACCCAATACGTATAGAGTCAACCTACCAATTTACTCTTTAATCCTCAAAACGAGGGATCCAAACAACCAGAGTGATGTAGTATATTACAGGTGTATATAGGGGTGTAGTGATGTAGTATATTACAGGTGTATATAGGGGTGTAGTGGTGTAGTATAATACAGGTGTATATAGGGGTGTAGTGGTGTAGTATAATACAGGTGTATATAGCGGTGTAGTATAATTCAGGTGTAGTATATAGGAGTGTAGTATAATACAGGTGTATATAGGGATGTAGTGGTGTAGTATAATACAAGTGTAGTATATAGGGGTGTAGTGATGTAGGTTATCACAGGTGTAGTATGTGGCGGGTGTAGTGATGTAGTATATGGGGATTGTGTATGTATGTATACATTCTGTGTATGTGTATATATATTATATACACACACAGTATATATTTGCGTGTGTGTGTGTGTGTGTGTGTGTGTGTGTGTGTATATATATATATATATATATATATATATATATATATATATATAATGTATATATCGGAGTTAATTATATTAGTCCGGCCCTCTAAAACCATCCCAATTTCTCATGCGGCCCCATGGGAAAATGAATTGCCCACCCCTGTTCTAAACCAAGCTAACAATCATTGTATTATTATAACGATTTTATGATGAAAAGTTAAAGAAAACTAAGTATATTTAAATTGACCATCCTGTGACTCGTCTTGTCTGATTTGCCCTTCCTTTGTGGGGCTGGTTGTATTATAAGGCTCTCTTGATCCTACGAACCCTTAACAGTAGGATATTCCACCTCTTAGTCACGTAATTTGCTTGGAAGGGTGGGGGGGTTCTCTAAAGGGGCAGAGGGGGTAGGAGGGAAGAGGGGGGCAGGGGGGGAGGGATAAAGAAAAAAAAAAGGGGGGGGGGGAAAGGGCTATGGGAAACGGGCGTGAGCAAGGAGGGGGGGGACATAACCCATAACTGTTTACTATATGCAAAATTAAAACTTTTTAACACAAATATACCCGTCTATGCATTAGCATTGTATAACAAAGTTATCGGATAAGTGAACACTGTACTCTGGATTCATCAGGCATTCTTCATTTCATCCCAGGTCGTCCACCTCTCTACTCTTCTGGGTTCCCTCTGTCGCTGGGGTCTAGGCTGAGGCGGGTCATTGCCCAGAAGACCTGTTGGTAAATTTGGCCATTCTGTTATGGAAACTGATGGTATCTCCAGAGCTTCCGTGAATTCCTGAAGTCCTCTCGGGTGACTAAGAGTGTGTACCCTTCCTGCCTGCTGGACCCGCAGGCGAAAAGGGAAGCCCCAAATATAGGGAATGTTGCGTTGTCTCAGAATATCTAATAGTGGACAAAGTGCTTTTCTTTTTTTGGAGGGTCCATCTTGAAAGATCTAGCAAAATCTGCAGGCTTGTTCCCTGGAATCGTATATTTCCAGCAGCTCTGGCTTGTGTCATTATAGCATCCTTAAGTTGGTACCTGTGGACCCGACATATAACATCCCTAGAATAGGCAGGATCCGCAGGTCTCAGGCCCAGGGCCCTATGGGCACGGTCCATCTCCAAGGGAGTGTCTTTGGGGACTCCCAAAAGTGAGTTAAAGAGGTGACGTAAGGTTTTGTGCCGTTCAGACGGAGTCACTGATTCGGGTGAACCTCTAACCCTTATATTATTACGACAGCCCCTATTCTCAGCATCATCCAGCACATCGGCCAAGTATTGTAACTGATATGTATGGATTGAGATTTCAGAGTTGTGGGAATCCATTCTTGCAGTCATAGCTGAAGTAGAGGCCTCTGCTGCAACCACTCTTTCACCTAGATGCACCTCATCTCTCAGGATTGTTATCTCCGCTTTATATGAGGCTTCCAGGCATGTGATATATTTCTCCATATCTTTCTTTGTTGGGATGCTCTGGATATATGCAGTAAGATTTTGTATGTCTAGGGATAGAGAATCTCCTATTCTTACATCAGCATTTGCTCCTATCTCTTCCATCTCAGCTCCAGGTGTCTCTGTGTTTCTGGGTGCAGAGATAGACATTGCAGCTGTGTCAGTGTCATGGAGTGTCCCCGGCCTCTTATTTATTCCACTGCCAGACACGGTGCTTAGCTAGCTGAGGGGGGGTGTTTGGGGACCAGCGTCTGGTGACTTGATCCTGAGCTCTGCCTCCCTCCCCCGCTCCAGAAAACGTTCCCTCCAAGTTATATTTATGTTGTGTCTGGCTCTGTTTTTCGGCGCCCCCACTCCCTTCTCCTTGTGCTCTCCTGGATTCTGCCCTCATTTTTCCAGCTACTGCCTTTGGGCCTCTGATCTGTCCGGTCCCCCCCTCCTCCACTCTCACCGCGTTTCTGGCAGCTGCAACTTCCTGCTTCTCCCCTTTCTGTGTCCCGTCGCCATCTTGCCACGATGTGTCAGAGTGGCCTCCACTCTCAAGTGCACCTTCAGCTCCAGATCTCCCCACCTGAAAGTCTAGCTCCATGTTCATGCTGGTCGGCACTTCAGGATCCTCCCTCTCCTCTCTCCCCTTCACCGGCGTCATGCTGTTTGCTGCATTCAGTTCCCACCATTCCTCTCCTGCCCCACCGGGTCCGACCAAGAATCTTTCCATTCTTGCCTGTGCTGATGGTGGATCAGAGCTGGGCACCGCTGCAGGATTCTTTTTTCTTTTTTGCTCCCATCGGTGGCATTTTAAAGTGTTTCTGGCTTGATTTTGTTGCTCTTATTCCCAGCTCAGGATGGGAGCGAGACACCAACACGTCCTCACTCTGCCATGGCCAGGCTCCGCCCATTAGTTTTGCCAATTATTACCATCAGTTCATCCCTTAGTTTTCTTCCCGGATTCTGCGCATTACTGCCTTGACAAGCAAGAGGGTGAATCCTAAGATGTGGACTCCAGAAGAAGACAGCACGTTTATCGCCCTCAAGCAGGCCTTCTTTTTGGCCCGGCGCTGCATAGATCAGACATTAATGAGAAGTTCTTCCTGAAAGTGGATGCTTTGTCCTCCAGGGTCGGTGCAGTTCTCACACAGAAGTCTACCTGCTGGTAAGAGCTTAACCTGCGGTTTCTGTTCCAGGGTCTTCTTTGCTTCTAAGCACAATTCGCTACCGAGCACTGTTAGCGATTAAGATGGCTTTGTAAGAATGGCAATACCTTCTGGGGGGGTCGGGGGTGCATCCAGTCATCATCTACACTGACCACAAGTACCTACAGTTGGCTCAGAGGCTGAGTCAGTGCTAAACCCGCTGGATGCTGTTCTTCGCTCATTTTGACTTTGTTCTTTACTTCCGCCTGGCCAAGACAAACGTCTAGGCAGATGTAATGCACTTTCCAGGTCCTTTCTACTGCCAATCAAGAAGAAGAGCCTCAACATATTGACCCCTCTGAGATGTTCCCGGTGGCACCAGTAAACGTGTCTTAAGTCTCACCCGGAAAGACGTTCGTTGCTGAGGCAGATGGGTGTGTGTTGCAACGGGGTCTGTCTTCTAAGCTGGCCGGTCACGCTGAACAAATGAAGACAACTCTGCTGATCTTGCATTATTGGTGGCCAACGCTGCCTAAAGACATTGTGGAATTTGTCTCAGCCTGTCCCTTGTCTGCTTATAACAAAACCTCAAGAGTGAGTACTCATGAGTGAGTGAGTTCTTCGATGTCTGGGCGGAGACCAAGTCCTCCCTGGAGCAGTCCTCTATCCAAATGAAGAGGCATGCGGATAAGAGACACCTAGACCTCACTTTGTTCCAGCCAGGAGACAATCCCAGACATGTCTGCCTCAAGTTGCCATCCTACAATTTAGGTCCCTGCATTATCAGTTCCTTCAAGGTGCTCCAGCTGATCAATGATGTGTCCTACAAGCTAACGCTTCCATCCTCCTTGCATATTCCCAACTTGTTCTATGTTTCTGTCCTCCAATCTGTCCTGAGCCGCTACTTCTGGGATTCTGGAAAGGGTTCAAAGTAAAACCCTCCTCTTAGAGGACTAGAAGGGATTTGGTCCTGAGGAGAGATCATGGGAGCCCAATTAGAATAATATGGCCTTCTTCTCCTTAAAGGGAACCAATCATCAAGATTTTCGTATATAAGCTGAAGCCAGTGTTATACTGTCACTATCAGGCAGATTATCTACATACCATTAGTGGGCAGCTCGGATGTTTAGGCTTTCAAATCTAAAGCGGGCTTTACACGCTACAATATCTCTTACGAGATGTCGGCGGGGTCACGTCAAAAGTGACGCACATCCGGCATAGTTAGTGACATCGTTGCGTGTGACACCCACGTGCGACCGATTGTGCTCAAAAACATTGATCGCATACATGTCGTTCATTTTCTAAATATTGTTAGTTTTGTTGAACGAAACCGGTATATTGATACTTGTGACACCGTAACAACAATGAGCCTCATCGTTCTTATGTACGTCATATGCGACGCGGGCATGTCTTTCCACGCCATGCCGCATGCCCACCGCTATGATTGGTGGTACCAACTGCGTTACTAATTGTCCTTCGTGCTTTACAAGGCGTACGCAACTCGTGTAATGTTAATCATTTATCCTTGTCTGCGGTCCGGTAGATCTAACGAGATATTGATCGATGTGGCATCGTATAGAATATGCACGTGTGACGGCTCAGAGACGACCTATGTACGATCTCTGCAGATCGTATATACGACCTGGGCGTTTCGCATCGCATACGAGATCGCATATGAAATTGTAGCGTGTAAAGCAGCCTTTAGAAAGTGAAGTTGAAAAATTCGTCAGCTTTTTGATTGACCGTTTCACTGCAGCAGATAATAGCAGGTTATGCACATGGATTCCCGCCCCCCGCCTCTTCTTCCTCCCTCTCTGGCTCTATGCTAATTTTTCTATTAAGTAAGATGGCGTCGGAGTTGGCGCCTGCGCGTAGCGCTTGTCTCAGCGCCATCTTTCTGAAGTCCGTGTTGCCCCCTGTCATTATATTCTTGTGTCCCGGTGTTCTGGGGCGGTCCGGTGTCCTGTAACGCTCCCTTGGTCACAAAGAGAGCTGAAGAAGCAAAGGGCGCATGCGCCGCCCTCAGCCACAAGAATATAATGATGGGGGGTAACACGGACTTCAGAAAGATGGCGCCAGAGATAAGCGCTATGCACAGGCGCCAACTCCGACGCTATCTTACTGAATAGAAAAATTAGTATAGAGCCAGAGAGAGAGGGAGAAACAACAGGCGGGGGGTGGGAATCCATGTGCATAACCCACCCTGCTATTATCTGCTGTGGTGAAACTGTCAATCAAAAAGCTGATGAATTTTTTAAACTTTACTTTCTTGGATTTGAAAGCCCAAACATCCGAGCCGCCCACTAATGGTATGTAGATAATCTGCCTCATAGCACCAGTATAGCACTGGCTTCAGCTTATATACGAAAATCCTGATGATTGGTTCCCTTTACGGCCTGTTTCACACGTCAGTAAAAAACACAGACGTTCTTAACTGACATATAAAACACGCCTATGTCCCTCCGTGTGCCATGATTCACGGAACACGTGGGTTGTCCATGTGCAATCCGTGAAATGTGATCCGTATTCGGGATTGCACATGGACATACAGTTAGGTCCAGAAATATTTGGACAGTGACACAATTTTCGCGAGTTGGGCTCTGCATGCCACCACATTGGATTCTGAAATCTCTACAACAGAATTCAAGTGCAGATTGTAATGTTTAATTTGAAGGTTTGAACAAAAATATCTGATAGAAATTGTAGGAATTGTACACATCTCTTTACAAACACTGCACATTTTAGGAGGTCAAAAGTAATTGGACAAATAAACCAAATCCAAAAACAAAATTTTTATTTTCAATATTTTGTTGCGATTTCTTTGGAGGCAATCACTGCCTTAAGTCTGGAACCCATGGACATCACCAAACGCTGGGTTTCCTCCTTCTTAATGCTTTGCCAGGCCTTTACAGCCGCAGCCTTCAGGTCTTGCTTGTTTGTGTGTCTTTCCGTCTTAAGTCTGGATTTGAGCAAGTGAAATGCATGCTCAATTGGGTTAAGATCTGGTGATTGACTTGGCCATTGTAGAAGGTTCCACTTTTTTGCACTCATGAACTCCTGGGTAGCTTTGGCTGCATGCTTGGGGTCATTGTCCATCTGTACTATGAAGCGCCGTCCGATCAACTTTGCGGCATTTGGCTGAATCTGGGCTGAAAGTATATCCCGGTACACTTCAGAATTCATCCGGCTACTCTTGTCTGCTGTTATGTCATCAATAAACACAAGTGACCCAGTGCCATTGAAAGCCATGCATGCCCATGCCATCACGTTGCCTCCACCATGTTTTACAGAGGATGTGGTGTGCCTTGGATCATGTGCCGTTCCCGTTCCCTTTCTTCTCCAAACTTTTTTCTTCCCATCATTCTGGTACAGGTTGATCTTTGTCTCATCTGTCCATAGAATACTTTTCCAGAACTGAGCTGGCTTCATGAGGTGTTTTTCAGCAAATTTAACTCTGGCCTGTCTATTTTTGGAATTGATGAATGGTTTGCATCTAGATGTGAACCCTTTGTATTTACTTTCATGGAGTCTTCTCTTTACTGTTGACTTAGAGACAGATACACCTACTTCACTGAGAGTGTTCTGGACTTCAGTTGATGCTGTTAACGGGTTCTTCTTCACCAAAGAAAGTATGCGGCGATCATCCACCACTGTTGTCATCCGTGGACGCCCAGGCCTTTTTGAGTTCCCAAGCTCACCAGTCAATTCCTTTTTTCTCAGAATGTACCCGACTGTTGATGTTGCTACTCCAAGCATGTCTGCTATCTCTCTGATGGATTTTTTCTTTTTTTTCAGCCTCAGGATGTTCTGCTTCACCTCAATTGAGAGTTCCTTAGACCGCATGTTGTCTGGTCACAGCAACAGCTTCCAAATGCAAAACCACACACCTGTAATGAACCCCAGACCTTTTAACTACTTTATTGATTACAGGTTAACGAGGGAGACGCCTTCAGAGTTAATTGCAGCCCTTAGAGTCCCTTGTCCAATTACTTTTGGTCCCTTGAAAAAGAGGAGGCTATGCATTACAGAGCTATGATTCCTAAACCCTTTCTCCGATTTGGATGTGAAAACTCTCATATTGCAGCTGGGAGTGTGCACTTTCAGCCCATATTATATATATAATTGTATTTCTGAACATGTTTTTGTAAACAGCTAAAATAACAAAACTTGTGTCACTGTCCAAATATTTCTGGACCTAACTGTATACTCACCTGTCCCGTTCCTGCTCTCTGTGGTGCTGAAGTCTCCAGTTCTGCAGCATCCGGCCCCCGCCGCTCTCTGTCCTCTGCAGGTAATAATGAATATGCACGACAGTAATGAGCCGGGCAGGAAGCAGCTGCTAGGGAGGCAGAACACAGCGTCACTGGAGATGGGTGAGTTGAAAATGTTTATTATTTTCAATGTAGGTTTTTTTTCTGGTACGTGTTTCACGGACCACATCGTAGTGTGGTCCGTGGGACATCAGTGATGCCAGAAAAAAACGGACTTGTCTCCGTGCGGCAATCACGGACACGCGTGTACACCGTACAGAGACACGGTCAGTGAAAAATCACTGATGTGTGAGCAGAGCCATTGATTATAATGGGTCTGCGTATGTCAGTGATTCTGGTACGTATAAAAAAAAGCACATATGTACCATAATCACTGACGCCTGAAACAGGCCTCAGAGATTCTTGTAAAAAGGGGGGGGGGCGTAAGGAGGGTTGGTGGGCTACTGTAACGCCCATATCTGCATCCCCGCACTGTCCTGCCCTTCCTCCCCGGCTTGAACGCCAGCACACTCACCAACCCGTCTGCTTCGTCCCCGGTCCCTACTGCCACCTCCCGGGACCTGCGCACAGCTCTCCTGGTAGCAATCTTAGGGCGTGCATGCAGCTTTTCTGAAAAGGCCAATGAGCCCTAACCCGGAAGTGCCTCTCAGCCTATGAAGCCCAGTTGTTAGGTCCTTCCACTACCCCAGAGTCCAAATTATTTGATCCTGTGTACCTGAGATTATGTCTGTGGCAGAACTTTCATGACTTTATTTTGAGTGGTCACCCAGGGGTCCCAGCTACCCTGAAAGCTATTGCTAAACTCTTTTGGTGTTCATCCATGCTTTAATGATATTAAAGATTTTGTATCCGTTTGTTAAACTTGCGCACACGCTAAAGGCCGTCATAGCCGGGAAATTGGCTGCATTTTGTCCATGAATTTCATCACTGATTTGCTTTTGTCAACTTTCACAGAATTCACAGAAATTCTTCTTTCCAGACCTAATCTTGACCTTCACTGTTAACGGCCATTTAAAAATTACATAGCAAACCGAGGAAAGGGCAACTTGAAAACGCTTTTCTATTTTCCTATAGCTTTCTCAACCTTTGTGGGCCTGCACCATTTTCAGAGTGCTAGGCAGCTGCTTAGAAGAACCCATGGCTGTTGTTTTTTGGCACAAGGTTAGAGGAGGCTGTGGTGTTATAAAGCTGTGAAATTTCCATCACCCGGTCTTTCCTAATGATGGTGAACAAGCCATAACCCTAACGGGGGTAATTAACCCCTTCACGACCGCGGGCAGTAAAATTACGTCCTATTTTAACGTGACTTAACGACCAGGGACGTAATTTTACTGCCTAAACTTCATTTGATTGCCGTGGCCATAGCAACGGCTTTCAAATGATGTCCCCTGCTGTTTCTTACAGCAGGGGACCTTTGCTTGACCCCAGGGGGGGTGGCATCGCCACCCCCCATAGGCGATCGATGTGATTGGCTGTTCAAATCTGAACCGCCAACCACATCGTTCGCACTAATTTCGGCAAAAATAATGCCGGAATTAGTGCGATCCTGTGAGATCCAGCTATGAGATGCCGCAGCTGCTGCAGCATATCATAGGTGGACCTCAAACATGTCGCCCCCAGCCCCTGCAGCACTGATTGGAGCGATCGTGCTATGACGCGCAATCGCTCCAATCAGTGTGCAGTGGGGCGGTCTGATCTGGAGGTGGCCGCCCTCCCCAGGCCTGTCCTGGTCTGGGGACCCTCCCCCAACATGTCTGCAGCGTGGTGTGGCTGGTACTTTTGGTACCACGCCACCGCTGCTGCCGCCGCAGACGCCGCCTCTGCTGTCACCGCGCCTGCTCCAATGGTAAGTATTGCGCTTCGGCGATGGCCCCTGCGCGCTCCCGTGAAGGCCCCTGCGCGCTCCCGTGAAGGCCCCTGCCCGTGCCCCCCCCGATCTGCCCCCCTACGCCCCGATCTGCCCCCCCTACGCCCCGATCTGCCCCCCGGCATCCCGATCTGCTCCCCACGCGCTCTGCCTGCCTCCTCTGTCATCTGCTTCCAAGGTTCCTTCCTTCTGCTTTTGCTTCTCCGCCCCCTTTGCTCTCCCTCTGCCCCCCCCATCTGCCCCCCCTCTCCCCATCTGCCCCCCCTCTCCCCATCCCCCCCCCATCCCCCTCTGCTCCCCCCCGACGTCCTCTTACCTGCCTTCACGGGTCGTCCGAGGTCTTCACTGGCCCGATCACATCTGCCTCCATCGCTGGGTCCTTCTGCTGATCTGTTCAACGTCCTGCCTGCTGCTCCTGTAAAGCTGTCCATCTCACTGCCTTCTTGTTCCTCTGCAGCTCTTCTGGTCAGTGATCCTCCTGGTACTGTGAGTATAACTTTTTTTTTTTTTTTTTTTTCTTGTATCCTGTCCATTTTTACACCTCATCCGTCCGTGCGTCCCGCCAAGCGCTGATCAGGGATGCCGATAACGGATCGGCATCCCTGCTCAATTTTTGGCGTGACTTTTTTCCGTATTTGCGACGCTTTTTGTATCGCGTCCGTCCGTGCGTCCCGCCGAGCGCTGATCAGGGATGCAGATAACGGATCGGCATCCCTGCTCAATTTTTGGCGTGACTTTTTTCCGTATTCACGACGCTTTTTGTATCGCGTCCGTCCGTGCGTCCCGCCGAGCGCTGATCAGGGATGCAGATAACGGATCGGCATCCCTGCTCAATTTTTGGCGTGACTTTTTCCGTATTTGCGACGCTTTTTGTATCGCGTCCATCCGTGCGTCCCGCCGAGCGCTGATCAGGGATGCAGATAACGGATCGGCATCCCTGCTCAATTTTTGGCGTGACTTTTTCCGTATTTGCGACGCTTTTTGTATCGCGTCCGTCCGTGCGTCCCGCCGAGCGCTGATCATGGATGCACATAACGGATCTGCATCCCTGCTCAATTTTTGGCGTGACCTTTTTTTTTTTCCGTATCCCCAACGCTTTTTGTATCTCATCCGACCGTGCATCCTGCAGCGGCCGATCATTGTACCGCGTCTGTGTGTTTGAAAAGTTAAATGGCGTTCCTTCTCTTCTGAGCCCCGCCGTGCGCCCAAACAATTACTTTCCACCACATATGAGGTATCTGCGTACTCAGGAGAAATTGCACAATACGTTTTATGGCGCAGTTTTTCCTGAAACCGTTGTAAAAAAAAAAAAGCTACCTGGTTGATACAAAAATTTTGTGGTTAAAAAAAAAAAAAATAATTTTCACGGTTCAACGTTATCAACTTCTGTGGAGCCCCAGAGGGTACAAGGGGCTCACCAAACATCTAGATAAATTCCTTGAGGGGTCTAGTTCCGAAATGGGGTAATTTGTGGGGGAGCTCCACTGTTTAGGCACCATAGGGGGTCTCCAAAACGTGACATGGCGTCCGCTAATGATTCCAACCAATTTTGCTGTCAAATGGCGCTCCTTCTCTTCTGAGCCCCGCCATGCGCCCAAACAGTTACTTTCCACCACATATGAGGTATCGTCGTACTCAGGAGAAATTGCACAATACGTTTTATGGTGCATTTTTTCCTGATACCCTTGTGAAAAAAAAGCTACCTGGTTCAAGTAACAGTTTTGTAATGAGAAAAAAAAAATTGTATTCATGGCTCAACATTATCAACTTCTGTGGTGCCCCTTGGGGCTCGCTAAACATCTAGATAAACTCCTTGAGGGGTCTAGTTTCCAAAATGGGGTCACATGTGGGGGAGCTCCACTGTTTAGGCACCATAGGGGTATCCAAAACGTGACATGGCGTCCGCTAATGATTCCAACCAATTTTGCTGTCAAATTGCGCTCCTTCTCTTCTGAGCCCCGCCATGCGCCCAAACAATTACTTTCCACCACATATGAGGTATCTGCGTACTCAGGAAAAAATGCACTATAAATTTTATGGTGAATTTTTTGCTGATACCCATGTGAAAAAAAAAGCTACCTAGTTGAAGCAACAGTTTTGTGGTAAAAAAATTTTTTTTTCTTTTCACGGCTCAACGTTATAAACTTCTGTGAAGCCCCCAGGTGTTCAAAGTGCTCACCAAACATCTAGAAAAAATATTTGAGGGCTCTAGTTTCCAAAATGGGGTCACTTGTGGGGGAGCTCCATTGTTTAGGCACCTCAGGGGGTCTTCAAACCCGACATGGCGTCCGCTAATGAGTGCAGCTAATTTTGCACTCAAAAATTCAAATGGCGCTCCTTGCCTTCCGAGCACTGCCGTGTGTCCAAACATTTGATTTCCACCACATATGAGGTATCTGCGTACTCAGGAGAAAATGCACAATACGTTTTATGGTGCATTTTTTCCTGATAGCCTTGTGGAAAAAAAAGCTACCTAGTTGAAGCAACCGTTTTGTGGTAAAAAAAAAAAAATTTCTTATCACGGCTCAACGTTATAAACTTCTGTGAAGCCCCCAGGTGTTCAAAGTGCTCACCAAACATCTAGAAAAAATATTTGAGGGCTCTAGTTTCCAAAATGGGGTCACTTGTGGGGGAGCTCCATTGTTTAGGCACCTCAGGGGGTCTTCAAACCCGACATGGCGTCCGCTAATGAGTGCAGCTAATTTTGCACTCAAAAATTCAAATGGCGCTCCTTGCCTTCCGAGCACTGCCGTGTGTCCAAACATTTGATTTCCACCACATATGAGGTATCTGCGTACTCAGGAGAAAATGCACAATACGTTTTATGGTGCATTTTTTCCTGTTACCCTTGTGGAAAAAAAAGCTACCTAGTTGAAGCAACCGTTTTGTAGTAAAAAAAAAATTTTTTTCTTTTCACGGCTCAACGTTATAAACTTCTGTGAAGCTCCCAGGTGTTCAAAGTGCTCACCAAACATCTAGAAAAAATATTTGAGGACTCTAGTTTCCAAAATGGGGTCACTTGTGGGGGAGCTCCATTGTTTAGGCACCTCAGGGGGTCTTCAAACCTGACATGGCGTCCGCTAATGAGTGCAGCTAATTTTGCGTTCAAAAATTCAAATGGCGCTCCTTGCCTTCCGAGTCCTGCTGTGTGCCCAAACAATTGATTTTTACCACATATGGGGTATCAGCGTACTCAGGAGAAAATGCACAATAAATTGTAGGGTGCACTTTCTCTTTTCTCCCTTGTGAAAATGAAAATTTTATGGCTAAAGTAACATTTTTGTGTTAAAAAGTAAAATTTTCATTTTTTCCTTCCACATTGCTTTGGTTCCTGTGAAGCACCTAAAGGGTTAATAAACTTTTTGGATGTGGTTTTGAGCAGAGTGAGGGGTGCAGTTTTTAGAATGGGGTCACTTTTGGGTATTTTCTGTCACCTCGGCCTCTCAAAGTCACCTCAAATGTGATGTGGTCCCTAAAAAAAATTATTTTCTAAATTTTGTTGGAAAAATGAGAAATCGCTGATGACCTTTGACCCCTTCTAACTTCCTAACGAAAAAAAATTTTGTTTTGAAAATTGCGCTGATGTAAAGTTGACAAGTGGGAAATGTTATTTAGTAACTATTTTGTGTGACATATCTCTCAGATTTATGGGCATAAATTTTCAAAGTTTGAAAATTGCGAAATTTTCAAAATTTTTGCAAAATTTCCTAAATTTTCACAAATAAACGCAAAAATTATCGGTTTAAATTTACCACTGACATGAAGTACAATATGTCACGAAAAAACAATCTCGGAATCGCCAGGATCCGTTGAAGCGTTCCAGAGTTATAACCTGTCAAAGTGACACTGGTCAGAATTGCAAAAAATGGCCCGGTCATTAGGGTGTTTTAGTGGCCGGGGGTGAAGGGGTTAAGGGCTGAAACCTTGATCAAAGTTATCTGACCACACAAATATCCAAGGGTGGCCACACTTTTCTATCAGCCCATTTTCCTTTTTGTAATTTTTAAAATGTAAAAGATGAAAATAATTTTTATTTTTTGCTTAAAATACAAAGGACATGTGTCATCTGTAACTTTCTGCCTTTTTAGAGATTTCATATTCAACTTGCTTAACTGTTCACAATAACAGCAATTTTCACCAGGGGTGCATAAACTTTTGCATGCCACTGCACTGGCCGTTCACAGTCTAGTAATGTTTCTATAACAGAAGCTACATGCTGCTTTCCATTTGGAAACACAAAAACTTTTTGATGCAATTTCCATACAATTGTATGTCTTTTGATGGCTGTATATCATCATATGTGATTGGTTTGCGGTGTGCTAAATATATATAGATTTGGACCTGATTTCTCACCCTCATGGTTGTTTGGTTGGACCTTAGTGTTTAACCATTACAACCCCTTTTTGTAAAACCTATTGTGTTATGAATGTGTAAATTATTTGATATGATCTATTTCTTGCTATAAAAATATGTAATAAAAAAAGTTTTATATTTTTGCAAGTAACTAGTTTATGACTCATTCTTTGATAAATTGGACTATGATTCCCATGATTCCCATTTTCCTCTTGTTTAGTGATATGCTGCTTTGGAGGTGGATGTGGCCCCCTTATTTCGTGAGCCCTTGTGCAGCTGCACAGGTAGCACTAGTAATGGGGGGCATTTTACTACCGTGTTTTTCCAAAAATAAGACACTGTCTTATACTTTTTTTGCCGCCCCCCCCCCCCCCCCCAAAAAAAAGCCCTAGGGGTTATTTTTGGAGGAGGTATTATTTTTGGAGAAACATGGCCTGGGGGTAAGTTTATCCCTCCAAAAAAGCAGACACCCCACATTCCAGGAGACACATTCTTACCAGACCCGGATGTCTGCATGGCTCCCAGGTCCTCCCTGTGATCTCCGGTGGGTGCTGCACGCCGTCCTCCCATGCTTCTGGCTGACCGACACTGACACGCGCACACAAACACACACACACACACACACACACACACACAGACACTCACACTCACACACTCATTACATCCAGTGTTACAGAATACTTCTGGCCGCAGGGAATGATGGGAGGAAGTCACGTGTCTGGCCCGCAGGTCCTGTAAGCAAGCATTCTTGTGCTCCACTGCACAGCCTCCCAAGATTCTGCCAGACAGAAGAAATCGGTGTCGCTGGATATGGTGAGTATGTGTGTGATGCGATGTGTGTGTGATCTGATGTTTGTTGTGTGTGCGATCTGATTGTGTGTGTGTGTGAGATCAGATGTGTGTGGGTGTGTGATCACTGCAGGGCCTCCCGCTCGTTGTCTGTGGAGTGTGATTGCGGGGTGCCCGCTTTCTATAATGGCGTGTACTGCAGTATCTCTAACTTTTTTAGCTGCACGGACACTCCATTATTGAACCGTGGCTAGGGCTTATTTTCGGGGGAGGGCTTATATTTAAGCCTTAAGGCCCTGCCACACACAGAGATAAATCTGCGGCAGATCTGTTGTTGCAGTGAAATTGTGGACAATCAGTGCCAGGTTTGTGGCTGTGTACAAATGGAACAATATATCCATGATTTCACTGCAACCACAGATCTGCCAAAGCTTTATCTCTGTGTGTGACGGGGCCTTTACTCCGAAAATGCTGAAAATTCCTGCTAGGGCTTTTTTTGGGGGGAGGGATTATTTTTGGAAAAACACGGTATATGGAATCAATGTGGGGCCATTGCACTGTCTACAGGATTATGATGGGGCCATTATACTGTATGTGAGGAATTATACAGTATGAAGGATTGTGTGGGATCCATCATACTGTGCGTGTGGAGGAATTCACAGTGGGGGTATCATACTGTCTTTGGGGGCACTTATCTGTTTATACCTGGAGCCAGAAGAAGCTCTTAAGGTTAAACAGGACCCGTGCTCACACAAGACTCCCAGCACAGAGTGGAGAACTACAGATCCCAGCACTCTGCAGAGAAACACAGACTCCCTGCTGAATGGCACCACAAATCACAGCCACACTAATGTCATACAGCACTGTGCCTGCGCCCCCAGTGCTGTCCACAGAGCAAATGCGGCACCGCCTAGATGCAGAAACCGGGGTTTATGGTTAAATGACGGTTACTCTGTAAACGTTTCTCTGTATTGTTTACTATGAAGTTTACGTTGTTTTAATCGTTTCCTCATTTCTCCATTCAGATTCCTATAATAAAGAATCCTCTGCTGATCACATCTCTGCGAGAACGAAGGACAGAGGCAAGATGACGGAGAGGATAATACACCTCACCCTGGAGATAATCTTCCATCTTACTGGAGAGGTGAGAGGTTCTGATGTCATCACATTACATCATTATCTATGGGAATAACAGAGGATATGACCGGGGAGGTGAGAGGCTCTGATGTCATCACATTACATCATTATCTATGGGAATAACAGAGGATATGACCGGAGAGGTGAGAGGTTCTGATGTCATCACATTACATCATTATCTATGGGAATAACAGAGGATATGACCGGGGAGGTGAGAGGTTCTGATGTCATCACATTACATCATTATCTATGGGAATAACAGAGGATATGACCGGGTGAGAGGCTCTGATGTCATCACATTACATCATTATCTATGGGGATAACAGAGGATATGACCGGGAGGGGGGGGTGAGAGGTTCTGATGTCATCACATTACATCATTATCTATGGGAATAACAGAGGATATGACCGGGGAGGTGAGAGGCTCTGATGTCATCACAATACATCATTATCTATGGGAATAACAGAGGATATGACCGGGGAGGTGATGGACTCTGGAAATGTCTGTAGTGATATTAATAATGTCTCCACACTCAGGATTACACAGTAGTGAAGACCTCTAGTGATCGCTGTCAGGCCCCTGTGTCTGAAGGACGGGGAGGAACCCTGAGCCCAATCCCGGGGCCTCCACCTCACCCCCGGATACATGAGGACATCAATGACCAGAAGATCCTAGAACTCACCAACAAGATGCTGGAGCTGCTGACTGGAGAGGTGACACTGCTGGGAATGCTGGAACATTATACAGGACGGCACTGGAGGATTTTGGATGATGATGGTATCATTGTGTTGTCAGGTTCCTATAAGGTGTCAGGACGTCACCGTCTATTTCTCCATGGAGGAGTGGGAGTATCTAGAAGGACACAAGGACCAGTACAAGGAGGTGATGATGGAGGAGCACCAGCCCCGCACATCACCAGGTAATAGACAAGACTGAATACACCCGGCCTATAATTATCTGTATGTAATAATGATGTCCGTCCTTTCTGTGTCTCCTGCAGGTCTTACCAGTACGAGGACGACCCCAGAGAGATGTCCCGCTCCTCCTCCTCCACAGGACCCTCAGGTAGATGGAGATCTCCCCTATGAGGTGTAGACGGCTGTGACCTCGTTGTGTTCAGTCTTGTTTTCTCTAGTCACCCTCAAGAACAGCACCACAGCAGGAGTTAACTCTCTGACCAAATAGGGATAGGAAACAGAGTCCCTTCCCATTTCCAGTGTTGTTTCCTGTTCTTATGAGGGCATGAAGAGGTTACCTGCGGTGCTCCGTGGCTGGTGACCAGAACACTGCTACAGAAAAATTCCACCTTATACCAGGTAGCTGAGGTCAGAGCTCACTCGCTTTCTCCTTCATCGGTGATCTGCAAAGGCAGCAGTACTATCAAATTCTGCAAGAAGGGCCCTGTGGTTCAAGTTCTGTAGCAGTGATGCTACATCAAAGATCTGGCTCTTCTCCATCCCCTTCCAGGGAGAGTACATCTCCAGTCTGGCTCTAAACGAGTTACTAGGAAGGGCAATCGAAAAAGTCACTACCAGAGCATAAACCGATAAAAAATATTTTCAGAGCCAGCCCTTTCAGTATAGAGGTAAAGGTAAAACAGGATGGTGGAGTTACCTAAAAGGATGAAAAGGCAGGAACATCTTTACCTCCCAGAGGTCGAACGATCGGAACTAGCATCAGGAGAAACAATGACGCCAACATAGTAGGAGGCCGCATCTCAAAAATCCTTCCCAATGGCAAATTATTTCATCAAGCCAGTGGGTCCTAAATACTTAAATACTATCAGAGACGGGTTGAAGATCGAGCTCTCTTCCTATCCTCCACGACATCTAAGAATCACCTGTACTTCCTCTAAGGGTTGGCAGGATCCTCTCATGTAAGGTCTTCGAGAGCTCTAGAGGTCTGGGGTAATATCACCAATTCCAGAGACAGAGGTCAGACAAGGCCACTACTTTCGGTTATTCTTGATAAAGAAATCCAATGGCTTGCACAGGGTTTCAATAAACTTAAACCCTTCAACCAGTACTTAACCTACACATGGTTTAAAATGGAATCAGTCAAGTCCATAATTCCACTAATCGGGTGCAATTTCGTAATGGCAACAATCGACCTAAAGGATGCCTACTACCATATCCTAATCCACAAGTCTCACAAGAAATTCTTGGAGTTTGTGGTGTCTAACAACCGGTAGATATTACACTACCATTATAACGTAAACCCATTCGGCATCTGCTCAGCTCCTTGTGTGTTCACCAAGCTGATGGCAGATGTTGTGGCTTTCATTAGGGAACAAGACTTCTGCATCGTTCCCTACCTCAATGGCTTCCTTGTCCTTGCTCCTCAACTCTGGTACTCGAACAGCACATACAGATAACCCTCGAGGTCCTAAAGAAGTTAGGGTGGAAGGTAAATCCAAGGAAGTCCGATCTGAAACCCTCCACAAGGAAGAATTTCCTCAGAATCCTACTAGACTCAAGCAAGCAAACATCCTTCCTGCCCAAGGAAAAACAGTCAGAAATCAATTCCAAATCTCAGCGATACACAGTCAGAGATCGGTAACACTGAGGTCGACAATGTCAATACTGGGATCCATGACATCGTACATCCAAGCAGTAGCCTAGGCCCAGGCCCGCATGAGAATCTTGCAGACACACATCCTAGCCTCTTGGGACGGATCGCTGGTATGGTCATGAGACCGCAAAAGATCTTGCAAAAAAACCATAAACGATGATGGAAGATAATGCACAAGAGTAGTTGGAAACTTAGCTGGCTGCAATCTACTAACTGCTCAAACACAACTAGAAGTAGCAGTAGTGCGTTCCTAAGCAACGTAGACGCCTCGCCACCACCGGAGAACTAACTAACCTCAAAGATGAAATGAGGAATCTTGACTTGCCTCAGAATTGCTCCAAGACCCCAACATATAACGACGGTGATATCAGAAAAAACAACACACAGATAGAAAGTATAGGGTTAAGCAAAGTGAGGCCCTGCTAGCTAGAACAAAAGGATAGGATAGATTTCCTAGTTACAGCCAGTAAAACCCTTAAAAAAATACCAACACCTGATAATCAAAAATTCCTTAAAAAGATCACATGATCTTTCCTCCCACTATATCAGGAATTCTTGTGCAAATACATGAGATACAAAAAATACAAACTCTAGATTAGATTAGACTGGGAGCAAAACTCCCTTTCTTGCTGGGAATAAATCGTCCTCCAAACAAAGTGCAGGGAGAGCACTTATTCACATGCAAGAAACAAAAAGGTGCATGAGAACTAATTCAATCTCAGAAGGAAAAAGCGAAAATGCTTATGAGGCATAGCTGCAGACCAGGATGACATGTAAACAAAATCGCTGCAGAAATCATTCCTGAGTCCAAAAAAGGAGCAGAAAAAATGCAAAAAGAGAACTTGCAGGGAAAGGCAAAAGTCTCAAAGCTGAAGGACAAAATTCAGGACATTGTCTCATTGAGCAGAAACAATTATCACTGGCAAAGGCTAGACAGAAATTGCCTTCCTTTATTCCTCCAGGCTGGACTCCATAGGCTTCCTGGAACAGCAATCATCTCCTGCACCTGTCTGAGCAACAGATGCAGAATCAGACCCACTACCAGCACTAGCCACCAGAGGGAGCCCAGAAACACTCTCGGGAACAGCACCATGTCTGATGACATTCACAACAGATCGCCAAGGTCCCTAGACATGAAGGTCCTTCTATCTGGGCGGATAAGAGTATAACTTTTATTGTAGATGTCCAAGAAAGAATGCCAGCCAGAGAGGTTGGGGAGCAATGGTCTAATAAATAGCCTTCCAGGGACTCTACACTTGACATCAGCTGCAAGTCTTTCCCTGTCAGGGAAATGAAAGTAGTAGTCTACACTGTATGCAGACGTATTAGGCAAATGAGTATTTTGATCACATGACAATTTTTATACATGTTGTCCTACTCCAAGCTGTATAGGCTTGAGAGCCAACTACCAATTAAGTAAATCAGGTGATGTGCATCTCTGTAATGAGGAGGGGTGTGGTGTAATGACATCAACACCCTATATAAGGGGTGCATACTTATTAGGCAACTTCCTTTCCTTTGGAAATATGGGTCAGAAGAGAGATTTGAAGGGCTCTGAAAAGTCCAAAATTGTGAGATGTCTTGCAGAGGGATGCAGCAGTCTTGAAATTGCCAAACGTTTGAAGCGTGATCAAGCGTTTCATGGCAAATAGCCAACAGGGTCACTAGAAGCGTGTTGGGAAAAAAAGGCGCAAAATAACTGCCCATGAAATCAAGCGTGAAGCTGCCAAGATGCCATTTGCCACCAGTTTGGCCATATTTCAGAGCTGCAACGTTACTAGAGCACAAAAAGCACAAGGTGTGCCATACCCAGGGACATGGCCAAGGTAAGGAAGGCTGAAAAACGGCCACCTTTTGAACAAGAAATATAAGATAAAACGTCAAGACTGGGCCAAGAAATATCTTAAGAATGATTTTTCAAAGGTTTTATGGACTGATGAAATGACAGTGACTCTTGATGGGCCAGAGGCTGATCAGTAAAGGGCAGAGAGCTCCACTCTGACTCAGACACCAGCAAGGTGGAGCTAGGGTACTGGTATGGGCTGGCATTATCAAAGATAAACTTGTGGGACCTTCTCGGGTTGAGGATGGAGTGAAGCTCAACTCCCAGACCTACTGCCAGTTTCTGGAAGACCACTTCTTCAAGCAGTGGTACAGGAAGAAGTCGGTAACGTTTAAAAAAAACATGCTTTTCATGCAGGACAATGCTCTACCATATGCATCCAACTACTCCACAGCGTGGCTGGCCAGTAAAGGTCTAAAAGATGAAAAAATAATGACATGCCCCCTTGTTCACCTGATCTGAACCCCATAGAGAACCTGTGGTCCCTCATAAAATGTGAGATCTACAGGGAGGGAAAACAGTACACCTCTCGGAACAGTGTCTGGGAGGCTGTGGTGGCTGCTGCATGCAATGTTGATCGTAAACAGATCAAGCAACTGACAGAATCTATGAATGGTAGGCTGTTGAGTGTCATCATAAAGAAAGGTGGCTATATTGGTCACTAATTTTTTTCGGTTTTATTTTTGCATGTCAGAAATGTTTATGTCTAAATTTTGTGCAGTTATATTGGTTTACCTTGTAAAAATAAACAAGTGAGATGGGAATATATTTGGTTTTTATTAAGTTGCCTAATAAGTCTGCACAGTGATAGTTACCTGCACAAACAGATATCCTCTTAAGATAGCCAAATCTAAAAAAAAACCCACTCCAACTTCCAAAAATATTAAACTTTGATATTTCTGAGTCTTTTGGGTTGATTGAGAACATAGTTGTTGATCAATAATAAAAAAAATCCGCTAAAATACAATTTGCCTAATAATCCTGCACCCAGTGTAGGTTCTCAAAGCTGCAGTTACTCTCATCAGTCTAGCCCAAGAAGCATACACCAAATATACAACCCTCCCCACCAGGGTCCACTCTTCTTCTTTTTTGTTTTTTTTGTTCTTTTTTTTTACCCATTACCTCCACAGGTCGAACTTGGTGGTTTGTCTTCTGAAGCCACACTCCTGAAAGCCAGAGGCCAGCCTGTCGGACAGGGTAATCGAAACCCTTCAGACGTGCAGCACACCAGTAACAAACGCCATTTATAATAAAATATGGAACATCTGGTGTAAACCCAACATTCCAGACCCATTCCGTCCTAACATAGCTCAAATCTTAGTGTTTCTGCAGAATGGGCTAAAGAAAGGCCTCAGACCTGGAACACTTAAGGTCCAAATCTCAGCTTTAGGTTCCTACTTTCATCAAAACCTTACAGGCCACCGTTGGATCAAAAGTTTCATGTCAGTTAGGTTAAGACCCAGACAAGTCAACCTAGTTCCCCTTTTGGATTTGAAAATAGTTCTTAAAGGACTAACACAACCTCCCCTTTGAGCCAGTTACCTCATCAAACCGAAGAATCCTATCCTGGAAAACCACCTTTCTGGTGGCAATCACCACAGCCAGACGAAAAGGTGAACTCTAGGCCTTGTCAAGAAGAGAACCGTACATAAGAATTCTCAAAGACCGAATACTATTTCGCTTAGATCAGTCATTCCTTCCAAAGGTAGTATCTGAGTTTTCCAGTTCCCAGGACATTGTGTTTCTTTACTTCTGCCAAAAGTCTACCAGTAATAAAGAAGTGGAATTCCATTCCTTAGATGTACAGTTAGGTCCAGAAATATTTGGACAGTGACACAAGTTTTGTTATTTTAGCTGTTTACAAAAACATGTTCAGAAATACAATTATATATATAATATGGGCTGAAAGTGCACACTCCCAGCTGCAATATGAGAGTTTTCACATCCAAATCAGAGAAAGGGTTTAGGAATCATAGCTCTGTAATGCATAGCCTCCTCTTTTTCAAGGGACCAAAAGTAATTGGACAAGGGACTCTAAGGGCTGCAATTAACTCTGAAGGCGTCTCCCTCGTTAACCTGTAATCAATGAAGTAGTTAAAAGGTCTGGGGTTCATTACAGGTGCGTGGTTTTGCATTTGGAAGCTGTTGCTGTGACCAGACAACATGCGGTCTAAGGAACTCTCAATTGAGGTGAAGCAGAACATCCTGAGGCTGAAAAAAAAGAAAAAAATCCATCAGAGAGATAGCAGACATGCTTGGAGTAGCAAAATCAACAGTCGGGTACATTCTGAGAAAAAAGGAATTGACTGGTGAGCTTGGGAACTCAAAAAGGCCTGGGCGTCCACGGATGACAACAGTGGTGGATGATCGCCGCATACTTTCTTTGGTGAAGAAGAACCCGTTCACAACATCAACTGAAGTCCAGAACACTCTCAGTGAAGTAGGTGTATCTGTCTCTAAGTCAACAGTAAAGAGAAGACTCCATGAAAGTAAATACAAAGGGTTCACATCTAGATGCAAACCATTCATCAATTCCAAAAATAGACAGGCCAGAGTTAAATTTGCTGAAAAACACCTCATGAAGCCAGCTCAGTTCTGGAAAGGTATTCTATGGACAGATGAGACAAAGATCAACCTGTACCAGAATGATGGGAAGAAAAAAGTTTGGAGAAGAAAGGGAACGGCACATGATCCAAGGCACACCACATCCTCTGTAAAACATGGTGGAGGCAACGTGATGGCATGGGCATGCATGGCTTTCAATGGCACTGGGTCACTTGTGTTTATTGATGACATAACAGCAGACAAGAGTAGCCGAATGAATTCTGAAGTCTACCGGGATATACTTTCAGCCCAGATTCAGCCAAATGCCGCAAAGTTGATCGGACGGCGCTTCATAGTACAGATGGACAATGACCCCAAGCATACAGCCAAAGCTACCCAGGAGTTCATGAGTGCAAAAAAGTGGAACATTCTTCAATGGCCAAGTCAATCACCAGATCTTAACCCAATTAAGCATGCATTTCACTTGCTCAAATCCAGACTTAAGACGGAAAGACCCACAAACAAGCAAGACCTGAAGGCTGCGGCTGTAAAGGCCTGGCAAAGCATTAAGAAGGAGGAAACCCAGCGTTTGGTGATGTCCATGGGTTCCAGACTTAAGGCAGTGATTGCCTCCAAAAAATTCGCAACAAAATATTGAAAATAAAAATATTTTGTTTGGGTTTGGTTTATTTGTCCAATTACTTTTGACCTCCTAAAATGTGGAGTGTTTGTAAAGAAATGTGTACAATTCCTACAATTTCTATCAGATATTTTTGTTCAAACCTTCAAATTAAACGTTACAATCTGCACTTGAATTCTGTTGTAGAGGTTTCATTTCAAATCCAATGTGGTGGCATGCAGAGCCCAACTCGCGAAAATTGTGTCACTATCCAAATATTTCTGGACCTAACTGTATATTTGCTATCTAATAAAGACCTATCCTTTGGTCGAAAGGTCCTTAAAGCTGTTGCCCCCCCCCTCCCTCCTAAGTGTATTTGTTGGTACTCCTCCTGTGGTGGTGTTGTGGATGGAGAAAAAAGAAAATAGAATTTATCTTACCGGTAATTCAGTTTCTAGGAACCCTTCATGACAGCACGGTTATTCCCTCTCTGTCTGTTTCGCACTTAATGGCTTATTTCAGAAATAAAAGATTTAGACCATTCATGCTAGTGTGGTTTCTTGAAAAAACAACACTGCAGATGGGAGGTGGGAAGAGGTTATTTATCCTCTTTGTGTTTCCAGTCCATATTCGGGTGGAGAGTTAACTCCTGTGGTGCTGTCGTGGAGGGTTTCCTAGAAACTGAATTACCAGTATGACAAATCCTATTTTCTCCTCCTGTATTAGATGTTTTATACTTGTGTAATGAGAGCGGTGGAGACGGCAGGATCACAGCTGACCACAGATTTCACATGTCCGGATCTTATCACCATTATTCCCGGGGACTTTTACAATATTTTGTTTTGCAGTTTTTGGATCTTGTTAAAGATCTGAACAATATTAATTCTCCAGAGAGAAATGCGAGGGGCGATCAGCGGAGTAAAGAGGAGATTCCTACAGATCACCGCCCCGGTGAGTACAGACCACCGAATAACGCAAACAAGTCACACATTCCTATTTCTCCGCACTTGCGGTGTCAGTTTTTCCAGTGATATATTAACCCTTCATGTAAAATACACATGAAACGGGAATGAATCTGTGATCCCGGTGCAGGTTATAACACGGGATGTGCAGTTATGTTATAGGAGAGAAATACAGCTGGACGTGAATTCTGCCGATGTGAGCGAGGATGAGCTCCAGCTCTTTCCTATTATCCACTGTCAGGGCTGATGAGGGGTTTCTCCAGTTTAGGGACTAAGAATTATCTCCTATTACAGTCATGTCTGTGTGAGAGATAAAGAACATGGGGACATAAACCCAAATAACTGGAGCGGATGGAGATTACTGCTCTGAGGGTCGGTAATGGTGCTCACCAGGGAGGAGGTAGAGACAAAGATGGCAGAGCGTTATCATCACATAACAAATATCATGGTTACATGAAGATGAACGTCCTCTTATATATAACCCATTGTGTCCTGATAGGATGTCCGGGGTCCAGCAATTTAATCCTGATATTGGGGGGTGGGATTCTTGGGCGATTCTTTTACTGACGTCATTTCATCTGTGAATGTGCCGGATACGAGTTTAATAATAGCAAATAGCATAAACTATTTCTATATTCTGATTTTTTTTTTTCTAGGAGTCAAAATGTTCAGATTTATTTTTTTTATTTTTTTTTTTTTAACAATAAGTTTTTTATTGAATTATAACAATAGAAATTGAACATACAAATTGTGGGCAGTATTATTCATTTCCATTTGTGTCCAGTCAGTTAACCTTAATAAGAAACAATTATCCATATTCTGATTTCCAGTTTCCAAATAGTAACAATCAATATGTAACATCTAAACCCCAATGATTATACCTCTACGTCGGCACCAGATGAACGTGAGCACCAGCGAGTGTTCCCCTTTTCCTAGTCTTGCCTGGAATCGGAGTAATCTAGCCACTTCCCCCATGTGGCTTCAAACTCGAGCCCTCTATTGTTACTGATTGCTATCATATTTTTTTTCTTTTTAATCACAAGATGCTGAAATGTAACAAATCTCTTCTTGGTTGCTTATTTCTGTTGCTGACTCCGCCATCTTATAGAGGATTTATGGAAGGAAAGGGGCTGCAGGGCGGTATTCTGTAAGAATTGATTGCTCGGGCACTTGCTCGCCTCCTCTTTTTGCAGCGCACGGATCATCCTGCTATGCATCCCCTTTCATTCAATGATCAGCTCCCTGTCTTGGGCGATCGGTGCTGCAGCTTCCGGAGGATTTTTTCTCAGCTGTTTCCAGTGTTGTACCTGCTAGCACAACTTGCTGTGGTGAGCGCTGTATTTTGACCCTCAACTTCATGGCATCATAAAGTATAATTCATTTTATGTCGCCTTATATAAGGCAGACATGGACACTGTGCTTATGTTACCAGATATGATATTCAGTATATAATCAATATTATTAACTCATTTTCTATGTGATTTCTTTTTGGAATTGTGGAAGAGTCGTCTTAAATATAATAAAACTATCACAATCTGGGCAGCACAACTATACTGCAGTTAGGGGCCTGAATTTACCAATAAAAACCAAGTTCAAATGTTACAATTTTTAAAATTTACAAAATCTGTTTTATTCTTTTGACAGAATATTGTGGTATTATACAGAATACATATGAAGAACAAGTCATTATCCCAGAAAAATCCTCATTCCTTCACATTCAAGATCCGTCATCTTATGTTTCTAAACAATATCCTGAGTCACCTCAGAATGTTCAGCAAAATAAAAGCCACATAAGGGGGCATCAACAGCAACTAACTCACACAAGGGATAAGCCGTACTCCTGTTCAGAATGTGAGATATGTTTTAATAAAAAATCACAGCTTATTTTACATCTAAAAGCTAGTCAATGTGGAAAATGTTTAACCCAAAAGTATGCTCTAATTTCACATAATATAATTCACAAAGGAAAACCATTTTCTTGTCCAGAATGTGTAAAATGTTTTACTTGTAAATCAAAACTTATTCAACATCTAAAAACTCACACAGGGGAGAAGCCATTTTCATGTTCAGAATGTGGGAAATGCTTTACCCAGAAAAACGTTGTTCTTAGACATCTAAAAATTCACAGCGGGGAGAAGCCATTTTCATGTTCAGAATGTGGGAAATGTTTTTTTCGGAAATCACACCTTGATAGACATATGAAAACTCATACAGGGGAGAAGCCCTTTTCATGTTCAGAATGTGGGAAATGTTTTATTCTGAAATCACTGCTTGATTTGCATATAAAAACTCATACAGGGGAGAAGCCATTTTCATGTTCAGAATGTGGGAAATGTTTTATTCAGAAATCACTGCTTGATTTGCATATAAAAACTCATACAGGGGAGAAGCCATTTTCATGTTCAGAATGTGGGAAATGTTTTATTCAGAAATCACACCTTAATGTGCATATAAAAACTCACACTGGGGAGAAGCCATTTTCATGTTCAGAATGTGCGAAATGTTTTTTTCGGAAATTACACCTTGATAGGCATATAAAAACTCATACAGGGGAGAAGCCATTTTCATGTTCAGAATGTGGGAAATGTTTTATTCAGAAATCAGACCTTGATCTGCATATAAAAACTCACACAGGGAAGAAGCCAATTTCATGTTCAGAATGTGGGAAATGTTTTATTCAGAAAGCAAACCTTCGTCAGCATATAAAAACTCACACAGGGGTGAAGCCATTTTCATGTCCAGAATGTGGGAAATGTTTTATTCGGAAAACACATCTTGGTGACCATATAAAAACTCATACGGGGGAAAAGCCATTTTCATGTTCAGAATGTGGGAAATGTTTTATTCGGAAAGCAAATCTTGTTGGACATATAAAAACTCACAGAAGGTAGCAGACATTTTTATGTTTGTAATGTGGGAAATGTTATACAGTGGAACCTTGGTTTAACAGTAACTTAGTTTGAGAGCGTATTGCAAAGACAAGCAAAGCTTTTTAAAAATTTGTAACTTTGTTTAAGAGCAATAAGAGAAAATATTCACTGCAAACACTTGTGGTTCAGTCCTTTCACCATGCTCTGACCCGCTCTGGAAGTAACTTTCTGTACATATGTACAGTATACCATTGCACAGATGGAGGTGTTGGTCTGCTCCTCTCATCCCAGTGTGCCTTCCAGGTCATCCCCTCAGTACCCTCACTCATGTTTCCTTCTTTTGAAGTCCACACCATTAGACTCTTCAAACCATTCTCCCTGCGAGTGGCAGTCGTGTATCGCCCTCCAGGCTCCTTCCATCAGTGCCTTGATCATTTTGCCACTTGGCTTCCACACTTTTTATCCTGTGACCTTCCCACTCTCATCATGGGGGATTTCAACATCTCTATTGACGACCCACTCTCCCCATCTGCCACCCATTTTCTTTCTCTAACCTCGTCATTTGGCCTCTCACAGCTCACTAGGTTTCCTACACATGAGGATGGGAATACGCTAGACCTGGTCTTCTCCCGCCTCTGCACTCTTCATGACTTCACCAATTTCCCTCTCCCACTTTCTGACCACAACCTTCTCTCCTTTTCCATCACAAACTGTCTTCAAACACGGGATGCCCCTACCTATCACCCATACAGAAATCTAAGAGCCATCAATACCCAGCTGCTAATGAACAATTTGCAGTCATACTTTGCTCCCATCTCCTCCCTCTCCTGTGCAGACTCTGCAGTGTCACATTATAATAAGACATTGCAGAGTGCCCTGGATGAAGCTGCACCAGCTACATGCAGAAAAAAAAATACACAGGCAGCGGCAGCCCTGGCATACGCCTCAAACACGTTTTCTACAGCGCTGATCTAGGTGTGCTGAGCGTCTGTGGAGAAAATCCTTTTCAGCTGAAGACTTCATCCACTATAAGTTCATGCTCAAAACCTATAACTCTGCTCTCCATCTGGCTAAACAAGTATACTTTACCACTCTCATCACTTCACTATCCAACAATCCTAAGCGACTCTTTGAAACCTTCCACTCCCTCCTGAGCCCTAAAGCACAGACCCTGGTCACCAACCTAAGCTCTGATGATCTGGCCACTTTCTTCTTACAAAAGATCAACGACATCCACTAAGAAATCTTTGAAAAATCCCCTCAGAGCCTGGATCCGCTCCTTTCCCGCACCTCAAGCTCATTATCAGTATTCGAACCTGTCACAGAAGAAGAAGTGACGCATCTCCTTGCCTCTTCCCACCTAACAACATGCACCAGTGACCCTCTTACCTCACATCTCCTTCAAGCTTTCTCGCCAGCTGTAACTACCTATCTAACCAAAATGTTTAACCTCTCTCTTTCATCAGGTATCTTTTCTTCATCATTTAAACATGCCATCATAACCCCTCTACTTAAAAAACCTTCCCTCAATCAGAACTGTGCTGCTAACTACAGACCAGTCTCTAACCTTCCCTTTATCGCTAAGCTCCTGGAACACTTGGCCCACTCTCGGCTAATCCGCTATATATCTGAAAACTCACTTCTTGATCCCTCTCAATCTGGTTTCCGCTCTTTAAGCAGGCTTTACACCCTGCGATCTCGCTAGCGATATCGCAAGCGATTGTACCCGCCCCCGTCGGTTGTGCGACATGGGAAAATCGCTGCCCGTGCCGCACAACCTCGCTTACCCCCGTCACATGGACTTACCTGCCCTGCGACGTTGCTCTGGCCAGCGAACCGCCTCCTTTCTAAGGGGGCAGTTCGTGCGCCATCACAGCGACGTCACACGGCAGGCGTCAAATAGAAGCGGAGGGGCGGAGATAAGCGGGACGTAACATCCCGCCCAACTCCTTCCTTCCGCATTGCCGGTGGAGGCAGGTAAGGAAATGTTCGTCGCTCCTGTGGTGTCACACACAGCGATGTGTGGTGCCGCAGGACGACCTGTCCGCGGCAAACTATTTTGACCGCTTTTGCGATCGTTTAAGGTCGCTCATAAGTGTCACACACTGCGATATCGTTAATGACGTGCATCACAAACACCGTGACCCCAATGATAATTCATTAATGATATTGTAGCGTGTAAAGCCCGCTTTACACTCCACCGAAACGGCCCTCACCAAAGTCTCAAATGATCTATTAACAGCAAAATCTAAAGACCACTATTCCCTATTGTTTCTCTTGGATCTCTCAGCTGCTTTTGACACTGTCGATCACCAACTTCTCACCATGCTCCGCTCTATTGGCCTCAAGGACACCACTCTCGCCTGGTTCTCCTCCTATCTCTCCAACCGCTCCTTCACTGTTTCCTTTGCTGGCTCTTACTCCACTCCTCTCCCCCTCACCTTCGGGGTTCCTCAAGGCTCAGTCTTGGGCCCTCTCTATTTCTCTCTATACACCGCCCCTATTGGACAAACCATCAGCAGATTCGGTTTCCAATACCATTTCTATGCTGATGACACCCAATTATATACATCATCTCCAATCATCACCCCTGCTTTGTTACAAAACACCAGAGATTGTCTGTCTGCTGTCTCTCAAAGCATGTCCTCCCTCTATCTGAAACTGAATCTCTCCAAAACGGAGTTTCTTGTGTTTCCTCCCTCTACCAACCAACCTACACCCGACATCTCAATTACCTTCGATGATTTAATCATTATTCCCAAGCAGCATGCTCGCTATCTTGGGGTCATATTTGACTCAGAACTCTCCTTCATTCCCCATATACAATCACTCACTCACACATGTCACCTACATCTCAAAAACATCTCTAGAATCCGACCATTTCTTACTTTCGAAACTGCAAAAACCCTTACTGTCGCTCTTATTCATTCCCACCTGGATTTCTGCAACTCTTTATTGATTGGTCTCCCTCGGACCACGCTCTCCCCTCTCCAATCCATCTTGAATGCAGCAGCCAGGGTCATATTCCTGTCCAGCCGCTTCACCGATGCCTCCACCTTGTGCCAGTCACTACACTGGCTACCTATCAGCTACAGAATACAATACAAACTCATATCCCTCACCCACAAAGCTCTCCACAGCTCTGCACCACTATATATCTCAGCCCTCATCTCTGTCTATCATCCTACCTGCCCCCTTCGTTCCGCAAATGATCTTAGACTAACATCCTCCATAATACGAACCTCACACCTCCGTCTCCAAAACTTTTCTCATGCCGTGCCAGTTTTCTGGAATGCACTACCCCAAAGAATGCGACTAATATCCAGCCCCCAAGTTTTTAAGCGTACATTAAAAACATATCTCTTCAGACAAGCTTATCATAATAACTTACTAACCTAACTCTCCCCTGTCCCACCTTTTAAATGCTACTCGTAACCTTCTCTCTCCTATTTCTGTTCTCACATCCTACATACAACCAATAGTACGTAAGGGCACCCAAAAGGTGACTGTCTAAAGACCAGATCATTCATCTTTATATGTAACCAATAAACTAGCATAACAATGGCCGGCCAGATCTACAAGTGTGCTTCACCTTTTGTGTCCCCCTTTTTCCCCATAGATTGTAAGCTTTCGAGCAGGGCCCTCATTCCTACTGTAGCTGTTGAATTATGTACTAGTTTGTTTTGTTTTTGTCTATACAACCCCCCACCGGATTGTAAAGTGCTGCGGAATATGTTGGCGCTATATAAATTAAACTTTTTGTTTTATTATTATTATTATTATTATTATTATTATTATAATATACTACCGTGTTTTTCCAAAAATAAGACACTGTCTTGTACTTTTTTGCCCCCCCCCCCCAAAAAAAACGCTCTAGAGCTTATTTTTGGAGGAGGTCTTATTCTTGGAGAAACATGGTTGGGGTAAGTTTACCCCCCAAAAAAAGCAGACCCCCCTCCCCACTTCCCACGAGACTCATACTTACCAGACCTACACATCTGCTTGTCTCCCAGGTCCTCCTGTGATCTCCGGTGGGTGCTGCATGCCGTCCTATCCTGCTTCTGGCCAACACACTCACACAGAGCAGATCACACATACACACACATACACACACAGCAGAGCACACACAGACAGACACTCATTCATCACATCCAGCATTACAGGGAACGATGGGAGGAAGTCACATGTCCACTGGTCCTGTAAGCAAGCATTGCGGCAGGTCCTTGCACTCCACTGCATTGCCTCTAAGGATTCTGGCGATGAGATGTCATGAGTGTGTGTGATCCGATGTTTGTGTGCGTGAGATCGGATATGTGCGGTGGTGAGCTTACTGTAGGGCCTCCCGCTCGGCATCTGGTGTGTGTGATTGCGAGGTCTCTGCTTTCTATAATGAGGTTTCCTGCAGTATTTAACTTTTTTAGCTGCACGGACACTTCATTATTGAACCGCGACTAGGGCTCATTTTTGGTGGAGGGCTTATATTTATGCCTTGCTCTGAAAATGCTGAAATTCCCTGCTAGAGCTTATTTTTGGGGGTAGGTCTTATTTTTGGAAAAACACGGTATATAGTATGTCTATCAATTTGCATTTGTGGATACAGTACTGCACTGTATTTTTTTTATGCTAACCAGTACAGCACAGTGCTTGAACTGTAATCTAATTGCCTGTGCAGTATTCCTACCCCACATTTGGCTTAGTTGTGCCCTTATTTTGGGGAGAATAGATTTGGGGTGTGTACTTTTGTGTACTGTACTACAATATAGATTGTCATATTTATACATCATTTTTTTCTCTATATTGTATCTCCCGCACACCAATAATTCTATTGTAAGGTAATGTGTAGTTTAATTTGTTTTATGGTTTTTACTGTACTGTATTTTGTTAGTGTACTGTAATAATTTTACATGAATAGAGTACATTATTTTGTATTACTGTAATCAGTTTGTATAAATACAGTAAATATTTTTAGGTTGTGGAACAAATTGTCTGCGCTTCAATTATTTCCAATGGGAAAATTTGCTTTGATATAAGTTGGTTTAAGAGCAGACTCCTGGAACCAATTATGCTCGTAATACAAGGTTTCACTGTGCCAGTAAATCAACTCTTGCTGAACATCTAAGAACTCACACAGGGGAGAAGCCGTACTCATGTCCAGAATGTGAGAATGTTTTTCCCAGAAATCAGATCTTGTAAGATATCAGAGAATTTACAAAGGGTAGAAACAATTTTTATGTTCTGTATGTGGTAAAGTGTCGTCAGCAAAAGTCACAGCTGAAATACAGGACTCACTGAAAACTAGCAGTGTGGCTGTTTTCAAGATGCACAATAAGGAGGCAGAAAGTTTAATCTTCCCAATTTCTAGAGTAAAGCCGCTTTACACGCTACAATATATCTTACGATGTGTCGGCGGGGGTCACGTCGTAAGTGACGCACATCCGGCATCGTAAAGGTACATTGTAGTGTGTGACAGGTACGTGCGATTGAACTTTAAAACGTTCATCGCATGCACGTCGTTCAATTCCTAAAAATTGAACGTCAGGTTGTTCATCGTACCCAGGGTAGCACACATCGCACTGTGTGACACCACGGGAACGATGAACAGATCTTACCTGCGTCCTGCGGCTCCCGGCCAGCAATGCGGAAGGAAGGAGGTGGGCGGGATGTTTACGTCCTGCTCATCTCCGCCCCTCCGCTTCTATTGGCTGGCTGCCGCGTGACGTTCGCCGCCCATATCGAGGTCGTATGGACGGGTAGGTACGTGTGACGGGGTTAATCGTTTGTGCGGCACATTCAACAAATTGAAGAAGCCGCACATACGATGGGGGCGGTTACGATCGCATACGATATCATAACATGTAAAGCAGGCTTAAGGTAATCTTCTCTGAGTCTAATTTTTAGCTTTTCCCAACACATGGTCGTCTATAGTTAGATGGAGACCTGGAGAGGCGTACAAGCCATAGTGTCTTGCACCCACTGTTTAATTTCGTGAAGTGATGATCTGGGGATGCTTCAGCAAGACTGGAACTGGGCAGATTAAACTTTATGAAGGACGTATGAATCAAGCTGCATGCAAGGTTATCCTGGGAAAACAGTTGCTTCCTTCTGCTCATGCATTGTTCCCCAACTCTGAGGACTGTTTTTTTCCAGCAGGACAATGCTCCATGCAACACAGTTGGGTAAATCAATGTGTGGATGAAGGACCACCACATCAAAACCCTGTCATGGCCAGCTCAATCTCCAGACCTGAACCCCATTGAAAACCTCTGGAATGTCATCAAGAGGAAGATGGGTAGTCACAAGGCATCAAACAAAAAAGAACTGCCAACACGCATGAAAGCTGTGATTAAAAATCATGGTTATTCCACAAAATATTGATTTCTGAATTCTTCCTGAGGTAAAACATTATTAGTATTGTTGTTTCTAAATGATTATGAACTTGTTCTCTTTGCATTATTTGAGGTGTGAAAGCAATGCATTGTTCTGATATTTTCACCATTTCTCATTTTCAGAAAATAAATACAAAATTTATTGCTTGGAAATTCGGAGACATTTGTCAGTAATTTATAGAATAAAAGAACAATTTACATTTTACTCAAAAATATAAAGAGGAAAATTTTGCAGTGATGTCTCAGTTTTTGCCAGAGATGTACCGTATTTTTCGTTTTAGAAGACGCACCAGATTATAAGACGCACCCCAAATGTAGAGATAAAAGGTAAAAAAAAAAGGGGGTTCCGTCTTATACTCCGGTGTTGTCTTACTGGAGGGGGGCGGCAGCAGTGGTGGAGCAGGGACACAGGAGGCAGAGGCTGTGCTGGCAGCGACGGTAGGTCAGTGGTGGAGGTAGCGGGTCAGTGGTGGCAGCGGCTGTTCAGTGGTGGCAGCGGTGGGTTAGTAGTGGAGCAGGCCTGAGTGGCGAGTGTCCCAGTCTGTCCGTGGTCCCAGCTTCAAACGATGGTGCCTGGAGCGGCGCGTGGACAGATGGAGCTCTCATCCAAGAGCTACATCTGCGCACGCGCTGACTCCCTGTGCCATAATTTGAAGCCGGGACCGTGGACAGACTGGGACACCTGCAGCACAGCCACCGCAGTCCGCCTTCTCGCACAGAGTTGCAGCCGGCACCAGGCACCCAGCCGCACAGAGAGGCAGCCGGCCGCCACCACCATGCACCCAGCTACCCGCACGCACCAAGAGGCAACCGGACGCCCGCGCACAGAGCCGCACAGGCAGCCCCCCTTTCCCCGGTAAGCTATATTCGGATTTTAAGACGCACCCCTCTTTACCTTTAAAATTTTTGGGAGGAAAAGTGCGTCTTTATAATCAAAAAATTCATTGTATAATATCACTCAAGTTAGGTGACAATACACTGAGCTATAAGCGATGACTTGTCACTAACCCTATGTTGCAAAATGCCATTAGGAGGCTTATATTTAAAGGATTTGTCTGACATAAACTCCCCAAAAAATGTTAAGCTAATCTGTGCTGTATTGTCATATAAAACACCCCTACATTATTTTTTTCGTTTTCTAACTTTTGTTCCTCTTGATTTTTCACTTTTTTTCTCTGCAGCACTTTGTTTACATGCAGCTCAACCAAACATGACATGTTTGACTGCCAAACTTCACAGTCACAGCTGGCACTGGCCGGCCTCAATGTCCAGCCCCGCCCCCTGCACACACATTCCTGTCAGTATTCTGCCCCAGCACCTGATAAATGAATACCATGTAATGAAAATTATATATAGCCCCTAATGTGAGTCTATAGGAGATACATACACACATATACTGGCACACATACACCTACAGTTATATAATATATTATATTATATATATTATATATATACATGCACTCTCTCCTCTCCCCCTGTGCTGTCTCCTCTGCCCCCCAGCACTCCCCTGTATCTCACCCATGCACTCTCTTCTCTGCCCCACCCGCTCTGTCTCCCATGCACTCTTGTCTCTCCTCTCCCCGCACTGTCGGCCATGCACTCTTGTCTCTCCCCCCTGCACTGTCAGCCATGCACTCTGTTCTCTGCCCCCTCCCCGAACTGTCAGCCGTGTACTCTGTTCTCTGCCCCCCCGCACTGTCAGCCGTGCACTCTGTTCTCTGCCCCCTCCCGCACTCTCACCCGTATACTCTGTTTTCTGCCCCCCCGCACTGTCAGCTGTGCATTCTGTTCTCTGCCCCCTTGCACTGTCAGCTGTGCACTCTGTTCTCTGCCCCCGTACTGTCAGCTGTGCACTCTCTTCTCTGCCCTCCCCCACACTGTCAGCTGTGCACTCTGTTCTCTGTCCTCCCCCACACTGTCAGTCATACACTCCTCTGTTCTCTGCCCACCCAGACTGCACTGTCACCCATTCACTCTGTTCTTTGCCCCTTCCCCGCACTGTCAGCCGTGCACTCTGTTCTCTGACCCCCGCACTGTCAGCCGTGCACTCTGTTCTCTGCCGCCCCGCACTGTCATCTATGCACTCTGTTCTCTGCCCCCCCCCCCCCGCACTGTCAGCTGTACACTCTGTTCTCTGCCCCCCCCCCGCACTGTCAGCCGTGCATTCTGTTCTCTGCCCTCCGCACTGTCAGCCGTGCACTCTGTTCTCTGCCCCCCATGCACTGTCACTCATGCTCGGTCTCTCTTCTCACCTATGCTGTATCTTCTTCTCCATGCTGTGATGATTGCAGCGTCCTTACAGCCGAGCAATGCAGAGCTCAGTGCTGCTTACCTGGTGTCAGGTGACGCTCCTGCTCTCTGCTCCTAACTATTCAGAAACCAGGAGCACGGGAGGCTGCATTCATCACAGAGACAACGCACGGAGGAGGTGGGGAGGGAGGGGTCACAGTTGCCCGGACACCATACAAGATAATGAGCTGAGGAAACCGTCGGGCAAACAGCGCTGATGGTGTCCTAGACAGAGAGGGCAACCCTGTTTGTCCAGCACATACAGGGCACAGATAGCAGCGCATAGGAAGTGGGGGAAGGAGGGGGCGGGGACTCCGGTGCACTGTACCTGCCCAGCAGAGCGGCAACATGCTGTTCACTGTGAAGCCCGTCAAACGTTTCGGCCCAGAACATGACCTTTGCCAATGACTGAAAATAAAGTAGACAAATATTATACAATTACATATAAAATAGTTCATAGCACATATGGTTTCATCTTGAAAAATGTATGCAATGAATAAGGAAAAAAAAGGGAGGGCAAAAAAAGATCAAAAAGAATAGACCAAGAAAGAGATAAAATGATGTACGTGAAAGTGGTAGTGTCATATAACATAAAGCTTCCAGGTGAGGGTGAAGGAGCAAAGGACTTGGGTGTCATTATAGAGAAATAAGGCTATTGTGACGTAATACTCTTACCCGGCAAATAATAATAATAATAATTTTATTCATTTATATAGCGCTATCAATTCCACAGCGCTTTACATACATTGGCAACACTGTCCCCATTGGGGCTCACAATCTAGAGTCCCTATCTGTATGCAAATGAGTTATGCCTTCAAACCATAGAAATTCCATAAGAAGGGAACATGTGCAAAGCGCTGTTTAGTATATACAGAAAACAAAGTGGTCACTAATGGGTTAAAGTCTAGGGAACAGGCTAAAGATCAGCCCACCCTGCTCACCTATTAAATACAAAATGCAAACAGCTGCACTCTAAAATGGCATCAATGTATAAGGGAACTCTGGTACTGCATTACTGTTATATGAAAAAATGAGATTTTTAGTTTATGAATTGGCCAATGCATGTAAGCCCGGAAACCAAACGGCAAGATAAATCTCAATATTCCGGGTCCCTAACTAAAATGCCACTATCTAGGTTAAAAACATCCATGTCTGGGCAGCTAGACTAAAAATCTAACTTGAAATGCCACTATCTGGCCTAACCTCCATGTCTGGGCAGCTAGGACTCCTGGTATAAGGATCATGAACACAGCCTGGTTTATATTGAGATTTACCTTGCCGCTGGTTTCCGGGCTTACATGCATTGGGCAATTCATAAACTAAAAATCTCATTTTTTCATACAGCAGTAATGCAGTACCAGAGTTCCCTTATACATTGATGCCATTTTAGTGTGCAGCTGTTTGTATTTGCTATGTTTTTTCAGCTGGCACCTATACACACTTGTAGGATGTGCGGGTCAGTTTTTTTTTAAATATTTTGAGTGAGTCTCTTTCTGACTGAGCACTCCGCCCTACAAACCAGGCTGTGTTCATGATCCTTATACCAGGAGTCCTAGCTGCCCAGGCATGGAGGTTAGTCCACATAGTGGCATTTCAAGTTAGAGTTTTTAGTCTAGCTGCCCAGATATGGATGTTTTTAACCTCATAACGACGGCCATACGACTTAAAGCGGCGGCAAAACAGGGTACTTATGCTGTTCCGCCGCTTTAAAGCGGCGGGCCGAAAAAAGCCTGTAGCGCCCCCCAGCGACTGAAAATCTCGGGGGTTTCAGCTACCGGGGGTAGCTGAGACCCCCCAGATTATGAATCGGGGTGTTTTTTTTGGACCCCGATAATGTGATCGCCGGTATACACCGTATACCGACGAACACATGAAAAAAAAAGAAATGACCAGTAAAACTGATTTATTTTTCATCTGACGTGATCAAACATGTCAGATGAGAAAGAAATATAAACCCCTAGTGCCCCCAAAGCCCCCGGTATCGGAGTGTCCCCTCCCCCACCCCTACCCCCCTCTGGAAGTCAAAATGGCGCACAGAAAACTGCCGCCGCCGACGGCTCTACATTCATTTCCCTCCGATCTGAAATGATCAAACATTTCAGATCGGAGGGAAATGTCCTCCCCCTGACCCCTCCTCCGGTACACCAGAGCCCTCTGGTCCCTCAGAGCCCCTCCGGTTCTCCAAAGAGCCCCCCGTTCCCCCCGCCGGAGCATGCAAGATGGCGGCGCGCAGCGCACAGTAGCGCGCGGCCGCATTCATCCTGCTCTTTCTGCCGCATGTGATACGTCACATGCGACAGAAAAGTTGTCGCCAGGTCTCCCGCCGTCAGCCCCCCGTCAGCCCCCGGTTAGCCCCGTTATCTGGCTTCTGCTCCGTTCCCGCGATCACTCCCCCTCCTTCTAGAAAGCTGGCGGCGCATGCGCAGACAGCGGCTGTCAGCTGGATCTTTGCAAGCAGGGACGCTGACCTCACTGCTGCACTGTGGACCGGGGGAGAGTGAGTGCAGTAATCTGCAGTCACACTCCTCACATGGAGAGCCTGCTGTTCTAGAAAATGGGGGGTACGTTCTGTGAGCGTGCCCCTCATATTCTGGAATGAGGTTACTGCAGGTCACTCTGCCCTATGTTGGACCGGGGCAGTGTGAGTGTAGTATTCTCAGATTACTGCACCCACACTGCTCATGGAGAGCTTGCTCTTCCAGAAAATGGGGGATACGTTCCCTGAACGTGCCCCCCATATTCTAGAAGGTCCAGAGTCGTTGAGGGACCTCCAAAATGGATTACAGCAACCGGAATTTGTTTATTTTCAATAAATTGGTGAAAGAGGAATGTTTCGGGGAGTTTTTTTCAAATAAATTTTTTTTTTGTCTTTATTTTTTTCTATTATTGACTGGGTTAGTGATGTCGAATATCTGTTTAGATGCCGTGACATCACTAATCCCAGGGCTTGATGCCAGGTGACATTACAGCTGGTATCAATCCCGTATATTACCCCGTTTGCCACCGCACCAGGGCGCGGGATGAGCTGGGGCGAAGCGCCAGGATTGGCGCATCTAATGGATGCGCCACTTCTGGGGCGGCTGGGGCCTGCTATTTTTAGGCTGGGAAGAGTCTAATAACCATGGCTCTTCCCACCCTGAAAATACCAGACCCCAGCTGTCCGCTTCACCTTGGCTGGTGATCTAATTTGGGGGGGACCCCACGTTTGTTTGTTTTTTTAAAAAAAAAACGCCTGGGGAGCCCTCCAAATTGATCACCAGACAAGGTGAAGCTGTCAGCTGTGGTTTGCAGGCTACAGCTGTCTGCTTTACCCTAGCTGGCTCTCAAAAATAGGGGGGACCCCACGTCGTTTATTTTAATTATTAATTTTTTGGGGGGCTAAATACAAGGCTAGGCACCCTTTAGTGCCACATGAAAGGCACTAAAGGGCACCAGCTTAGAATATGCAGGGGGTGGGATGTTATATATGTTTGACATCTATCCATTCATCCACTGTAGCATTTTAGGCTATGTGCCCACGATCAGGGTTTGCAGCGTTTTGGGCGCAGAGTGTTTTCCCTGCATCCATAATGCTGCATTGTGCAGTAGAAGCACAGTGGAAGGATTTTTAGAAATCCGGTGCCCAATGTGCTTCTTTTCTCCGCAGCATAAACCGACCTGTGGCGCAGCTTCCCGAGCCTCAGCATGTCAATTTATGCTGCGGAGATGAGAGTGTTCTCTGCAGGTAGAATAGAGCTAAAGTCCACAGCAGCCTGAACCCAAATCGTGGGCATGGGCAGCTGCGTTCTCCCGTGGACAACACTCACATCTCTGCAGGAAGGCTGACACTGTGTACTAGACGCCGTGTCGCTGGATCATGGCCACATAGCCTAACAGTGAGAATATTGTTGCTACAGCAACATTTTAGTGAAGTACCTGTGGATTCAAAATGCTTACTATACTCCTGAATAAAATCCAGTTTCCAAAATGGGGTCACTTGTGGGGGTTTCTGCTGTATAGGTACCCAAGGGGCCCTGCAAATGTGACGTGGTGCCCGCAATTTATTTAAACTTTTCCAGAATTCAAATGGTACTCCTTCCATTCCAAGCCCTCCCATTTATCCAAACAGAGGTTTTTGGCAACATGTGGGGTATCCCTGTGCTCATAAGACATTGGATAACAACCTGTTGGGTCCACAGTTTGTTGTTGCCTCTTGAAAAAGTAAGAAATATGATGCTAAAGCAACATTTTTGTGAAAAAAATGAAAATTTTCAATATGGCAACCTAAGCTTATCAAATTCTGTGAATTACTCTTGGATTCAAACTGCTCACTATACATCTAGATAAAAGCCTTGAGGTGTCTTCTTTCCAGAATGGGGTCACTTGTGGGGGACCTCCACTGTTTAGGCACCTTAGGGGCTTTCCAAATGCGACATAGCGTCCGCTAATGATTCCAGCCAATTGTTCAGTCAAATGGCGCTCCTTCCCTTCCGAGCCCTGCTGTGCACCCAAACAGTTGATTTCCACCACACATAAGGTATCAGCATACTCAGGAGAAATTGCACAATAAATTTTATGCTGATTTTTTTCCTTTTACACTTGTAAAAAAAAAGCTACCTGGTTGAAGTAACAATTTTGTGGTAAAAATGTATTTTTTTTATTTTCACAGCTCAACATTATAAACTTCTGTGAAGCACCTGGGGGTTCAGGGTACTCACCAAACATCTAGATAAATTCCTTCAGGGGTCTATTTTCCAAAATGGGGCCACATGTTGGGGAGCTTCACTGTATAGACACCTCAGGGTCTCTCCTAATGCAACATAGCGTCCGCTATTGATTCCAGCCAATTTTGCAGTCAAATGGCACTCCTTCCCTTCCGAGCCCTGCTGTGCACCCAAACAGTTGATTTCCACCACACATAAGGTATCAGCATACTCAGGAGAAATTGCACAATAAATTTTATGCTGATTTTTTTCCTTTTACACTTGTAAAAAAAAAGCTACCTAGTTGAAGTAACAATTTTGTGGTAAAAATGTATTTTTTTTATTTTCACAGCTCAACATTATAAACTTCTGTGAAGCACCTGGGGGTTCAGGGTACTCACCAAACATCTAGATAAATTCCTTCAGGGGTCTATTTTCCAAAATGGGGCCACATGTTGGGGAGCTTCACTGTATAGACACCTCAGGGTCTCTCCTAATGCAACATAGCGTCCGCTATTGATTCCAGCCAATTTTGCAGTCAAATGGCACTCCTTCCCTTCCGAGCCCCGCCGTGTACCCAAACAGTTGATTTCCACCACATATAAGGTATCGCCAAACTCAGGAGAAATTGCACAATAAATTTCATGGTGAATTTTTTCCTGTTACCCTTGTGAAAAAAAAGCTACCTGGTTGAAATAACAATTTTGTGGTAGAATTTAATTTTTTTATTTTCATGGCTCAACGTTATAAAATTCTGTGAAGCACCTGGGGTTTCAGGGTACTCACCAAACATCTAGATAAATTCCTTGAGGGGCCTAGTTTCCAAAATGGGGTCACTTGTGCGGGGTTTCTGCTGTTTAGGTACCTTAGGGGACCTCCAAATGCGACAAGGTGCCCGCAATCTTTTTCAGCCAAATTTCCTTTCCAAAATTCAAATATTGCTCCTTTCGTTCCAAGCCCTCCCATTTGTCCAAACAAAGGTTTCAGACCACATGTGAGGTATCACCGCGCTCATAAAAAAGTGGGTAACAAACCTTGAGGTCAAATTTTTGGAATTACCTTTTGAGAAAGTGAGAAAATTGATGCTAAAGCAACATTTTTGAGAAAATTATTAAAATTTTCAATATGACAACGTAACGTTAACAAAATCTGTGAAGTACCTGTGGATCCAAAATGCTCACTATACCCCTAGATAGAAGCCTTGAGGGGTCTAGTTTCCAAAATGGCGTCACTTTTGAGGGGTTTCTTCTGTTTAGGTACGTTAGCGGACCTGTAAATGCAACATGGTGCCCACAATCTATTTCAGCCAAATTTGCTTTCCAAAATTCAAATATTGCTCCTTCTGTTCCGAGCCCTCCCATTTGTCCAAACAGAGGTTTCTGACCACATGTGGGGTATCGGCGTGCTCATAAGAAAGTGGGGAACAAGTTTTGGGGTCCATTTTGTTGTGTTATTTCTTCTAAAAGTGAATAAATTTGGGTTAGAGCAACATTTTTAGGTAAAATTTAATTTTTGCTTTTTTTCATTCCACATTGCTTTTGTTCATGTGAAGCACCTGAAGGGTTAATAAACTTCTTGAATGTGGTTTTGTGTACTTTGGGGGGTGCAGTTTTTAGAATGGTGTCACTTTGGGGTATTTTCTGTCATCTAGGCCTATCGAAGTCACTTCAAATGTGATGTGGTCCCTAAAAAAATGGTTTTGTAAATTTTGATGTAAAAATGAGAAATCGCTGATAAACTTTGAACCCCTCTAACTTCCTAACAAAAAAAAAAAATTGTTTCCAAAATTCTGCTTATGTAAAGTAGACATGTGGGAAATGTTATTTATTAACTATTTTGTGTCACAGAACTCTCTGGTTTAACAGTATACAAATTCAAAAGTTGAAAATTGCTAAATTTTCAAAATTTTTGCCAAAATTCAATTTTTTTCATAAATAAACGCAAAAAATATTGTCCTAAATTTGGTACTAACATGAAGTCCAATATGTGACGAAAAAACAATCTCAAAATCACCAGGATCCTTTGAAGCGTTCCAGAGTTATAACCTCATGAAGTGACACTGGTCAGAATTGCAAAATTTGGTCTGGTCATTAAGGTGAAAATTAGCTCCGTCACTAAGAGGTTAACCTAGATAGTGGTATTTTAGGCTGCTGTCACACATTAGTTTTTTTGCATCAGGCACAATCCGGTTTGTGCCTGATGCAACGGATCCGTCCTAGATTGTGTAAAAACGGATGCGACGGATCTGGTAAAAAAACTGATCCTTTTTTTTTTTGTTTGTTTGTTTTTCCCTTTTCTTTTCTTATGCTGAGAGAGAGAGCCCCCATCATCACCGCACACATCCCAACACTACCACCCATATCATCACCACACACATCCCGACACTACCGCGCACATCACCGCACACATCCCGACACTACCACCCCCATCATCACCGCACACATCCCGACACTACCACCCCCATCATCACCGCACACATCCCGACACTACCGCCCCCATCATCACCGCACACATCCCGACACTACCGCCCCCATCATCACCGCACACACCCCGACACTACCGCCCCCATCATCACCGCACACATTCCCAAACTACCGCCCCCATCATCACCGCACACATCCCGACACTACCACCCACATCATCACCACACACATCCCGACACTACCGCCCACATTATCACCGCACACGCAGGCACCACCGCATTCCTCATCACAGCACACACACAGGTATTACCTCAGTGACGTTCCCGCTGACAGCGCGATTGTTACGGGGGGGCTGTCTGATAAAACCTAAAGGAGTAACAGACAGTCAGGGTCCACCGTGCAAAGACTCTGCTGCAGACTATGGCAGAGTGCAATACCTCTGTTAAACTCACAGAGGAATATAATTAGTAAATAAGGCAATTCCTCCCTTACTTGGAGGGTGTGTGGAATGGTCTCTGTTAATAATCACAGAGACAAAGGCAGTGAGTGTGAAATGGCACCTACCTAGGTCCGTTCTTCTAGTGGTGCCAGGAGACGGACAGCAGCGTAAGCCACACAAAGCTCCTACCTGCGTTCGCTCCACTAGTGTGCGAGGACACGAACCACTAGATATGGCACCTGCCTAGGTCCGCTCTTCTAGTGGTGCAAAAGAGACGGACAGCAGCATAAGCCGCACAAAGCTCCTACCTCTGTTCGCTGGTGGGCGGGGAAAGCAGTGAATACGAGATTGAATAATGGGCGGCCGGCATTTTCAAATCAGGAGAAGCTGCCAGAGCTTTGTGACAGCCGTGTAGCGCCGCGCCGGTGATCGGTGAGTGAATGAATCAGTGAGTCAGTGAGTGAGTGAGAGAGTTTGAGAGAAATTGAGTGAGTGAGTGATTGATTTGCCGCTGGCAAAAAACGTTCCTCTCTGTGTCCTGTGCGGCCGCCGGAGTGACGATTTTTGCCGCATCCAGCAAAAACCAGATGAAACGCAAGGCAATGCGGCACAATCCGGCGCTAATGCAAGTCTATGCGGAAAAAACGCATCCGGCAGCAAAAAAAACCGGATGCGTTTGTGGCGCCCTGGACATGCCAGGTCGTCGCAGGTACTACAACAACACACCCCACACCCCGGCTAGGCACACCGAAGTCAAACAAAAATCCTTGTTGCCTCCCTCCAGGGGCTGATGTCCACACCAGGGGGTGGAGCCAGGCAGTTGGCCCCACCCACCGAGGAGTTCACAGTCCTGGAGGCGGGAAAAGGAAGTCAGTGTAGTGTGGAAGAGAGAAGTTGAGAGGAGTGGAGTTTGGAGTTGGAGAGTAAAGTGGTAAAGGAGCAGTCTGACCGTGTCCGGGTACGTGGCCCGGGCACATACAGCAAGGTTGGCAGACGGTGGTGACTGTCTGCAGGAGAGGCCGATTGGAGTGAACCGTAAGGACCGGGGACGGGCGGTGTCCTGCCGGTACCGGACCGGGGAACAAAGAGAAGCCAGCACAGTTCGGCAGGGCCTACGGACCCCGACCAGTTTTGGAGTCGCCGTAAAACTGGTCAAATCCCCTCAAGGGCACCCCTCCCGGTGACGCAGGTAATCGGCAACTAAGTCGGCAGCATGGACAGCCTCCTCAGGCTCCCAAGAGCGATGTTCCGGGCCGTAGCCCTCCCAATCTATCAAGAAGAACCTGCGCCCTCTAACCATCTTAGAACCAACTATGGCTCGTACCTCATAGCTAGAGCGAGAGGAATCAGAGGCAGGAGAGTGCACTTCATGAGCGTGAGGTAAAATAGCCGGCTTTAGCAGTGAGACATGGAATTTGTCATGGATCCTAAGATGGACGGGTAACTTCAATTGGTAGACTACAGGATTTACCTGTCGAAGAACCTCATAAGGACCCAGGAAGCGAGGAGCAAATTTGACAGAGCTCACTCTAAGTCTCACGTGTTTTGCAGAGAGCCACACAAAGTCCCCCGGAGAAAAGACAGGAGCCGGGCGACGAAACCGATCGGACACCGTCTTCATACGGTCCTTAGCTGCTTGGATCGACTCTTGAGTCCGATCCCAAACCTCTCTGGCATTAGTTGCCCAGTCGGCCACAAGAGGAGGAGGTGCAGCAGCGGGAAACGGTACCGGTACCCTAGGGTGTTGCCCATTATTGAGTACGAACGGTGTCTGCCCAGTGGCCTCAGCCAGCGAATTGTTAAGGGCAAATTCTGCCCAGGGTAGGAGGGAGGACCTGTTATCGTGGTTCTCAGCAACAAAGTGTCGAAGGTATATAATCATGGATTGATTGGTACGCTCAACCAAACCATTGGTCTCCGGATGGTATGCCGAAGAGAGATTCAACTCAATTTGCAGAAGGCTACAAAGATCTCGCCAGAAACGGGAAGCAAATTGCGGGCCTCTATCACAAATGATACGATCTGGCATCCCGTGAAGCCGAAAGACATGCTTGAGGAATAGTTTGGCTAGTACCCTGGAAGATGGGATTCTCGATAACAGTACGAGATGAACCATCCGGGAGAAATGGTCTGTAATGACCCACACAAATCTATGTCCCTGTGAACACGGAAGATCACCCACAAAGTCCATGCCTACCACCTCCCATGGTCTATCTGGCACTGGTAAAGGATGCAAGAGCCCAGCCGGTCTCTGCCGTAATGGACGGTTGCGAGCACACGAGTAGCAGGAACCGACATATCTCTTGACGTGGCTGGCTAAGTGTGGCCACCAATACCACCTCTCCAGTAACTCTCGTGTCCGTCTAATACCAAAATGCCCACCCACCTTTGAGGTGTGGGCCCACGACAGTATATCATTCTGTCGATCAGGCGGAACAAAGGTCTTGCCCGGTGGGATTTGGTCTAACGTCACAGGGGAGAGCGTATGAAAAACCCTGGAGGGAAGGATAAGACGAGGTTCGTCAATCTCTTCCTGGGTAGAAACCATAGAGCGAGACAGGGCGTCTGCCTTGTTATTCTTACTCCCAGACAGATAGTTGATGGAGAAGTGAAAGCGGGAGAAAAACAAGGACCAGCGGGCTTGGCGAGGATTCAGACGCTGAGCGGTTTGTAAGTACGTCAGATTCTTATGGTCTGTATAGACCTGGAAAGGATGTTTCGCTCCTTCCAGCAAGTGACGCCACTCCTCCAAGGCTAATCTCAGGGCGAGCAGTTTCCTATCCCCAATGGTATAGTTTCTCTCTGCCGGTAAAAAGGTTTAGCAAAGAAGAAACACGGCCTTTTTCTACCTGCACCGTTCTTTTGATACAAGACCGCACCAGCACCCACTGAAGAGGCATCAACCTCCAAGAGGAAGGGCTTACTCTCATCGGGTCTTTGAAGAACAGGAGCAGTTGAAAAGTGTCTTTTTACTGCCTCAAAAGCCTGAGATGTCTCAGTAGACCAGACTTTGGGATTAGCACCTTTCTTAGTCAAGGCCACCAAAGGGGCCACCAAAGTAGAGAAATGGGGTATGAACTGCCTGTAATAATTTATGAATCCTAAGAAGCGTTGCACCGCCTTCAAGGAATGAGGTTCGGACCATTCCAGGACAGCAGAGAGCTTCGCAGGATCCATAGCCAGACCCTCTTGTGAGATAATGTAGCCCAAAAAGGCAAGGATGACTGCTCGAATACACATTTTTCAAGTTTAGCAAACAATGAGTGCTCCCTTAAACGGGAAAGGACACGAACGACATCCTGACGATGAGTCTCCAGATCAGGAGAAAAAATCAGGATGTCGTCCAGATACACCACTACTGAGGATAACAGTAAATCCCTGAACACATCGTTTACGAAGTCCTGAAATACTGCGGGTGCATTACATAAACCAAAAGGCATGACGAGGTATTCATAGTGACCGTCTCGGGTGTTAAAAGCGGTCTTCCATTCGTCACCCTCTCGAATTCGTACCAAGTTATACGCACCCCGCAGATCCAACTTCGTAAAAACTTGAGCTGCCCTCAGTCTGTCAAAGAGCTCCGAAATTAAAGCTAACGGGTATTTGTTCTTTATTGTGATTGCGTTGAGACCCCTGTAATCTATGCAGGGACGCAAATCACCCTCTTTCTTCCGAACAAAGAAAAACCCAGCTCCCGCGGGAGAGACAGACTTACGAATGAACCCCTTCTGTAAACTCTCTCTTATATAGGTCGACATGGCCTCCGACTCAGGTATCGACAGGGGGTAAACCCTGCCCTTAGGTGGAACCGAACCTGGGATAAGGTCTATGGCACAGTCATACGGCCTATGGGGTGGAAGAACCTCAGCACCCTGTTTGGAGAACACGTCAGCGAAATCCAAATAGGGTGTAGGTATGGGAGAGAGATCAGTTGATGCAACCGCAACGACCTTAGGTGGTAAGGGAAGACATCGGGACTGACATTTCGAACCCCAACTAATAATGCTGTCGGACTCCCAGTCAATGTGAGGAGCATGAGTCCGAAGTCATGGGAGACCCAGAAGGACGTCGTCTATACCCTCAGGCAAAACAAGAAAAGAAATCTCCTCTATGTGACCCTGAGACAGGGAAAGGCGCAAGGGAACTGTCCTCAATGTAATGGAGTCAGACAACATAGTTCCATTAACAACACGGACAGGAATAGGCGCCTCTAACATGATAGAGGGAATATTGTGTCTCTTTACAAATCCTGAGGACACAAAAGTCCCGTCAGCTCCGGAATCCACAAAAGCCATAATAGGCCATGTATTCTCAGAGAATGAGAGCTGACCTGGGATACTACACTTAGAGGGTGCAGAAGACGTCTCTAGTAACCCCCCTCTAATGGTTACTAGGCCTGGGAGTTTCCCTGACGACTAGGACACTTGTTGGCATAGTGCCCAGCCTGACGACATACGTAACATATAGGAGGACCAGACTTGCGTAGTCTGGAGGACGTATGACCTAACTCCATAGGAGTGGGAGATGTTTCAGATGCTGAGGAAGATGGTAGTGGACCCTCAACAACTGGAATAGCCCAATGCTTAGGGCGTGAGGAAGAGACCTTGAGTCTACATTCCCTATGGCGTACGTTGATCCTCGTTGCTACTGTGATAAAGTCTTCCAGAGAAGCAGGGACCTCACGAGTAGCAAAAGCATCCTTAACATAGCCTGCCAACCCTCTCCAGAAGATAGGAATCAACACCTTCTCTGGCCAATCTAGTTCTGCCACCAGAGTTCTAAAAGCAATGGCATAAGAACTAGTGGATAACGAACCCTGAGATAGATATAACAGTCTCAGGGCCGCATCATGGATAACCTGCGGACCCATGAATATCGCCTTAAGAGCATCAAGAAAGTCTTGATGTCTCAGAGTAACCACATCAGAGCGCTCCCATAGGGGAGTCGCCCATTCTAAGGCTTTGTCCTGAAGTAAGGAGATGATAAAGCCTACTCTGGACCTCTCCGTAGAGAAGCGAGAAGAGTTGACCTCTAGGTGTATCTGACACTGACTAATGAAACCACGACATGATCTGGCATCGCCAGAATATCTGTTTGGCAGAGCAAGTCGAGGATCATGTGCAGATGTCACCATGGTCCGAGGTTTATCCTCTATACTCTTGAGCCGTGACTCAAGTACTTGTATGTAACGGTGTAACTGCTGATATTCTGCCATAACTGCCAGACTCTTGGCTCAGTCCTAATGTTACGGGGGGCTGTCTGATAATAAAACCTAAAGGAGTAACAGACAGTCAGGGTCCACCGACCGTGCAAAGACTCTGCTGCAGACTATGGCAGAGTGCAATACCTCTGTTAAACTCACAGAGGAATATAATTAGTAAATAAGGCAATTCCTCCCTTACTTGGAGGGTGTGTGGAATGGTCTCTGTTAATAATCACAGAGACAAAGGCAGTGAGTGTGAAATAGCACCTACCTAGGTCCGTTCCTCTAGTGGTGCCAGGAGACGGACAGCAGTGTAAGCCGCACAAAGCTCCTACCTGCGTTCGCTTCACTAGTGTGCGAGGACACGAACCACTAGATATGGCACCTACCTAGGTCCGCTCTTCTAGTGGTGCAAAAGAGACGAACAGCAGCGTAAGCCGCACAAAGCTCCTACCTGCGTTCGCTCCACTAGTGTGCGAGGACACGAACCACTAGATATGGCACCTGCCTAGGTCCGCTCTTCTAGTGGTGCAAAAGAGACGGACAGCAGCATAAGCCGCACAAAGCTCCTACCTCTGTTCGCTCCCCTAGTGTGCGAGGATACTAACAACTGCCAGACGCAGTATAAGGAACGTTACCCTAGCGGCAACGTCCACCTACGAGTAGAATCACAAGGCCCAGCCAGACCATGGGCCTCAGGCACCTGCCTATGTCCGCTCCCCTAAGAGGTAAGGATACGGACTGCAGCCGAAGCTGTAAGGTATAAGAACGCTACCCTGCCGGTAGCGCTCACCTAGCATAGACAGAGAGATGCCTAGAGGAACGTGCACAGAGCGTCTACTCTCATGCATGAACCAAGAGGACTGAGCGCCGGGCGGCGTGCGTCAGGGTCTTATAAAGACTCTGTGCCTCATCCAAGATGGAGGACACCAGAGCCAATCCGCTGCCAGAACGACAGGAATGACGTCACGCTGGCCTATCACCGAGCAAAGCGTCACAAGCACATGACCAGCGACCAATCGGCATAGAAGGTGTCAGAGACATGTGACCACGTGTCACAAGCACATGACCAGCAGCCAATCGGCATAGAAGGTGTCAGAGACATGTGACCTCGTGTCAGCGATGATGTCACCCGCACATGTGCAATGGCTCCAAGATAGGACTTAGTCTCCACAGGGCTGTGGAGTCGGTAAGCCAAACCTTCGACTCCGACTCCGACTCCGACTCCTCAAATTCTCTTGCACCGACTCCGACTCCGGCTCCGACTCCGACTCCGGCTCCTACATATATTGCTTATAGTTAGGTGAAAAATTTATTGTAGTACATGAATATGTGTATGTGAACATCAGACATTTAATAATTTTTATGATACAATAATCAAGATATTTGGATAGAACATAAAATATATTTATTGGAATACAACTTTAGAACACAAAAAACTGTAATAAATTGTAAATATGTAATACACTATGTAATATACAGTAGATTACATATATATCTTGTGTGTGTATATACACTGTGTGTATATATATATATATATATATATATATATATATATATATATATATTACATATTTACAATTTATTAGTTTTTTGTGTTCTAAAGTTGTATTCCAATAAATATTTTATGTTCTATCCAAATATCTTGATTATTGTATCATAAAAACAATTAAATGTCTGATGTTCACATTGTACTACAATAAATGTTTCACTTAAATATAAGCATTATACTAAATGTTATTATTTAGTAAAATATTCAGCACATTCTGCATTGCACTCCTGTCCCCAATTTATTATATATTTTAGGAGTCGGAGTCGGTGCATTTTATACCGACTCCGACTCCGACTCCGACTCCACCAAAATGAGCTCCGACTCCGACTCCACGACTCCGACTCCACAGCCCTGAGTCTCCAGCGCTTGCACATGTGCAGTAGCAAGAAATCTGGACATAGACTCCAGTGCCACAGCAACCGTAACAGCGATTCACTTCAGTTGCTGCGTGGAGCTGAGAGAGAGTGGCGGTGTTCTACAGATTCTATGGTCGCTCCTGTCAGCTTCATGTAGCAGAACTGAAAGCGTCGTGGGACCTCTGTGGATTACGTCGGACCTGGAAGGGTATTTGGGGATTTTAATAAAATGGTGAAAGAGGGTGTTTTTTGTCTTTTATTCCAAATAAAGTATTTTTTGGGGTGTATGTGTTTATTTACTTTCACTTACAGGTTAATCATTGGGGGTGTCTCATAGACGCCTGCCATGATTAACCCCTTATTACCCCGATTGCCAACGCACCAGGGCAATTCGGGATGAGCCGGTTAAAGTCCCAGGACTGTCGCATCTAATGGAGGCGGCAATTCCGGGCGGGGGGCTCCCCAAAACGTGGAGCTCCCCATCCTGAGAATACCAGCTTTCAGCCGTATGGCTTTATCTTGGCTGGTATCAAAATTGAGGGGGACTGCACGTCGTTTCTTTTTATTATTTATTTTTTTTTACTGCAAGATATAGACCCGCCCACCGGCGACTGTGATTAGTTGCTGTGAGACAACTGTCACTCAGCGTGGGGGCGTGTCTGACTGCAACTAATCATAGGCGCCGGTGGGCGGGGAAAGCAGTGAATACGAGATTGAATAATGGGCGGCCGGCATTTTCAAATCAGGAGAAGCTGCCAGAGCTTTGTGACAGCCATGCCGTGCCGGTGATCGGTGAGTGAATGAATCAGTGAGTCAGTGAGTGAGTGAGAGAGTTTGAGAGAAATTGAATGAGTGAGTGATTGATTTTCTGACAAGAAATGAATTTATATTACTTCTGGGCATGCTCAGAAGTAAAAACCAGATACGGTACATGCTCCGGCATTTGACGCATGCCACCGTATCCGGCGTGCATAGACTTTCATTATGCACCATGCCACACAGCGCCGCACCCGGTAGCTATGCAATTTTTGCCGCAGGCAAAAAACGTTCCTCTCTGTGTCCTGTGCGGCCGCTGGAGTGACAATTTTTGCCGCATCCGGCAAAAACCAGATCAAACGCAAGGCAATGCGGCACAATCCGGCGCTAATGCAAGTCTATGCGGAAAAAACGCATCCGGCGGCAAAAAAAACGGATGCGTTTGTGGCGCCCTGGACAAGCCAGGTCGTCACAGGTACTACAACAACACACCCCACACCCCGGCTAGGCACACCGAAGTCAAACAAAAATCCTTGTTGCCTCCCTCCAGGGGCTGATGTCCACACCAGGGGGTGGAGCCAGGCGGTTGGCCCCACCCACCGAGGAGTTCACAGTCCTGGAGGCGGGAAAAGGAAGTCAGTGTAGTTTGGAAGAGAGGAGTTGAGAGGAGTGGAGTTTGGAGTTGGAGAGTAAAGTGGTAAAGGAGCAGTCTGACCGTGTCCGGGTACGTGGCCCGGGCACATACAGCAAGGTTGGCAGACGGTGGTGACTCTCTGCAGGAGAGGCCGATTGGAGTGAACCGTAAGGACCGGGGACAGGCGGTGTCCCGCCGGTACCGGACCGGGGAACAAAGAGAAGCCAGCACCGTTCGGCAGCGCCTACGGACCCCGACCAGGCTTGGAGTCGCCGTAAAACTGGTCAAATCCATTAGCGAAGGGAACCTCCTGGGTTTCCCAGCAGTCAAGACCCGATAGAAGGCAACAGCTCACACCGTGAAGGGAAACACAGTCACCGCCAAGGCTACAGTTCCCAGGGCCAGAGCCTGCGGGCAAAAGGGGCTCCCTCAGCATCCATCCAAGCTGGGGAGCGGGTTACCGGTGGGAAGTCATCAGTACCAAAAACATACTTAGGGTATGTGCGCACGTTGCTTTTTACCTGCTTTTTACCTGCTTTTTTGCTGCTTTTTCTTCTGCGCTGTTTAATGCCAAAATGGATGTGTTCTTCTATTCAAGCAAAGTCTATGGGAATTTGGGTTTCTTGTTCACACTATGTTGTTCAAAATGCTGCCTTTTTGTGGCAGAACTTTGGTCAAAAACTCAGCTTTGCAGTGCAAAACCCAAATGGCAAAAACAATTGACATGTTGCTTCTTTGAAAAGCTGAGTTTTTGACCAAAGTTCTGCCTCAAAAAGGCAGCATTTTGAACAACATAGTGTGAACAAGAAACCCAAATTCCCATAGACTTTGCTTGAATAGAAGAACACATCCATTTTGGCATTAAACAGCGCAGAAGAAAAAGCAGCAAAAAAGCAGGTAAAAAGCAGGTAAAAAGCAACGTGCGCACATACCCTGAAGGTGCAGGGAAAGACAGTTGCCGCCTGTCACGAACCACCGGGGGGGGTCACTCAGAAATCCCCCGCGCTGGCTACCAGTACGTCACAATCGGGGGGTAACAAGTGGGGGGTCACCCCTCCTTTATACCTCCCGACCGACAGACAGAGCACGTGACGCGCTCTCTAGCGCCCCTCTTATAGTCAGGCCAATTATGGAATTGCCCGCCAATAAGCAAGGAGGCCGCTATACTACTTATGCCGATTATTGAAGGGTCCCCGGTGAGAGTAGGGTATATATTCCCCCGACCTCCGCGGGCGGAATATATAAAACCTCCCCGAATCTCACTGGCCTCCCCACAATAATCCTTGGCACAACTCGCTGCCACCAACCGCTTCACGGTAACTATTAGCCGAACACACAGACGTGGGATTCAAGATCGAGATAACAGAACAGCCCAAGATTAATTATATAATTTAATCGGCCTAAAGCCACACTAGAAACTACAATATATACAATAGGGGATCTACAGAATATACATAGGTCAGAGTACAGTTACAAGCAAAGCATGGGTTACAAACAGGCATACACAGTTCCAGCAGTTACCTTGTGCGTCTGGCCACAGGGGGGCGCTGTAGGCCAGGTTTCTAGGATCCTTCCCACAGATGTTTCCTACACGTGACCCCCAGCGAAAGAACCCTGGAAAATGGCCGAAGTAGGGTTATCAACCTGGGCAAATCCAGGTCCCCTCCTACCTTCGTGACCTCACAGGGAACACTGCTCCACCCCTGGCTGGAGTTATGGACAATCCACAACATGGAATATGGGCCATAACTTTGCCTGGGAGCGTCGTAGGCGGACGCCAACGCTCTCATTGTGACAGCTATGAATTTAGCTACAGAACGAGAGGACTCATGACTTGTCTACTAGTTCCACATTGGCGGATATCACGCCTGGGGTATTTCCCCAGGTCCTGCTCCCATAAAAAGGGTGTGCCAGCATCGTCCGCATGCGGAGACACCATTTTTATGGTTGCCATATTTATCGGAAATATGGCTTGCGAGATATGAACCATTTTTTACTGGAGTCGTTCTGTCTGGATACTTCCATAGCCTTGCTAATTAGATAGCAGCCCCTACTACAGGGTCACGGCAGGGAGTCATCCTGTGTCCATTGTTCCCACATCACCTAATCTCCATATCACAGGAGATGGCTGGGATGTGACACCTTCACAGATGCTGGACATCTGAGAACAAGAAGGGAGGGGGCACTGCCATGGAGTGATGAGAGCGATTATGACTTCCAGTCATAATTCCTCTTCATATCCCAGGATTTGCCTCACACCTCCCCCCTTTTGAGGGCGCTAGGGGGCAGCACACTCCGGTGTTCCCCCGTGCGCCCGTCCGCGACCTCTCCTTGTCGGGACAGCCCGTCTGCGTTACCGTGGTCCCGGCCCCTTTTGTGGCGAATGGTGAAGTTGTATTGCTGGAGCGCAAGGCTCCATCGCAACAATCGCCCATTCGTCCCAGAGACGGTGTGCAACCAGCTGAGGGGATTGTGGTCCGTCTCCACGATGAAGTGGCGCCCGTATAGATAGGGTTGCAGACGCTGCAGGGCCCACACTATGGCCAGGCACTCCTTCTCCATCGTGGAATAGGCCACTTCCCTTGGTAACAGCTTCCTGCTCAGGTACAAGACTGGGTGCTCTTGGCTCGCAGAGTCCACCTGGCTGAGCACCGCACCGAGGCCGAAGTCACTGGCGTCGGTCTGTACTACAAACGGCCGCATGAAGTCGGCTGCCTGTAGCACGGGCGGGCTGGACAGGGCGTCCTTTAGGGCCCGGAAGGCTGTCTCGCAGTCCATTGTCCAATCGACTGCAGAGGGCAGCTTCTTCTTGGTGAGGTCCGTCAAGGGCTTTGCCAGGCTACTATAGCATGGAACAAACCTCCTATAGTACCCAGCGGTCCCCAAGAAGGACATCACCTGCTTCTTGGTCCTGGGGGTGGGCCAGGATGCGATGGCCTCCACTTTCTCAGGCTCGGGCTTCAGTGTTCTCCCACCTACCCGGTGACCGAGGTACTGGACCTCGCTCATGGCCAGCTGACACTTTCCCGGCTTGATGGTCAAACCTGCCCGGTGGATCCGCCTGAGCACCTGTGCTAGATGCTCTAGGTGGTCCTCCCAGGTGGGACTGAAGACGGCAATGTCATCCAGGTACGCGGCCGCGTACCCTTCAAGTCCCTTGAGCAGGGTGTTGACCATCCGCTGGAAGGTGGCAGGGGCATTCCTCATCCCGAATGGCATCACCGTGGACTCGTACAGTCCAAATGGGGTAATAAAGGCAGAGCGTTCCCTGGCCTTGCGAGTCAGGGGGATCTGCCAATATCCCCGGCTCAGGTCCATGATGGTCAGGTACTGAGCCCCGGCCAACTGATCGAGCAGGTCATCGATGCGTGGCATTGGGTACGCATCGGCGACCGTGACAGCATTGAGCCCCCTGTAGTCCACGCAGAACCGAGTGGTTCTGTCCTTCTTAGGGACGAGGACTACAGGCGAGGCCCAAGCGCTGTTGGATGCCTGGATCACCCCCAGCTTCAGCATCTCGTCAATCTCCTGGCGCATGTGTTGCTGCACCTCCAGGGAGACCCGATATGCTGAACGCCGGATCGGGGGATGATCCCCAGTGTCCACGTGATGGACAGCCAAGTCAGTCCTTCCGGGCTGGTTGGTAAACAACCCCCGGAAGGGGTGTAGGGTGGCCCACAGCTGGGACCGTTGGTCCTCCAAGAGCTGGTGGCCAACCTCCACATCCTCAATGGATCCGCCTGCCCTAACCTGGGCTAGCATATCCAAGAGGGTTTCCGCTTCTCCCTCCTCGGGCAGGTTGCACACGGGGAGCGCACATGCCTCCCGCTCATGATGTGCCTTCATCATGTTCACATGGAAGGGCTTCCGCCTTCCACGGGCAGGGTCCAGGGTGACCAGGTACGTCACAGGGTTGAGCTGCTGGTACACGAGGTATGGGCCTTCCCAGGCTGCCTGAAGCTTGTCCTGTGGTACGGGGACCAGTACCCACACCTTTTGACCCACTTGGTAGGTCCTCTCACAAGCGTTCTGGTCGTACCAACGCTTCTGATCGGCCTGGGCTTGAGCCATATTGTCGTGTACCAGTTGCGTCAAGGCCTGCATTTTGTCCCGGAAGCGCATGACATACTCGATAACCGACACTCCAGGGGTGGCCAAATCCCCTTCCCAAGCCTCTTTCACCAGAGCCAGGGGGCCCCGCACACGTCGCCCGTACAGGAGCTCAAACGGTGAGAATCCTGTTGAGGCCTGTGGAACCTCCCGGTAAGCAAATAACAGGTGTGGGAGATACCGCTCCCAGTCACGCCCATGGGAGTCGACCAACATCTTAAGCATCTGCTTTAAGGTGCCATTAAACCGCTCGCACAGGCCATTAGTCTGTGGATGGTACGGGCTGGCCACCAGATGTCGCACCTGGACTTGCTTACAGAGGGCCTCCATCAGCTGGGACATGAATTGGGTCCCCCGGTCAGTGAGCATTTCCTGGGGAAAACCCACTCGGGAGAAAATCTCCAGCAATGCGGTGGCCACCTTGTCAGCCCGAATGGACGACAAGGCCACTGCTTCCGGGTACCGGGTGGCATAGTCCACTACCGTCAGTATGAAGCGTTTCCCGGAGCTGCTGGGGATGGCCAGCGGGCCGACCAGATCCACAGCCACCCTCCTGAAAGGCTCATCGATGATTGGCAGAGATACCAGTGGGGCTTTGGGGTGTGGCCCCGCCTTCCCCACTCTCTGACAGGTTTCACACGAACGGCAGTAGGCAGCCACATCGGCCCCCATTTTTGGCCAGTAGAAATGCTGGTTTAACCTGGCCTTGGTCTTAGCGATCCCTAGGTGTCCGGCCATCGGAATCTCATGTGCGATCCGCAACAACTCCGTCCGGAACGGATAGGGTACCACCAACTGTCGGTCCCTGGGCCACGCCTCCGGTGAACCCTGCTGGACCGTGGCCCGGTACAGCCGTCCTTGGTCCCAGACCACTCGCTCCGGGTCCGAGTCCGAGGGAGGCTGTGCCGCCTGCTCCTTAAGAGCTTTCAGGCTGTCGTCAGCTTCTAACGCTGCCTGAAACCCCTGACTAGATGTGGCCAGAATCGACGAGACTGTCACATCTTCGGTCAGTACCCCGGGACCTGTGTCCTGGCCTCCACCTGACTCGGCTGCCACTGGGTCAGAAGGGGAAGAGCTATCGGACCTCTGGGAGGCCCCTTGGCTTCCAGCACTCCCACTGCGGGTGACAGCGGCCACAGCCGCTGCGACCGTGGGTCGTGCCTGCTCCTCCTCCGTTCCTGACCAAGTCGCCGGTTCAGGCAGACCTACCTGGCTTCCTGACACCCCGGTTGTGGGGGAACCATGCACCGAGATCTTACCTGGGAGCACTTCCGCTCCTGGACCGGCCCCAATCTCACCTGCCTGTTCCCCTCCTGCAGCAACAGAACCCCGCTGTGAAATCTCTGGGGACCCCACATTTGCTGTGGTAGCCCCCACCCCACACACTGGTCCTCCCCCTGCAGCACCCTGCTCTCTGCTTATCCCTGCAGAGGGCAACAGATCCCAGCTCACAGGCTGATTACTTGTAGAGGCATTGTCACACCTTTCTCTGACCCCCTCCCCTGTCACAGCTGCAGCTGTGTGTGTGTCTATGGTGTCTATGCAAGCAGAAATATCAGAGTTCACTCCCTCCTCCCTTACATCATTCATAGATAACACATTAACATTGTCCGGAGGCATGTCAGTACTGGCTGAAGGTTCAGCCCTTGGTTGGGGCCCAAACTGGGAGGTTATCTGCCCCAAATCTGTCCCAAGTAGCACGTTTGCGGGGATCCGATCAGTTACCCCCACCTCCCTCACCCCTCGCCCTGCGCCCCAGTCCACATAAATGTCAGCAACAGGCAGCGCCGGGTCAATGCCTCCAATCCCGGAGACAGCGAGGGTTTTTCCAGGGATCAAGTCTTGGGGGGACACCATCTCAGGCCGCACCAGAGTCACCTCCGAGGCGCTGTCTCGCAGTCCCATGGTCACAGACCGGCCGACGGTGACAGGTTGGAAGCTGTCCAGGGACCTACCACCACCCCCACCCACACAATACACCTTGGGCGGCCCTTGGGACGGGGACGGAGCCGGGGCCTTGGGACGCTGAGGGCACATGGCCTTGAAGTGTCCAGGTAGGTTGCACTGGTGGCACCGTCTTGGTTCTGCCACGGGCCTGGAGAGGGGAGTTGAGGGGGACACCCCCTGCAGTCTAGGGGCAGGTGGGGCAGTCGCAGAGTTCATCTTACCCCCTCTCCAGGTGCTGCTGGTGGCTGCTCTCCTGGCCTCAGGAGCCCGATTGTTGGTGTAGTCATCGGCCAGGGCAGCTGTAGCCGTGGATCCCTTTGGCTTCTGGTCTCGGATGAACTGGCGGAGATCCTCAGGGCAGTTCCACAAGAGTTGCTCCGTGATGAACAAGTCCAGGATCTCCGGTCCGGTGGAAAGCTGCAGGCCTTGGGTCCAGTGGTCGGCAGCTCGGGCAAGTGCCCGCCGGTGGTCAGCCCAGGAGTCCTTTGGTCCCTTTTGCAGGGTCCGGAACTTCTTGCGGTAGGACTCCGGAGTGAGGTTGTACTGTTGGATCAGGGCCCGCTTGATGGTGTCGTAGCCCTGATCTGCCTCAGCAGGCAAGTCCCCAAGGATATCCAGGGCCTTACCCCTTAAACGGGGGGTCAGGTATTTGGCCCACTGGTCCTTGTCCAGATGGTGCTGCAGGCAAGTCCGTTCAAAAGCAGTCAAGAAAGAGTCCAAGTCTCCATCCTTCTCCAGCACTGGGAAGTCCTCAACACGGACCTTTGGAAGTTTGGTGTCTTGAAGGTCACGTGTGGCTGATGAGGGCCGGAGCTGAGCTAGCTGCAGCTGGTAGTCACGCTCTGCCTGGCGCTCTTCACGTGCTGCTTGCCGCTCCGCAGCCTCACGCACTGCTTGCCGCTCACGCTCGGCCATGAGTATCTCGTAGGTATCCCGGTCTCCAGCCTGGAGAAGGGCCATAGCCATTTGAAGAAGGCTATCCGAGCCTCCCAGGCTCGGTGGAATGGCACGTGGTGATCTGCGGCCCGCTGCGGAGCCTGGTGCTTCACTGTCCATTGCAGAGCGGAGGGCTGGCATCTGGTTCGTTGAGGACCCTTGGGTGAGCTGCTCCTCATCTTGTCCAGCAGTGCCAGGTTGTGCAATGTCCTCTGCAGAGCGGTTCTCTGGCGTCGGGCTCTTGGAGGGCTCGTGGACAACCTCCTCATCGTCTCTGGCCTGAGCATCGGCCATTCCTTTGGCTTTGCTCCTGGTGCTCTCAGCCATTGTTGCAGACTTTGGTCACTGACACAGAACTGACACCTGATGCCTCCACACACCTTACAGTATCTGCACTCTGACACTCTAGTGTTGGTCTGGTCTGAAGACCCCAGCAGCCACAGCTGCTGCAGGCAGTCTTTAGTGTCTGGGAGTATGGGTCTCACACTCACACACACTATTATCTCGATCCCACCGCTTGCCACCAATATGTCACGAACCACCGGGGGGGGTCACTCAGAAATCCCCCGCGCTGGCTACCAGTACGTCACAATCGGGGGGTAACAAGTGGGGGGTCACCCCTCCTTTATACCTCCCGACCGACAGACAGAGCACGTGACGCGCTCTCTAGCGCCCCTCTTATAGTCAGGCCAATTATGGAATTGCCCGCCAATAAGCAAGGAGGCCGCTATACTACTTATGCCGATTATTGAAGGGTCCCCGGTGAGAGTAGGGTATATATTCCCCCGACCTCCGCGGGCGGAATATATAAAACCTCCCCGAATCTCACTGGCCTCCCCACAATAATCCTTGGCACAACTCGCTGCCACCAACCGCTTCACGGTAACTATTAGCCGAACACACAGACGTGGGATTCAAGATCGAGATAACAGAACAGCCCAAGATTAATTATATAATTTAATCGGCCTAAAGCCACACTAGAAACTACAATATATACAATAGGGGATCTACAGAATATACATAGGTCAGAGTACAGTTACAAGCAAAGCATGGGTTACAAACAGGCATACACAGTTCCAGCAGTTACCTTGTGCGTCTGGCCACAGGGGGGCGCTGTAGGCCAGGTTTCTAGGATCCTTCCCACAGATGTTTCCTACACGTGACCCCCAGCGAAAGAACCCTGGAAAATGGCCGAAGTAGGGTTATCAACCTGGGCAAATCCAGGTCCCCTCCTACCTTCGTGACCTCACAGGGAACACTGCTCCACCCCTGGCTGGAGTTATGGACAATCCACAACATGGAATATGGGCCATAACTTTGCCTGGGAGCGTCGTAGGCGGACGCCAACGCTCTCATTGTGACAGCTATGAATTTAGCTACAGAACGAGAGGACTCATGACTTGTCTACTAGTTCCACATTGGCGGATATCACGCCTGGGGTATTTCCCCAGGTCCTGCTCCCATAAAAAGGGTGTGCCAGCATCGTCCGCATGCGGAGACACCATTTTTATGGTTGCCATATTTATCGGAAATATGGCTTGCGAGATATGAACCATTTTTTACTGGAGTCGTTCTGTCTGGATACTTCCATAGCCTTGCTAATTAGATAGCAGCCCCTACTACAGGGTCACGGCAGGGAGTCATCCTGTGTCCATTGTTCCCACATCACCTAATCTCCATATCACAGGAGATGGCTGGGATGTGACACCTTCACAGATGCTGGACATCTGAGAACAAGAAGGGAGGGGGCACTGCCATGGAGTGATGAGAGCGATTATGACTTCCAGTCATAATTCCTCTTCATATCCCAGGATTTGCCTCACACCGCCAACCTACCGGGAGCAGAAACCACCGCAGCCGTCAGTGGGACCCGCCCATCCAGCCGTGTGTTTTACCAAGGACTTTGCATTCATCATTGGCTGAGTGAGTACCACTGTGCCGTGCGGCACCGCGCTGCTCCTGCGACCCTGCACCTCAACAGGTCCCGTAACCCACCTGCCACACATCCCTCCCTCATCGGACCCCGGGACAACCAACCCCCCTACCCACGGAGGGGAAAACAACAACTGCGCTGCTCCTTGTCATCGCTCCCGGGATCCTTGTCCAGAGCAGCAGTGGTGTCACAACCTCACCACAACCGTGGGTGGCATCACGGACAATAAATCCCCAAAACCATTCCCCTTTTCACTCACGGGCGAGGAGCGCCGCTCGAGTCCCCGGATCCGGCCCACCGCTCGAGCCACGCAGCAGCAAGCAGCAGTGCCGGACCCGAGCGTGGTGAGCGCAGCGTCCTCCTCCCCGCCCGCGACAACTTGGCGTCAAGAACAGGATCTTACCGCTCTGCCGTCTGGTAGAGGTTCGCCTTGTGACCGCCGGAGGTGTCCGGCCGAAAATTTTGAGAAGCCGCCATCTTGGGCGCGAAAAATCCCCACTCGAGCGTCTTCCCGAGCAGTGGAGGCGCGAAAGCCGAAACCCCGCCCCTGTAGAGAAGGAGCCGGAAAAAGACTAAGGGGGACGCGGATGGAGAGATGGCGGCGTCCTCGAATTGGTGCACGGGGGTACCCGCCACCGGGGCGTCTAAGATAACCGAGGAGGAGTAGCCTTTGAAGACTGCGGCCCGGGTGAGCTCCCCGCCGGGACCGCTGCGTGGCTGGAGCGGGAGCTGGGCCGGTTCTGCTTGAAGGTGAGGGCGCAGAGCCTGCAGCAGCTGCTGGATTGGAAGGCGGAGATGCGCAGAATGGTTGCCGAAGTGGGGGCCCGTGAGCAAGGGGCCGCTGCAGCCGTGCCGCGTCGCGATCAGTCCACCCAAACTCCAGAACCAGCCCTGATTGCGTGGGAGCCGGGGGCCAGCACTGCAGCCGGGGGTCCAGAGAGAATGCTGCTGATGGAGGGGGTCCCGAGCATGCTGCCCCCGCCACCGTTCCTAACGGCCGTCAGTGGTTCTGGACTGATAGGCAGGAGAACCCAATGTACCGCCCGGTCCCCGAGTGGGCCGACCCCCTGCGGTGGTAGCCACCTCAAAGGCAGCGGAGCCCCACTGCAGTTGTCTCCGTTGGGACCACCAGTACCGTGTTACAAGTTTGAATGATAAAAGTGAAGAATGAATCAACTGAAGTTCATCTGATTGAAAACCGTGATTGAACCGGCCGTTGCCGGCAACTGGTCCCCGTAGGGACCTCCTGAAACCATTGCATAGAAACTGCTACGGACACGCCCGAGAACTGGCAGGGCAACCACAAACTTGTGGGATGTAAATAAAAATGTTGGCTTTATTCCGTTACCGCCTCCGGAGAGGCAGGTTTGGAGGATGAGCCTGGAGGAAAGAGATGGTCCAGGCCCGCCACTACCGTAACCGGTGGCGATCCTCTGGGGGTTCAGGGGTCCTCATGGACGCGGGTCCCCTGAAAGAGACCGTACACGCTCGGGCAACATGGTTCTGGACTGGGGTCAAGGGGTGTTGCCCACTTCTTAGGGGCAGCATCAGGGCCAGGTTGTTTGGGTGGGAGAAGAGCGGTGTGGAGACACGGGGCTCAGTGGGTGCTCTCGTCCACTAAAACCCGCCGCCTTTAGAAACACAGCGTGGCTCAGGGCTCATCCCAACTGAACGCCGGTCTCCTTAACCGTGGGCGTAACACTACTCAGACAACACAGGGTGAGGGAACCACAATAATTAGACTTTATTGGATCCCCAAACAATTAACGGCACATAACACATAACCAGCAAAACACACAAATGTAACAGGCAACAGAGTCTCACCCTTCCGCTGGCTCACCAGGGATTTAGAATGTCCATGCCTCAGAGGTTCCAGGGCCGCTTACTCCAGTCCAGCAGCACCCCGCTTTTGGCGGGCACCCACTGAGAAAGGAATAACGCCAGATTTAGGAAGCTGTGTGAGGTCTGCAAAGTCTGTAACAGGTGACTGAACTATCCCAACCTGAGTGTCCTCCTTAGGTAGTCCTGGTATGATGTTACAATCCTGGCAGCCGGAGTCGAAATCCCTAGGCTGTGGATATGGTCTCCAACCGGATCCGGAGTCCCTAGATTGAAGCCATAAGATATCCTGATCCTCTAGTCAGCTCCAAAGAGCTTAGACTGGATCTATCAGCATCCATCAACCTTCATCAACCCTGGGAGCTTAAAGAAGTCCCTTTTATAGCCATAACCTTCCCTTAGGATACACTGCGTCCTCATCGATTGGTTGGACAAGATTGCTTGTCCCATTGGATGAATTTCAAGCTGCATGGATAATGTTCATTTAAATGATGTGCATAGAAAGACTCAGTATATCTACATGGAGTCGGCAAGTCACCGACTAGACAATGGCTACTAAGGTAATTACATTATCAATACACAACTACAATACAATGGTTACTGGAAATGTCTGGAGAACAATACGTCTGGCTTTCAGTGGCCAACACAATTACATTGAGTCAACAAGAGTCTTGTAAAAACAATGAGGGACTTCTCCCCCGTCTATAGACAATCTATCATGCTGTCTGGCGGGATTTTAAGAAACTTTAACCCATGAGAGTCCATGTCGTCACATTCCTCCCCCTTCTTAATATTAGCCAGACATGATAGGCTTCCGATCATCCTTCTCCTCTTGACGGCATTGTCCTTTTTAATGGTGAGGTCAGCAACAGAGGCTTGCATCTATACACCTCCCCCTGATTACCTCCCCCAAGTTGAGCAGCCATATTGTGGACAAGCACTAAGGTGGGGTCCATGAGTTGGGCCTGCACAAATCTCCCACTATCAATCCTGCCCCAGTCAATAGCCACAGTGTGGTTAGGCTTACTCACGGTTCTTGGCTCAGAAGTGGATGATGGAGACCGGGAATGCAAACCATCCCTGGAAAAGATGTTAGAAAGATCCACATCAGGGTCCTGCTTGGCTTGGAGGTGGGTGATGGCTTCTTCAAACTGACTGGATAGTCCTTGTCCTAGGTCATTCTCCAAAATGACTGGTGTGAGCAGGTAATTCACAAACCCCAATTTCACTTCCCTTTGAGTGGTATCCGAAACAACAGGCTTGGTGGGGCCATCTATGAACCCCACTTCAACTTCCTCCTGGCTAGTCCCCGAAACAACAGGTGTGGGGAGGCTGTCCATAAACTCCATATGGACCTCTTCCTGGTCAGACCCCAAAGTAACTGGTGTGGGGACGGTGTCCATAAGCTCCACATCAGCCTTGCTCTGATTAGTCTCCACAATGACAGGTGTGGGGAGGCTGTTCACAAGTCTCACATCAACCTCTCCCTGGTCCTTTCCCGAAATAACTGGTGTGGGGACGGTGTCCATAAGCTCCACATCAGCCTTGCTCTGGTCAGTCTCCACAATGACAGGTGTGGGGAGGCTGTTCACAAGTCTCACATCAACTTCTCCCTGGTCCTTTCCCGAAATAACTGGTGTGGGGACGGTGTCCATAAGCTCCACATCAGCCTTGCTCTGGTCAGTCTCCACAATGTCAGGTATGGGGAGGCTGTTCACAATCCCCACATCGATCACTTCCTGGTTGGTCCCCAAAATACCAGGTGTGGGGAGGCTGTCCACAAGCTCCACCTCGACCTCTCCCTGGTCGGTCCTTAGGTCCAACTGCACACATGCCAGAGGAATGTCTGAGCGCTGGCCCTCAGCCAGGGAGATGGATAATTGGGAATCTGGTACAGGGTCTTCTGGGGAAACAATAACTAGACTTACCAGGGTAATGGAGGAAACAGTGTCTCGTAGTCCCTGGCTCTTGACCGGCTGAGCTGGTAGATGGGCTCCAAGCATGCGGCCTCGGTTTTGGAGACAATCTCTATCTATATGTCCATGGCGCCCACATGTATAACAGCGCCATAGATTGGGCGAGTCACAGGCCCTGTTTGTAGTCCTTTGTTTTGGCGCAGCTTCTGCTGGGTAGCGGGACCATCCTTCTCGAGCGGCTGGTGCTAGCAGTACGGCAGCTGGAATCCCATAAACATATTCCAGAACCCAAGCCCTCTCTTCTCTTGAGGATCTAGGCCCCAATGCATCCAACAGCGCTGTGGCTTGGGCCATTTTGGACAAAGTTGATTCCCGATTGTCACTAGATCCATGATGTGGCACATAGTTTAAATCCTCTGGGTCAATATCGGCGGGATCCTCATCGTCCTCTGCATCATTCTGGGCATCCCAACGGACTAATTTCCGGATCAAGTCCGACCGAGTCTCAGCGTTCCAGTAGATAATCTTTCGCCTCTGGCACAGATCCTGTAGCATCCATTTACTGCAGCGGTCGTAACTCCTCTCTTGTCCTTGTCCCATGGCTGAGCTGGTGGGGTTGGACATGGCAGTGTCCGAAACCTGAATGCCTCCCCTATGGCCTGCTGGGTATGCTTATGTGCCTCCCTGGTTGTTGAGCCCTGGACGGTGTCCACGAACACCAGTCCGCTGCAGCTCCCCTGGGTAAACCAGGCTGAGTAGTATCCCACTGCTGCCACCAATTGTGGAGACACGGGGCTCAGTGGATGCTCTCGTCCACTAAAACCCGCTGCCTTTAGAAAGACAGCGTGGCTCAGGGCTCATCCCAACTGAACGCCGGCCTCCTTAACCGTGGGCGTAACACTACTCAGACAACACAGGGTGAGGGAACCACAATAATTAGACTTTATTGGATCCCCAAACAATTAACGGCACATAACACATAACCGGCAAAACACACAAATGTAACAGGCAACAGAGTCTCACCCTTCCGCTGGCTCACCAGGGATTTAGAATGTCCATGCCTCAGAGGTTCCAGGGCCGCTTACTCCAGTCCAGCAGCACCCTGTTTTTGGCGGGCACCCACCGAGAAAGGAATAACGCCAGATTTAGGAAGCTGTGTGAGGTCTGCAAAGTCTGTAACAGGTGACTGAACTATCCCAACCTGAGTGTCCTCCTTAGGTAGTCCTGGTATGATGTTACAATCCTGGCAGCCGGAGTCGAAATCCCTAGGCTGTTGATATGGTCTCCAACCAGATCCGGAGTCCCTAGATTGAAGCCATAAGATATCCTGATCCTCTAGTCAGCTCCAAAGAGCTTAGACTGTATCCATCAGCATCCATCAACCTTCATCAACCCTGGTGGCTTAAAGAAGTCCCTTTTATAGCCATAACCTTCCCTAAAGGCCCCGTCACACTAAGCAACATCGCTAGCAACATCGCTGCTAACGAACAACTTTTGTGACGTAGCAGCGATGTTGCTAGTGATGTCGCTGTGTGTGACATCCAGCAACAACCTGGCCCCTGCTGTGAGGTCGTTGGTTGTTGCTGAATGTCCTGGGCCATTTTTTAGTTGTTGCTGTCCCGCTGTGAAGCACAGATCGCTGTGTGTGACAGCGAGACAGCAACAACTAAATGTGCAGGCAGCAGGAGCCGGCTTCTGCGGAGGCTGGTAACCACAGTAAACATCGGGTAACCAAGAAGCCCTGTCCTTGGTTACCCGATATTTACCTTTGTTACCAGCCTCCGCCGCTCTCAATGTCAGTGCCAGCTCCTGCTCTGTGCACATGTAGCTGCAGGACACATCGGGTTAATTAACCCGATGTGTGCTGTAGCTAGGAGAGCAAGGAGCCAGCGCTAAGCGTTGTGCGCTGCTCCCTGCTCTGTGCACATTTAGCTGCAGTACACATCGGGTAATTAACCCGATGTGTGCTGTAACTAGGAGAGCAAGGAGCCAGCGCTAAGCGGTGTGCGCTGCTCCCTGCTCTGTGCACATGTAGCTGCAGCACACATCGGGTAATTAACCCGATGTGTGCTGTAACTAGGAGAGCAGGGAGCCAGCGCTCAGTGTGCGCTGCTCCCTGCTCTCTGCACGTGTAGCTGCGTGCTCTGGTAACCAAGGTAAATATCGGGTTGGTTACCCGATATTTACCTTAGTTACCAAGCTCAGCATCTTCCACGCGGCACTGGGGGCTGGTCACTGGTTGCTGGTGAGCTCACCAGCAACTCGTGTAGCGACGCTCCAGCGATCCTTGCCAGGTCAGGTTGCTGGTGGGATCGCTGGAGCGTCGCAGTGTGACATCTCACCAGCAACCTCCTAGCAACTTACCAGCGATCCCTATCGTTGTTGGGATCGCTGGTAAGTTGCTTAGTGTGACTGGACCTTTAGGATACACTGCGTCCTCATCGATTGGTTGGACAAGATTGCTTGTCCCATTGGATGAATTTCAAGCTGCATGGATAATGTTCATTTAAATGATGTGCATAGAAAGACTCAGTACATCTACATGGAGTCGGCAAGTTACCGACTAGACAATGGCTACTAAGGTAATTACATTAGCAATACACAACTACAATACAATGGTTACTGGAAATGTCTGGAGAACAATACGTCTGGCTTTCAGTGGCCAACACAATTACATTGAGTCAACAAGAATATTGTAAAAACAATGAGGGACTTCTCCCCCATCTATAGACAATCTATCATGCTGTCTGGCTGGATTTTAAGAAACTTTAACCCATAAGAGTCCATGTCGTCACAAGCGGAAGCCGTACCGTTTATTAAAAATGTTTGGTAACGTTTAAGAATGTGCCTCCCGTTGTGGGAAGATTGAAAAATGCTTATGTTTTTACATGTTTTACCGTTTTTCTATCTTTGCAGTTAAACACAAAAATAAAACCGGTGATGGACGGGCAGCCCGCGGACGGTCTGCATTTTACTAAGGGGGAATGTGGCGCCCTGGACAAGCCAGGTCGTCACAGGTACTACAACAACACACCCCACACCCCGGCTAGGCACACCGAAGTCAAACAAAAATCCTTGTTGACTCCCTCCAGGGGCTGATGTCCACACCAGGGGGTGGAGCCAGGCGGTTGACCCCACCCACCGAGAAGTTCACAGTCCTGGAGGCGGGAAAAGGAAGTCAGTGTAGTTTGGAAGAGAGGAGTTGAGAGGAGTGGAGTTTGGAGTTGGAGAGTAAAGTGGTAAAGGAGCAGTCTGACCGTGTCCGGGTACGTGGCCCGGGCACATACAGCAAGGTTGGCAGACGGTGGTGACTGTCTGCAGGAGAGGCCGATTGGAGTGAACTGTAAGGACCGGGGATGGGTGGTGGCCCGCTGGTACCGGACTGGGGAACAAAGAGAAGCCAGCACCGTTCGGCAGGGCCTACGGACCCCGACCAGGCTTGGAGTCGCCGCAAAACCGGTCAAATCCGTTAGCGAAGGGAACCTCCTGGATTTCCCAGCAGTCAAGACCCGATAGAAGGCAACAGCTCACACCGTGAAGGGAAACACAGTCACCGCCAAGGCTACAGTTCCCAGGGCCAGAGCCTGCGGGCAAAAGGGGCTCCCTCAGCATCCATTCAAGCTGGGGAGTGAGTTACCGGTGGGAAGTCATCAGTACCATAAACATACTAAAGGTGCAGGGAAAGACAGTTGCCGCCAACCTACTGGGAGCAGAAACCACCGCAGCTGTCAGTGGGACCCATCCATCCAGCCGTGTGTTTTACCAAGGACTTTGCATTCATCATTGGCTGAGTGAGTACCACTGTGCCGTGCGGCACCGCGCTGCCCCTGCGACCCTGCACCTCACCAGGTCCCGTAACCCACCTGCCACACATCCCTCCCTCACCGGACCCCAGGACAACCAACCCCCCTACCCACGGAGGGGAAAACAACAACTGCGCTGCTCCCTGTCATCGCTCCCGGGATCCCTGCACAGAGCAGCGGTGGTGTCACAACCTCACCCCAACTGTGGGTGGCATCACGGACAATTAATCCCCAAAACCATTCCCTTTTCACTCACGGGCGAGGAGCGCCGCTCGAGTGCCCGGATCCGGCCCACCGCTCGAGCCACCGAGCAGCAAGCAGCAGCAAGCAGCAGTGCCGGACCCGAGCGTGGTGAGCGCAGCGTCCTCCTCCCCGCCTGCGACACGTTTTTTCTGCAAAGCGCCGGATTGTGCTGCACAGCAAAAACCTGATGTGTGAAAGCAGCCTTAGTTAGGTACCCGGAATATTGAGATTTACCTTGCCGCTGGTTTCCGGGCTTACATGCATTGGCCAATTCATAAACTAAAAATCTCATTTTTTCATATAGCAGTAATGCAGTACCAGAGTTCCCTTATACATTGATGCCATTTTAGTGTGCAGCTGTTTGTATTTTGTATTTGCTATGTTCATAGCCGGCTTTAGGCATGTGCGAGTTGTGTGGCCGCACAGGGCACCAGCAGGCAGACAGCAAAGGGGGGCGCCTAGGGAGCAACTGTTTACTTTCACTTTGCTGCTCCTTAGGTGCACACACAGCCTCCAGCAGGGAGTGAGCGCCCCTCCCCCTCCTCTGTGCCCTGCGTCTGGTCTCCTCCCGCTCGGCACAGCCTCAGGCAGGGGGCGCCCTCACCTGCTCTCCGCTCTGTGTCGTCTCCTGTCTTTACCATAGAGAGGGGGAGGGGCAGCAGCTCTGCCGGAGATGCAGTTACAAAAGTCACACTGAACTCCTGGAGCCCAGGAAGTGACTGTGAGTATAACATGCTGTGTGTCATCTGTAATGTATCATGTGCTGTGTGTGTGTGTTATGTATACTGTGCAATGTCTGTCTGTCTGTGTATCTGTCTGTCCGTCTATCATCCGTCTGTCTGCCTATCTTGCTATTATATATCTGTCTATATATCTCAATTATCTATTATCTGTCTGTCTATCTCTCTATTATATATCTGTCTTTATCTACGTATCTCTATTATCTATCTATCTATCCCTCTATCTATCTATCCCTCTATCTATCTATCCCTCTATCTATCTATCTATCTATCTATCTATCCCTCTATCTATCTATCTATCTATCTATCTATCTATCTATCCCTCTATCTATCTATCCCTCTATCTATCTTTCTATCTATCTATCTATCTATCTATCTATCTATCTATCTATCTATCTATCCCTCTATCTTTCTATCTATCTATCTATCTATCTATCTATCTATCTATCCCTCCATCTATCTATCCCTCTATCTATCTATCTATCCCTCTATCTTTCTATCTATCTATCTATCTATCTATCTATCTATCTATCTATCTATCTATCTATCTATCCCTCCATCTATCTATCCCTCTATCTATCTATCTATCTATCTATCTATCATCTATCTGTCTGATATCTATTTGCCTATCATCTATCCAGCGTTGGTCTGATACACAGACACCAGTCAATGCCCCAGAAAGCTCCCTAAGGCCTAAAACACACGTCCTTGAAAACCACGCACGTGTAAAACGGGCCATTTTTCGGGTCCGTTTTCCGTTTTTTAGGTCCGTTTTTATGGTATATGTGGCCTGCGTGTGTATCCCGTATGCTAGCCGTATGTGCGTGTGGAATGTCCGTGTGTGCGTGAGTGAAATAACTGATGTGTGTGTGTTGTCCGTGTGAAATGTACGTGTGTGATGCAAAATGTCGTTACTACATGTCGGAAGACAGAGTAGCGGGATGAGAATGAACTCGGGTGAACTTCAACCGACTTCATTGTCATGCCGCGGCTCTGTCTGTGTGCTGTGTACTGATTAGCGGTTACCTGGGAAGGATTCACCGGTGACCGCTAATCCCCCGAGTGACTGAAGTGTCCCCCCCTCTCTCATACTCACCGATCCCCGATCACCGGCGCTGCACAGCGTTCACACTGCTTCGGCGGCTTTTTCTAATTTGAAAAAGCCGGCCGCTCATTAAACAATCTCGTATTCCCTGCTTTCTCCCCCCACCGGCGCCTATGATTGGTTGCAGTGAGACACGCCCCCACGTTGAGTGACAGGTGTCTCACTGCACCCAATCACACACAGTCCCTATGGAGTATATAAATAAATAAATAAATAATTAATTTAAAAAAACGGCGTGCGGTCCCCCCCCATTTTAATACCAGCCAGATAAAGCCATACGGCTGAAGGCTGGTATTCTCAGGATGGGGAGCTCCACGTTATGGGGAGCCCCCCAGCCTAACAATATCAGTCAGCAGCCGGCCAGAATTGCCGCATACATTATATGCGACAGTTCTGGGACTGTACCCGGCTCTTCCCGATTTGCCCTGGTGCGTTGGCAAATCGGGGTAATAAGGAGTTATTGGCAGCCCATAGCTGCCAATAAGTCCTAGATTAATCATGTCAGGCGTCTCCCCGAGATTCCTTCCATGATTAATCATAACGTGGAGCTCCCCATCCTGAGAATACCAGCCTTCAGCTGTATGGCTTTATCTGGCTGGTATTAAAATGGGGGGAGACCGCACGCCGTTTTTTTTAATTATTTATTTATTTATTTATTTTACTGCACAGTATAGACACGCCCACCGGCTGCTGTGATTGGGTGCAGTGAGACAGCTGTCACTCAGCGTGGTGGGCGTGTGTGACTGCAACCAATCCCAGGCGCCGGTGGGCGGGTAAAGCAGGGAATACGAGATTGATTAATGGGCGGCCGGCTTTTTCAAAATAGTAAAAGCCGCTGGAGTTTTTATAACAGCAGTGCAGCGCCGCGCCGGAGATCGGGGGACGGTGAGTATGAGAGAGGGGAAGAACTGACCGACAGACAGCGAGAGGGACAGATAAGACCGAGAGACCGACCGACAGACATAGAGACCGACCGACGGACTGAGGGAGAGAACGAAACAGAAAAAGAAAAAAGACCGATATCACATGAAAAAAGCACAAAACGTACAGAGGGAGCAAACAGAGATGCGTCCGTGTCACTCGGACGTGCGCACAGACCCATTGACTTTCATTGGGTCCGTGCAGAAAACGGACATGCTTCCGTGCAAAACGCACACAGGTACGGATCACGGACACGGACAAACGGACATGCAACAAAAATGCACGTGGAGCTTTTATCATACAATAACATTGGTGCACGTTTGGCCGTGTCTCCAGTATACACGGAAACGGACCAAACACGCACGTGTTTCACGGATGTGTGTTTCAGGCCTAAGGCTGCTTTCACACATCCGTTTTTTGCAATGCGGCTCAATCCGGCTCCAAAACCTATGCAACAGATGCGGCGAAAAATACGGATCCGTTGCATAAGTTTTTCCATGCGGCCCATCCGTTTTTTGACGGATGCGGCTTGATACTGAGCATGCGCAGTGTAAAAACCGCATCCGGCTGCCAGATGCGGTTTTTGCCGCAGGACGCCGCATCCGGCGTCCATAGGCTTGCATTGTAAATCGCACCGCATCGCACCGGATCCGCCGCAATGCGGTTTTTGCGGCGCCCATAAAAGTGCCAGGCAACGTTCCATTCGGCCGCCGCATAGGCTAAATATGCCGCATCCGGCAAAAAACTGACACAACGCAAGGTTATGCGGCACAATACGGTGCTAATGCAAGTCTATGCAGAAAAAACGCAACCAGCGGCAAAAAAAAAACGGTTGCGTTTTTTCTGCAAAGCGCCATATTGTGCCGTTCAGCAAAAACCGGATGTGTGAAAGCAGCCTAACTGAACATAAAAGGGACCCGCCGGCAGGGGCACCACTGGCATCAAAGATCCAGAGCTCCGACCCAGAACTTCTTGGCCGGAGCCCCGAATCTTCTGCAACCACCGCACTGAACTATGTCGGCGTCACCCCGATACAGTTCAATCCTGTGACAGAGCACAGAGCTCCCTGCTCTATCACTGCCCGTCTGTTAAGCCACAGACCGCTGCAGGCCTGTGTCTTAGGAGACCGTATATCCACAAGGGCACTGCAGTGACATCATTGCATCGCGCTGCCTTCGCAGGCTACCATAGAAGAGAAGATGGAGGCTGCGGTGCTGGGAATCAGGATTAGGTGAGTATAATTTTTTTTGTCTATATGGGATCTGTGAGGGCTCCTGTTGTATATAAGAGGCTAGGTGGAGGCCACTGCTGTGCATAGGAGGCTGTGTGGGGGCTCCTGCTGTGTATAGGAGGCTGTGTGGGGGCTCCTGCTGTGTATAGGAGGCTGTGTGGGGGCTCCTGCTGTGTATAGGAGGCTGTGTGCGGGCTCCTGCTGTGTATAGGAGGCTGTGTGGGGGCTCCTGCTGTGTATAGTAGGTTGTCTGGGGGCTCCTGCTGTGTATAGGAGGCTGTGTGGGGGCTCCTGCTGTGTATAGGAGGCTGTGTGGGGGTTCCTGCTGTGTATAGGAGGCTGTGTGGGGGCTCCTGCTGTGTATAGGAGGCTGTGTGCGGGCTCCTGCTGTGTGCAGGAGGCTGTGTGGGGGCACCTGCTGTGTGCAGGAGGCTGTGTGGGTGCACCTGCTGTGTATAGGAGGCTGTGTGGGGGCACCTGCTGTGTATAGGAGGCTGTGTGGGGGCACCTGCTGTGTGCAGGAGGCTGTGTGGGGGCGTGTAGGGGCACCTGCTGTGTATAGGAGGCTGTGTGGGGGCTCCTGCTGTGTATAGGAGGCTGTGTGGGGGCACCTGCTGTGTATAGGAGGCTGTGTGGGGGCTCCTGCTGTGTATAGGAGGCTGTGTGGGGGCACCTGCTGTGTATACGAGGCTGTGTGGGGGCACCTGCTGTGTATAGGAGGCTGTGTGGGGGCTCCTGCTGTGTGCAGGAGGCTGTGTGGGGGCTCCTGCTGTGTCTAGGAGGCTGTGTGGGGGCACCTGCTGTGTATAGGAGGCTGTGTGGGGGCTCCTGCTGTGTGCAGGAGGCTGTGTGGGGGCACCTGCTGTGTATAGGAGGCTGTGTGGGGGCACCTGCTGTGTATAGGAGGCTGTGTGGGGGCACCTGCTGTGTATAGGAGGCTGTGTGGGGGCTCCTGCTGTGTGCAGGCGGCTGTGTGGGGGCTCCTGCTGTGTATAGGAGGCTGTGTGGGGGCTCCTGCTGTGTGCAGGAGGCTGTGTGGGGGCTCCTGCTGTGCATAGGAGGCTGTGTGGGGGTTCCTGCTGTGCATAGGCGGCTGTGTGGGGCTCCTGCAGCGATTTGCATATAGTTGTGTGGCCTCTAGCATTAACTCCTCCTGTGGACCCCAGACACCCCAGTCCAACCCTGCATCCATCTATCTTTTCCATAGTATCTATGTATGTGTCATGTATATTGTGTAATTTATGCAGTGGCAGTGACGGGGCCTGTGGGTGATGGTGGCCATTGCTATTTTCTCGGATGCATGGTTGAAAACCATTGAGGAGCAGTTGGCCACTGGCTCTCTGTTTCGCCCTTGCTCTGCAGCTGTGGGCCCTGGATAGGTGTAATGACATCAGGGGGGAGCCTGGGATGTGATGCCAGTGGGCCCCGCAGCTGCGGCCAGAGTGGGTGCAGAGCATGTGTAGGGGGTAATAGATACATATATATATTTACTAGCTGTAGTACCTGGCGGTGCCCGGGATAGTAACTGTCTCTTTCCCTCTCCCTCTCTCCACTCTCTGTGTCCCTCTCTGTCTGTCTGTCTCCCTCTCGCTCTCTCTGTGTTTCTGTCTCTGCCTGTCTGTGCTTGTGTTTGTATGTATCTCTGTGTGTCTCTGTCTCTGTGTATCTCTGTTTCTGTGACTATATCTGTGTCTCTGTGTCTGTCTCTGTGTGTCTCTGTGTGTTTCTGTCTTTGTGGGTCTCTGTGTGTGTCTGTGTATCTCTGTCTATGTGTCTGTCTCTGTGTGTCTCTGCCTCTGTGTCTCTGTCTGTGTGTCTCTGTGTGTGAATATGTCTCTGTATGTGTCTGTGTTTCCGTGTCTTTGTCTTTGTATGTGTGCCTCTGTGTGTCCCTGTGTGTGTGTGTGTCCCTGTGTGTGTGTGTCTCTGTCTGTGTGTCTCTGTCTATGTCTGTGTCTCCGTCTCTTTCTCTGTGCCTCTGTGTCTCTGTATCAGTCTTTGTGTGTCTATGTCTCTGTGTGTCTCTTTATCAGTCTCTGTATCAGTCTCTGTTTGTGTGTCTCTGTATCAGTCTCTGTGTGTGTCTCTCTCTCTTTGTCTCTGTGTGTCTCTTCTCTGTCTCTATATCAGTCTCTGTGATTCTATGTCTGTGTCTTTGTCTCTGTGTGTCTGTTTTTGTGTGTCCCTGTCCCTGTGTGTGTCCCTGTCCCTGTGTGTGTCTCTGCATCAGTCTGTGTGTGTGTGTCTGTGTCTGTTTCTGTGTCTGTCTCTGTGTTTCTGTGTCTCTGTCTCAGACTCTGTGTCCCTGTGTTTGTCTCTATTGACATCATATTATCTGACACATTACCTGTCTTAAAAAAAGAATGTCCTTTGTTGCCTATAGCAACCAATTACAGCTCTTATTAATGACCTGTAGTTCCCAGCGCCATTGATTTTAGTGTAAGCAGGCTTTTGCGGCAAATAACTGTAAAGTGCGGGGTTAAAATTTCTCATCAAAACATAGTCTATGACATTCCCTGAGTCACATGAGGCGTCTGTGCAAAATTTCGTGATTGTAAATGTGACGGTTAGGATTCCTTTATTGGACGGACACACACACACACATCAGCTTTATATATTAGATTATACACCCTACATATGCCCTGTACCTGTCACGTATAGTGTGTAATGTGCTGTAATTCTGAATATTGACCTGCCATATCATATGGGTGTGTAATATGTGCTCTGTTAGGATTTCACTTGCTGATTCGAGTAGTTGTCACCTGATCACTCACATGCGATTTGCAATGTGTGGTCATCTGCAGAATGACGTCTCCTCCTGTTCCTCTGAAATTGATAATGATAACAATGAGAGAAGCAGGAGGAGACGTCATTCAGCAGATGACCCCGAGTCTGCAAATCACTTGTGAGTGATTTCATTGGAAATGAAATCCTAACAGTGTGTATTACACGTTTTGGGGGTTCGACCAGTCAATGTGCAGCAGAGCAGGGAGAAGCCATTGGGCACCGGCCTCCCGGGCTCCTCATCCTAGTTGCATCGTCCTCGGCCAGAGATAAAATGTGTTTTATCTGAAATGTGGAAGCATCAGAGTAAAATATACAGGACTGCAATAATGGAGCCGGTGTCTGATTCCTTCCACGCGGGGGTCGTGCAGAGGAATCGGCTGTCAGATTCCTCACCTGGTAGAAAATAACAGTGGAGTCTCGTATGTTACCTGGCGTCACTGCCGTCTGCACATCACATGGAATGGTTTAGAGGATGTTCACACGGGGGCATCTTTTATACCACAAATATGCAGCGTTTTTGTCCCAAGAATGCACCAAAAATGCACCGCGGCAAAAACGCATAAAAAAGCAATGTGTTTTTGACACATTTTTACCGCGTTTTGCCTAATGCGGTTTTTAAGTCTAATCTATTGACTGGAAGGGCTCAAAAACGAAAACGCAAAAAGAACTGACAGCTGCATCTTCAAAAACGCAGCCAACAAAAGATGCCCAGTGTGGACAGCAAAAGAGCAATCCCATAGACTTTGCTGGGAGGAGGAAATGCTGCATATAGGGGCATCTGTGTGACCTCAAAAATGCTACAAAAGATGTCCTGTGTGAACTTAGCCTTAATGTTGTTATGAACGCCATTCTATCAATGTAATGCATTGTCAGCAGATGAGGTGTATTATGGGGTTCTGCAGCCGCTGAGTTGTGTATGATGAGGTCCTGCAGCAGCTGAGGTGTGTATTATGGGGTTTTGGAGCAGCTGAGGTATGTATTATGGGGTTCTGCAGCAGCTGAGATGTGTATCATGGGGTTCTGCATCAGCTGAGATGTGTATCATGGGGTTCTGCAGCCGCTGAGTTGTGTATTATGGGGTTCTGCAGCAGCTGAGATGTGTATTATGGGGTTCTGCAGCCGCTGAGGTGTGTATTATGGGGTTCTGCAGCAGCTGAGGTGTGTATTATAGAGTTCTGCAGCCGCTGAGTTGTGTATTATGGGGTTCTGCAGCAGCTGAGATGTGTATCATGGGGTTCTGCAGCAGCTGAGGTGTGTATTATGAGGTTCTGCAGCAGCTGAGGTGTGTATTATGGGGTTCTGCAGCAGCTGAGGTGTGTATTATGGGGTTCTGCAGCAGCTGAGGTGTGTATTATGGGGTTCTGCAGTGGCTGAGGTGTGTATTATGGGGTTCTGCAGCCGCTGAGGTATGTATTATGGGGTTCTGCAGCAGCTGAGATGTGTATTATAGGGTTCTGCAGCAGCTGAGGTGTGTATTATGGAGTTCTGCAGCAGCTGAGATGTGTATTATGGAGTTCTGCAGCCGCTGAGTTGTGTATTATGGGGTTCTGCAGCAGCTGAGGTGTGTATTATGGGGTTCTGCAGTAGCTGAGGTGTATTATGGAGTTCTGCAGCCGCTGAGTTGTGTATTATGGGGTTCTGCAGCAGCTGAGGTGTGTATTATGGGGTTCTGCAGTAGCTGAGGTGTATTATGGAGTTCTGCAGCCGCTGAGTTGTGTATTATGGGGTTCTGCAGCAGCTGAGGTGTGTATTATGGGGTTCTGCAGTAGCTGAGGTGTGTATTATGGGGTTCTGCAGCAGCTGAGGTGTGTATTATGGGGTTCTGCAGCAGCTGAGGTGTGTATTATGGGGTTCTGCAGCCGCTGATGTATGTATTATGGGGTTCTGAAGCAGCTGAGGTGAATTATGAGATTTTGCAGCAGCTGAGGTGTGTATAATGAGGTTCTATAGCATCTGAGGTGTGTATTTTGAGGTTCTGCAGCAGCTGAGGTGTGCATTATGAAGTTCTAGAGAATATTACATTATTCGGTGTGGATTTATCTTACAAATTTTCCAACAAAATTATTTGCAGCATTGCCAAATGGGGTGTGCCCAGTCTGGTTAATAAAGGGATTACAATATATATGCCGTAGTTCTTCCATACACCATGCCCCTCCCTCATGGTGTGTATGTGGTGCTGCACCTCAGAATGTTCAGGTCATTTTAGGTGAGAGGCAGCGACACATACACAGTGCCCCCCATCCTCATGGTGTGTATGTGGTACTGCAGCTCAGTCTGTTCAGGTCAGTGGAGCTGAGAAGCAGCGACACATACACAGCGCCTCCTGTTCTTATGGTGTGTACGTGGTGCTGCACCTCAGTCTGTTCAGGTCATTTTAGCTGAGAGGAAGCGACACATACACAGCGCCCGCCGTCCTTATGGTGTGTATGTGGTACTGCACCTCAGTCTGTTCAGGTCATTGGAGCTGAGAGGCAGCGACACATACACAGCGCCCCCTGTTTTTATGGTGTGTATGTGGTGCTGCACCTCAGTCTGTTCAGGTCATTTTAGCTGAGAGGCAGCGACACATACACAGCGCCCCCCCGTCCTTATGGTGTGTATGTGATACTGCACCTCAGTCTGTTCAGGTCATTGGAGCTGAGAGGCAGCGACACATATAACCTGAGGACTCTTTATTATGTAGAAAGCAGAGATTTTTTTTAATTTCGTACATTCCCCTTCAACATCTGTATTTTGGACTTTTTGGTCCGGCCTACACACAGCATCGGCCATCGGCTCTATGGTGCCTTGTCTGCTATCATCTGGTACATTTATCCTCAGGATTTGTATAGTAGATGCTGATCCCACCAATGGGACCTCGACCTGCGCCGCTCTAAGTGAATAGGAATTTATACCATCTCTCCACAAAGAGCAGCAGCGCCTCATTCTGCAGATACATGTGCGCCCCATTGGGGGATCCATATGTACCATCCATAATGTAATATACAGGCATACAGAATGTACGAGATGAGAAGACCCCAATAAGAATAATTTCAGATGTGGTGGAATTAATGTGGATTGAGGTGCAGATTCTCCAGCACAAATCTGGAGGACTTTATTGTACATTTGAAGAAATCAATTTTCTTAGGATATAAAAAAATGGCCCCTGGTCCTCGCTTGTTTCCTGGAAACTGGGTACAAAATCAGTACGGGGGGCACCAAAGGGCAGTTTTTCACAGGGCGCCATTCAGGCTAAGGCCGGCCCTGGCTATGTTTTTTAGCTGGCACCTATACACACTTGTAGGATGTGCGGGTCAGTTTTTTTGAAATATTTTGAGTGAGTCTCTTTCTGACTGAGCACTCCGCCCTATAAACCAGGCTGTGTTCATGATCCTTATACCAGGAGTCCTAGCTGCCCAGGCATGGAGGTTAGTCCACATAGTGGCATTTCAAGTTAGATTTTTTAGCCTAGCTGCCCAGACAAGGATGTTTTTAACCTAGATAGTGGCATTTTAGTTAGGTACCCGTAATATTGAGATTTACCTTGCCGCTGGTTTCCGGGCTTACATGCATTGGCCAATTCATAAACTAAAAATCTCATTTTTTCAATAGCAGTAATGCAGTACCAGAGTTCCCTTATACATTGATGCCATTTTAGTGTGCAGCTGTTTGTATTTTGTATTTGCTATGTTGTTTCAGCTGGCACCTATACACACTTGTAGGATGTCCGGGTCTGCTCACCTATTAGGTATGCGCTGTAAGATAAGGCTCTATTGAAAGCGGTATCCACGGTATGTAAGCGGTATGTGTATTTATAAAGCGCTAAGGAAAACGAACAGAAGCAGTCATCACTAATAGGTTCATGATAAGCATGGAGCGGGATTGTTGATTACTGCACTTACCTAGTGGGATGGCACCATCTGTATGGAATCTATGAAGCAGCGGTATCCACCGCCGTGCTAGCAAGAGGGCTGGGGAAGGCACCAGGGTTAAAAAGCCGATCCAAGCCAATCAGGTGTGAGTGGGCAGTTCTGTCTACATGGCAGAGCGATGACCGGTCATAGGAGGCTCGTTCAATACAACCAATGAAAGGTTAGTGGGCGTGGCTAAACAGCACTGCATAGAAATGCATGGAGAAAAGCAGGCGCTTGCGCAGTGGCTCCAAAACTGGACTTAAGCGCTCATGGAGGGGAGTGTTTACACTAGGCTTGTGCTGTGAGCAGGTGCACACGTTGTGGACTAGAAGGGCATACAAATAACAGGAAAACGAGAATTAGTCAGTGAATTATAGGTGAAACCCTGTTCTTATGGCAGAATCAGCCGGTGAGGCATGGAAACCAGAGGAGAATCCAGAGGATAATTTATGAAAATTGTGTAATCCCAATATCCATAAGGAAAGAGAATTTACGTTAGTATTCAAATAGGCACAATACTATTACAGTAAGATCATCAGTAAAGGGCAGAAACTATAAGAGAGGTCTAGGAGGAGTTGATGGGCCGGGCTGGTGGGCTGGGGTTGGTAATGCAGGCAGGCATCAAACCCTCTACCCTTACTAACCTCCCCTCCCACTCCCCACAACCCTACCTTCTCCCCCCCCCCTTTGTTTTTGTGCCCAGTTACTTGAATAAAGTCCCCATCTTTCCTCCCCCCTTCCTGCCTCCCCATGTTGTTGTGTGGTTAAAGTGTAAGGCAGAGGAATTGTAACCGGATTGTCTTGGAGTATATTAGTATGGAGCCCTCATGTGCGGGCGCTTGACAAATGTAATCTTCATTTACCATGTATGATTTTGTATCTGCCGTGTTTTCAATAAAAACTAATTGGATTAAAAAAAAAGAAAAGGGCAGAAACAATTTAAAATTAATCAAAAATCATGAAAATGACTAAATCATATTCCTTATTCAACCCTTTTGGGTGCAATATATTAAGTTTGTGAATCCAAAAGGCCTCTCTCTTAAGCATCATTAGTTTAATGTTGCCACCCCTGCACGGGGGCAAAACCTGTTCAATTGCTTGGAACTTCAATTGCAAAATTCTGTGTCCCGTGGTGTTGAAATGGTGGGGAACTGGTAATATTGTCACGCTCCCCGGTCCCCGTGCCCTGCTCTCCGGGTCCCGTGCCCCGCTCTCTGGGTCCTGTGCCCTGCTCTCCGGGTCCCGTGCCCCGCTCTCTGGGTCCCGTGCCCCGCTCTCTGGGTCCCGACGGCGCCCCCTGCTCACCGCTCCGGCCTCTGGCCTCCTCCTCCACGGCCTTCCTGCTTCCTCTCCTTCACCTGCGTCCTCTGCACCGCTTCCTGCCCTGGCGTCTGGCACACGGGCCTCGCGCATGCGCATTATGGCGCGCGCGCGGTCATTGACCCTCTCTTAAAGGGCCAGCGTCCAGAAACAGGATATTGCATATGCAGGTACAGGGTATAAGAGGGTTATCATTCCAGGTGGGCGGGGCCTGTTCTACGTGTTTAGTGAGCTAGGAGTTCAGGTCCCCCTTTGCCTTGTCTGGTATTAACCCTTGTTTGTCTCGCAGAGCCCGTCCTGTCTTGCCATCCGGTCCTAACCAAGACTGCTGCGTAATTCCTGTCGGGGGTTGTCGGCTGAGGACTCCACCATCATCTTCAGTCCGGACCCGGTTCCAATTCCCAACGCCACGTGGTGACCTCCGTCCTCTCGTCCAGTTGGATCCGGATCCACTTGTCATCTCCACCCGGCACCGGAACCGAGGCCTTGTCGTTGGGACTACCATCTGGACCCTTGTAACCTCAGGGACTTCTGTCTTCCTCCTTCCGGAACGGACTGTGCCCTCACAGCTAGTGCTTCAGCTACCGTGCATCTAGGCCCTCTGACGGGGTGACCGGACAGTCCGTGTATAGGGGTTAGCTCCGCGTTGCTCCGCTGGAGGAGTCCGGTGCACGGCCCAGCGGTTCCACCACCAGAACCTTACAAATATATTCTCTTGGCATCTTATAGAGGATGGGAATTTGAAAGAGTCAAGACACCTCATTAATCTAGAACTGCATTGTGTGACCCTCACGGAGTACCTGAGGGCACAGAGGATATCCGGAGGACTGAAGGTCAACCTCAGACCCACAATTTTTCACGAGAACCCAGACAACAACAGGAGGTTTGAACAGATTCTTAACAAATGTTCTTTTGACTTAATGACCCTAACAGTTGAATTTTTACAGAAGGAAATTAAGGAGACCTAAGATAAGATCACAGGCATTAACACCCAGCTAGAGACCTTTATCACATCCCAAGAGGAACTTGAGGGATTAAAAACTCGAATCAACGAAATCCTTGCTACCCACAGAAGTGATGTAGAGAATAAAAAACGCCAAAAATTCTCTCGTGACACGGAGGATTATCAATACAATCAAGTATACAGATGGTATTCAGGTTTCTTCAGCTCCAGACCCTGATCACAATACAGAGGATCTTCCAGCAAATCCTTGTCCAGCCAGGAGAGAGATACCAGGGACCCTTGAGGTCTGCAGTCTTCCACTTCTTCTGTTTTAAGGGGATGCACACGACAACAAAATCAACAACAAGGAGAGGGGGCTACAGGAGAGGCAACATAGGAATGTCGAAATCAACCAGGTCACAGGTAAAGACTCATTAGTCGTTAATATTTCATCTAAGTTAATCAGTCCAGCACAATTGCTGGTTCTACAGAGAGGCTTATCGTTTTGCCCAATCCAAAAATTCAACACTTTTGAATTAGAAATGTACTTGAATAGATTCTATAGAAGTCTTAGACTCGAGGCCCATTATAGTGAATCTATAACATCCATAACCCAACCTACATCTGCCTTGGTCTCTATCACAGACTTGGGCCTTAGAAAGAAGAGTTCATTCAGACCCCCAAGGGGATCAGCTCCCCTAGAGACCTTCATAGAGTTCACCCAGAGAGACTTTGAACAGCTAATAAAAAGTGTTGAATGTGGACAAATTCATCTACGAAGCAATCTGTAAGTCGTCGAGCAACGGGCGATCAACAGCTTACTGGAAGATAAAGACATCATAATTAAACCCACTGACAAGGGTGGCGCGGTTGTAATTATGAATCGTAATGATTATATAGGAGAGATTAAAAGACAATTAAATAATTCTGATGTATATCATGCACTGTTGAGGGATCCCACACAAAAAATCAGGGATGTTTTATTGAAACACCTGAATAATAGTACTATCAATCAAAAGACAGTAGAATATTTAACGAATAAACACCCCGTCACACTGGTCATATATATACTCCCGCAAATTTATAAAAGCCTTAATACCCCCCCAGGGAGACCAATTGTTGCATCCTCAGACTCTCTACTCTCCCCCTCTCCAAATTTCTTGAAAAGATACTGACCCCCTTACCAATAAAACAAAAGCATTTATTTTGGATACGTCTGATTTTCTAGACACCATTAAACGCATAGGTAAAATTGACCCCACGGCCTTGCTGGTCAGCTTGACGTAGAAAGTCTCTACACTAATATTACACGCGACAGGGGCATGGAGTCCATACGTAAACTCCTCTTATGTGACAATAGCATTCAATCACCAGTCATAGATCTGTGTATGGATCTCCATGATCTAGTTTTAAGGGAAAACTTCTTGTTTGAGGATATATACTATCTAAAAGCACGATGGACCATGATGGCCTTGACTGTGGCCCCCCTTATGCCAATTATTACATGGCAGACTTTGAGGACAACATCGTTTACAAGCATCCATTATTCATCAAACATTGTCCTCTATGGCGTAGATTTATAGATGATGTCTTTTGCATATGGGTGGGGCCACTCGAGTCCCTACCTGATTTCCATATCTTTTCCAAAAAACTGTTATTAAGAAGATTGCACACATGTGGTTCTGGACACCCGGAGCAAGTGACGCTGAAATGGAGGCATTGATGGCCCTCGAGGAGCTTCCGTTAGAGAGTAACTCTGAGCCACAAGGTGGATTCCCTCCTAAGATTGTGCCTAAATCGACAAAGTTTCCCCCTCTGTCTCTGTGTTCATCAGTGGAGATCTTTACATGGTTAGTTGCGGATGATTTCCGTACTATCTCCACTTGACGTGCACATGATAACTGCAGTCAGCGTCAAAGGGTGGCATTGAGAGAGCTCCAGGGGATCACTAATGTTCAGATAAAAGCAGCGGAAAAGAGGGGAAACATTGTTGTATGGCCTAATCAAAAATATGAGAAGGAGGTAATGAGACATCTTCATGATAAAAACACCTATCGTAGATTGGATTTTAACCCACTACCCACATTTGTGGCTCAGTTACAGAGGATTCTGGAGGGCATCATTACCAAAAAAGTACTCAATGGCCTCACGGTGAGATTCCTCAACCTTCTATCTCCTCCCTAAAATCCACAAAGCCCCCTTCAACTCCCTGGGGCGTCCGATTGTGTCTGGCATTGGCAGCTTATGTGAACCAGCTTGCAGGTTTATAGACTTCTATTTACAGCCACTAGTTGAGACTTTGCCGTGATTTGTTAAGGACACAACGGACGTCCTTAAACAGGTTGATGGGGTCTTTGTGGATCCAGACACCTTGATTGTGTCTGCTGATGTAGAATCCCTGTACACGTGTATTTCACACAGTGATGGTTTGCGAGCAGTCCGCTATTTTTTGATGAGCAGTTGTCGGGACAGCCTTCTTTGTGAATTGATTCTTGAGCTACTCCACTATAGCCTGTTCCACAACTTTTTCGTATTCCGTGACCGGATTTATCTGCAGACACACGGCACTGCAATGGGTGCGGTCTGCACGCCCTCGTACGCTAATCTCTTTCTAGGGTTTTGGGAGAGGGAGATTTTTGGTGACAAGGGCGCTGGGGTCGCTTCCCATGTGCAGTGCTGAATGAGGTACATCGATGATTGTGTTGTGGCAGGGTACAGTGGACCAGTTCAGATCATTTATGGATGCATTAAACCAAAATCCATATAATATCAGACTCACTTTCAAATTTGATACCCAGAGGATGGATTTCTTGGATATCTCCCTAATGGTGTATAGGTAGCGGCATTTGCAGATGAAGTCTACAGGAAGTACACATCTGTAAATGCACTCCTTCATGCGTCCTCATTCTAGCACTATCAGGGCTGTCCCGATCTGACAATTTTTACGTAGGCGGCGGATTTCTTCTACCCCAGAAGCCTTTGAAAAACAAGCTGGTGATTTACAAACTCGTCTTTTTGAAAGGGGCTATAGCCGTCGCTGTGTGAGACATGGGCACAAAAGTGATAAGAATACTCTAAGACATCAGCTGTTATATAACAAAGGGAGGAGGGAGGATGACCAGAGTATTATTCAGTTTATTGGAACCTTTAATGATCAGTGGGACACCATGAGGTTGATCTTGAGAAAACATTGGTCCATTCTGCGTACAGATCCCGTTCTGGGGAAATGTATCACCGGTGAGCCAGCTATGACTCCAAGGAGATCAAAAAATCTCAAGGATCTCCTGATGCACAGTCACTACGTTGCTGTTTCAGGGAATCCCTTTGGGGAAACTCGCCCCATTAAGGGATATTATCCCTGTGGTCGCTGTGCGGCCTGTAGTACCATACGTAGGACTAGATTGTTCCGGGGCGTGGCTAATACAAAGGAATTCTCTGTTGAGCATTATGTATCCTGTGGCACAAAAAATGTTATCTATCACGCAACTTGCACGTGCAACAGGATATATATTGGGTTGACTTCTCGTGAGTTCCGTATCCGCGTGCGGGAACACGTTTGAGACATTGAGGCCGCCAGATTTGAAAAGGACATTACAAAATTAAAAACTTTGCTGACCCATTTTAAAAAATTCCATGACTGTGATCCAAGATCCCTTAGATTTGTAGGTATTGATGTCATTCATATGGGGTTTCGTGGTGGTGACGTGAAAAACGTGCTTGCCCAGCGGGAGACACGATGGATTGTGATATTGGGCACAATGTCTCCCGCGGGACTTAATGAAAGCCTTAGTTTTGCCCCTATTTTGTGATTTATTTTTTGTGATTTTTTTTTTGTGTGATCTGGTTCTCTCTTTTATGTTGGCCTTCCATGCTTCACTTTGTTTATGCACCTTTTGTATTTTAATTGTAATTATATTTTTAATACATTTGTATTTCATTAATTTTTTTAGTTTCACTCGTGGCTACTCATTCGGTCTGGACCATTCAGCAGTTTTTTATCTTGCCGCTAATTACTGCGTATACATCCATCATCTCCAGATGCGTCCTGTGCGACTCTCTGCAGTAGTCTGCATATATGCGATTTATGTAATTTATGTATTTTGGTGTCCTTTCTTTCTGTATTGGGTGGATATTGTGGAAATCCTATTCTATATAGTAAGTTTGCGATCAGCATGGTTCATATGTCTATGGGGTTTGTCTATTCCCCTACATATGGTGTATGTGGCTATTTTGGAGATGGTGTGATTATCTCCAAATGCACTTTTCCATTTACTCTCTAAAGAGTATTAATGACACCTTATATGCACCAAGGTCCGCTATATCTCCCCTCTGTCTGGCTGCGTGCGGTAACGCAGGAGCTTGGAGGGATGGTGACGCGTCCCTCCTCCCAATCTGTGAACAATGTCCGGACTAAGTGGTTGAGATACAACAAAAGGAGGACAATCGAGTGTATATGCAAATAAATTGTTTATTATAGAAAAGACACACGCAAAACAGTAGTAGGACAGGAAATAAAAACAACTACCACTGAATCAAGGGGGGCATACAATGTGATGAAATGGTACAATATATAGGCCGCCAGTAGCCGTGGGAGAAGTGAACATATGGTAATATTGTATAAAAAAGGCCAATATAATTAGGATATGGTAATAGAATCAAATGTTCATAGTCCCTGATAGTCGTGGGAGAGGTAAGCGGTCAAAAGGGAATAGTATAGTCAACCAACAATTGGTAATATATAGCCGTGGAAGAGAGGAATGCAAGTTATGGTATCATCCTCTAGTCGTGGGAGAGGTGAACCGGTCAAACATAGTAGAAAAAAAATAATAGTAATAGTAGCTCACCCGTCGGGGTGGATAGATACCACCGGCACCTTATTCAACTGAAAATCCCATTGTGCAAATTATAACATGTATATTAATACAGTGCCGGAAGGAATCTAATCGTGACCCAGGCGTATAAAATTACATGCATTCACATCATACCCAAGAGCTATACATTACCAAAGAGCTTGCACTAATCAACGATATAGGAAATAGATACCATACATCTTTTTGCGAGTATGATGTCCAAACACATAAGGTGCAAGTGCATACCAGAAACAGTTCACAATATCATATAAAGTATGGTAAAGGACCGCATACCCACAGATAAAATGAGCTACTGGCACCAGGCATATAAAGGAATCATCACATAATGCACATACCCAGATAGAGAAGGAAGGGGATCGCCACCAACGCGCGTTTCGTGAGGTGTTGTTGCTTCTTCAAGCAGCAGACCCTCATACTTTATGTTTTTGGACATCATGCTCGCAAAAAGATGTATGGTATCTATTTCCTATATCGTTGATTAGTGCAAGCTTATTGGTAATGTATAGCTCTTGGGTATGATGTGAATGCATGTAATTTTATACACCTGGGTCATGATTAGATTCCTTCCGGCACTGCATTAATATACATGTTATAATTTGCACAATGGGATTTTCAGTTGAATAAGGTGCAGGTGGTATCTATCCACCCCGACGGGTGAGCTACTATTACTATTATTTTTTTCTACTAAGTTTGACCGGTTCACCTCTCCCATGACTAGAGGATGATACCATAACTTGCATTCCTCTCTTCCACGGCTATATATTACCAATTGTTATACTATTCCCTTTAGACCGCTTACCTCTCCCACGACTATCAGGGACTATGAACATTTGATTCTATTACCATATCCTAACTATATTGGCCTTTTTTATACAATATTACCATATGTTCACTTCTCCCACGGCTACTGGCGGCCTATATATTGTACCATTTCATCACATTGTATGCCCCCCCTTGATTCAGTGGTAGTTGTTTTTATTTCCTGTCCTATTACTGTTTTGCGTGTGTCTTTTCTATAATAAACAATTTATTTGCATATACACTCGATTGTCCTCCTTTTGTTGTATTCTATTGCGAGTGGTGCATATATTCCGCCAGCGCAAGTGTGCTGGCGGAGTATTTACCATATGGCTCATATATTGGGATATTCCCTCATAAGTGGTTGAGATGTAGAAGGACCTATTGGTTGCAATGTGCATGTACACGCCGGCTGCTGGGATTGGTCACGCAGCAGCACATGACCTGCTGGGCGGATCTATAAAGGTCCTGTCCATGTATGATTTAGCCACATCCTCTGCCTGGTTTCAAAAAAGCGGAACACAAAATGCACGTCCTAGGCCGGGTGCTTTGTCACCTCCACTCCTAGGTCACCGGTACATGTATGCACTAATGTTATCATGTATGTTTTAGGCTATGTTCTAGGTTTTTTGTACAACCCTTGTATGGTCTGTTTTTCTACTGAGCAAATGTGCAATGAAATCGCTATTTATGAGTATTAACCCTTGTAATTGTTAACCCTGCCCCTTCTATGTTTCTTATATGTTAACCACGTCTCTTATATGCACTTACATGGGTTGGAGTATAATGGGACAATAATAATTAATGCTTACTCTGGGGCTATGGGGGTAATAGGTTAGCTACTGCACATGGCACTTTATGAGCATTTATCATATTGAGGAGAATATCGTCATCTTTGCTATTGTATAGAACATATTTGAAATTGTTACCATCATTCCATGTTATGCAGTACGCATTTTGCACAATCTCTTGTACAATGTAGTTTTTTATTTTGTTCTTGTGTGAAATAGAATTCATTATTTTTGAGTAAATACCGTATTTTTCGCTTTATAAGACGCACTTTTGTTCCCCCAAATTTTGGGGGAAAGTAGGGGGTGCGTCTTATAAGCCGAATATACGGGGGGGGGGGGTGTATATATATATATACATATATATATGTATATATATATATACACTGCAGGGTCCAGGGGAGGTGGGGGCGCTGTGCTGGGGGCAGGTGAACGCTGCGGCGGCAGTGTTTGATCTCCTGCTCCCGCCCATATAATATGCACAGCCGCTGACAATCTCAGTGGTGCTGAAACTGCACCGCAGTGACGGGCTGGGGGAGCGGTGCATACTATATGTCTCTGCGCCCCCCTGTGATCGCACATGCCCCCCCATGTTAGATATGGCCCCCATGCTGCTGCTCATTCTAAAATAAAAAAGCTTTACTTACCCCCTCCAGCGTTTCTCCCTGTGTCCCTGCTTCCACTGTGATCAGGCACGCAGAGATATCAGTCTGCTGTGCCGATCACATGACCGGCCGAGAACCAGGAAGTGGAGGAAGAGAAGCTCGGAGCAAGACAGGAGGGAGCTCAGCGCTGGAGGAGGTAAGGAAAGAGGGTTTTATTTTACTATGGGCAGCAGCCTGGGGGCGATATCTAACACAGGGGGACTTGTGCGATCTATATAGGGACCATGGGCAGCACCATGGAGGCGATATCTAACACAGGGGGACTTGTGCGATCTATATAGGGCCATGGGCAGCACCATGGGGGCAATATCTAACACAGGGCAACGTGTGCAATCCATAGGGGGCAATAGGCAGCACAGGGGAATGTATGCAATCCATGGGGGGCCATAGGCAGCACAGATGAACGTATGCAATCCATAGGGGGCCATAGGCAGCACAGGGGAACGTATGCAATCCATAGGGGGCCATAGGCAGCACAGGGGAATGTATGCAATCCATTGGGGGCCATAGGCAGCACCGGGGAACGTATGCAATCTATAGGGGTCCATAGGCAGCACAGGGAACGTGTGCAATCCATAGGGGGCCATCGGCAGCACAGGGGAACGTGTACCATCACAAGGGGGCTATATTCAATATAAGGGGGCCATATCCAGATTAAGGGGGCTAATTTTAGGATGGGGGGCTATGAGGGACATATACCCTATATGATTTGTTAGACGGACACTGGCATTATAAGATGGACCCCATTTAACATTAAAAAAAAAATTATCTTTTCCTTCTCCAAATTTGGGGGTGCGACTTATAATCAGGTGCGTCTTATAAAGCAAAAAAATATGGTAACTTGTATAACTGATCACCCTGTTCCTTATATGCGCCAGAGCATAATGTGATATTACAAATACTGACTAATGCCTGCTCTGGGGCCATGGGTTCAGTACGGTAGTTATTGCACACAGCACTTTATGAATATCTATCATATTGTGGGGATTAATGGCATCTTTTGTATTACAAAAATCATGCTTTAATGAATTAGTGTATGTATGTACCTGAGGACCCTTTGTTCCCTCATCTTTGTGCAATATTAATGTTTTTTCTGAAACTTTGTAAGGCACTTGTTATTCAATAAAATATGAATTGTTATTCCCTTTAAGCCACTTTTTTTGCGGTTTTATTTGTACAATGAATTCTCCTTAAGCATCAATAACACGTGACCTTCACTCAGGTTTACTATGCAGCTCCATCATAATAAGATCAATTTTCTGGATACATATATACTAAAGGATGTTTATGGTAATCTTTCCACTGATCTTCACGTTAAACCCACAGACCATAATACCCTACTACACTACACAAGTCACCATCCCAAAGCCACCAAAAATTCAATCCTATCTCCTAGTTTGAACGGTTTAAAAGAATTGTTTCTGATCCCGATATATGGGAACTAAGATTATCGGAAATGAGAAATACATTTGCACAGCGTGGATATCCTCCAATTGTCCTTGATGAGTGTTTACAACACACATCCTTTCAAAAGTAGGGTAACACAGGGCATATCCCATTTGTCCACACCTTTCATCCCTTTATGTATAAATTACATGGTGCTATTCGTAAACATTGGCACATTTTGAAAAATGGGTATCCCAAAGTTCCTGAATTCCATAACAAATTTCGCCCCTGTTTTCGTCGAGGAACAATCTTAAAGATCAGTCAGGGCCGATATAGGGCCCAATAAAACTTTACCCATCCAAAGACTTCTGGGAACACCCAAAATGGGAACATTTCCCTGTCTGCATTGTTCCCAGTGCAATAATATACAGAAGGGGGATACACTAGTACATCCACGTACCGGAAAAAGATATCAGATAAGAGACTATTTTCCTGCGACTCAATGCATGTTATATACATTATCAAGTGCCCATGTGGCTTATTATACGTTAGCGAGACCTCACAGCGCATAAAGGATAGAATAGCTAAACATAAGTGCACAATAAGATGCCAAGACAATATATTACCAGTTCCCCACCATTTCAACACCACGGGACACAGAATTTCGCAATTGAAGTTCCAGGTAATTGAACAGGTTTTGCCCCCGCGCAGGGGTGGCAACAATAAGCAAATGATGCTTAAGAGAGAAGCCTTTTGGATTCACAAACTTAATATATTGCACCAAAAAGGGTTGAATAAGGCATATCATTTACTCATTTTCATGATTTTTGATTAATTTTAAATTGTTTCTGCCCTTTACTGATGACCTTACTGTAATAGTATTGTGCCTATTTGAATACTAACGTAAATTCTCTTTCCTTATGGATACATCTGTGATTATACAATTTTCATAAATTATCCTCTGGATTCTCCTCTGTGTCCACTGGTTTCCATGCCTCACCGGCTGATTCTGCCATAAGATCAGGATTTCACCTATAATTTACTGACTAATTCTCGTTTTCCTGTTATTTGTATGCCCTTCTAGTCCACAACATGTGCGCCTGCTCACAGCTCAAGCCTAGTGTAAACACTCCCCTCCATGAGCGCCTAAGTCCAGATTTGGGGCCACTGCGCAAGCGCCTGCTTTTCTCCATGCATTTCTATGCAGTGCTGTTTAGCCACGCCCACTAACCTTTCATTGGTTGTATTGAACAAGCCTCCTATGACCAGTCATCGCTCTGCGACATAGACAGAACTGCCCACTCACACCTGATTGGCTTGGACCGCTTTTTTTACCCCGCTGCCTTCCCCAGCCCTCTTGCTAGCACGGCGGTGGATACCGCTGCTTCATAGATTCCATACAGATGGTGCCATCCCACTAGGTAAGCGCAGTAATCAACAAGCCCGCTCCATGCTTATCATGAACCTATTAGTGATGACTGCTTCTGTTTGTTTTCCTTAGCGCTTTATAAATACACATACCGCTTACATACCGTGGATACCGCTTTCAATAGAGCCTTATCTTACAGCGCATACCTAATAGGTGAGCAGGGTGGGCTGAGCTTCAGACTGTTCCCCAGACTTTAACCTATTAGTGACCACTTTGTTTTCTGTATATACTAAACAGCGCTTTGCACATGTTCCCTTATTATGGAATTTCTATGGTTTGAAGGGATAACTCATTTGCTGGGTAAGAGTATTACTTCACAATAGCGCTATTTCTCTATAATGACACCCAAGTCCCTTGCTCCTTCACCCTCACCTGGAAGCTTTATGTTATATGACACTACCAATCTCACTTACATTATTTTATCTCTGTTGGTCTATTCTTTTTGATCTTTTTTTTTTCCCTCCCCTTTTTTTCCTTATTTATTGCATAATTTTTTCAAGATGCAACCATATGTACTATGAACTTTATTTTATTTTTTATTAATTTTATTAATTGTATAATATTTGTCTAATTTATTTTCAGTCATTGACAAAGGCCATGTTCTGGGCCGAAACGTCTGATGCACTAAGACTGAACGTTTAATAAATTTTCCACGTTTTTCACTTTAATCTGGCAGTGCCTCTTTTCTATTATTTAGTATACAAATAAACAAAAATACTTTGTTTCAAATATAAAAACATAGAATCAAAGCATAGATATCAATTATTACCGTTTGAAAGAATACGTATCAGTACATATAGATCTTAATATGCTCATAGCAAGTTAACTTGTGTGTTACAAACTCTTTGAACAGTCCCCGGAGTTCTATTCAACTCAGGGGTCAACTTAAGGAAGCTAGAAATAAACCCAACCTTAAAACAAGTTGTGTTGGACCACAGAAACATCATTACTGGACAACTACAAGGGATTCAAAGCGAAAATGCGATAATGATATCAAGGGCATATGAGGTCCCTCATCTGAGATCTGAAGCCCGATACAGACCCCACAGTCAGTGGTGGGTTCAGCCAACCTCCCCATACCCTATCAACACATCTGCGGACAACCTCTATTTTTGTAAATGAAGTGTTCGAAGAACGACATAGTGTTGACCAGCTGTATCCAGTTACATATGCTAGGAGGATGTCTGTCCTTTCATCTTAAGACTACCCCTTTACGTGTCTTCTTCAAGAAAATATTATTATACTATGATCATTCCTCAGCATCAAGGACTCCAAAAATACATAATAAGGGGTCAAGGGGAACGTTGATCCAAAATGTCCGATAGAAAGACTACCACCTCCCTCCAATATTGTTGAAGGTCACTACAGGCTCAAATCATGTTCCAAAAATCCGCTGCCTCCTCCCTGCATCTCGGACAGCAATGACCCCTGACACCACCCATTTTACCCAGTCAGGCAGGCGTAATATAGCTTTCGTGTACAATACATAGTTGAATCAGCTTATTATTTATAGCAGCTGAGACCAATGTATGAGATTCAAGAATGTCGCTTTCAATAATGTCATCTATAGCAGGTATTCGTGATCTCCATGTATCCAGAACTGTGAGGGGATAGCCGTGAGCCTTGGCCCTGATAAAGGAGCAGTATAACCTGGATATTAAACGCCCAGGGCCCTGGGAGTGGATAAATACCAATTTTTGGGAAAGAGGAGAATTTATTTGCCTTGTGCGGGAATTGTGAGTGGAATGCATGACGTATCTGGAGATATTTAAAGAAATCAGAGTCTGTAGCTCAAAAGTTTCTTGAATTTGGGGAAAAAATTTGAACGCATTATCCTGTATTAAGTCCCCAATCAGAGCTATTCCCTTAGTCTCCCAGTCACGAAATCCTTCGTGTTCACCAAACTGAGGCAGGCACGCATTGCACCAAATCGGAGTTTCCAGGGGGACATCTATGTGGTTATAAATTAATTTAGCCTGCTTCCAGATTTTAACTGCCAACCTGTGTACCGGGAGCAACTTGCTGGAGGGAACAGATTTCCGCAACCTTCAGATCCAAAATTTCCGGCAGACAGGGCTCAGGGGATCTAAGGGGGCTCGTCCGTGTCCACGACCCCAAATACTTAAGCTGCCCCGCTACGTAATACATATATAGGTCCGGAATCGCCATATCTCCAAGAGTTTAGGTCTTTGCAGTTTGGCAAACTAGGTCTAGCTGGGCCCCATATGAAGTTAATCATCATGGAGTCCAATGATCTGAAGAAAGAGCGAGGGATCCACACAAAGATGTTCTGGGTGATATATACGCACTTCAGTTGCACTATCATCTTAATTAAATTGATTCTTACCGCCACCGAGAGAGGGAGAGAGCTTCATCGTTTGAATTCATCTTTAAATAGAGAGAGCAGAGAGGAGACATTGGAGGCTATCATCTCCGTTGAAGATCTAGATAGGAGAACCCCCATTTGAATTGATTTACCACTTTGATTCCATGCATTCTGGAGCCCAGCAGATGCTCTCTGCCATGGGACATGAAAAGTGCATAAGATTTGGTCCAGTTTATTTCCAGGCCTGAGAATTCTCCAAACCTGTCAATCAACTCCATGGCCCTCGAAATCGAGGAATTCAGGGTCGAGGCAAATGGAATCAGATCGTCTGCATACAATGCCAACCTCTCCTCTCCCAGCCCACACCGCACTCCAGCATACACGGGATCTCCCTGAATACGGATCGCCAGGGGTTCAATCACCAGTGCAAACAAAAAGGGGGAAAGGGGCAACCTTGTCGAGTGCCCCTACCCAGACGAAAAGTATCTGATATATCTCCATTCAACTGAATATTAGCACTAGGACACTTGCATATTAATTTGTTCCATTGTACAAAATTGCTTTCAAACCCAAATTCTCGCAAGACCTCATAAAGGTATGGCCATTCTATAGAATCAAAGGCCTTGGCTGCATCTAGAGACACCAGGGCCCAATCCTTCTCCTACCTGTCCCCCATCTGCAGAACTATCTGTGCCCTGCTCAAATTGTCCAAGGTGCTGCTATCCGGCATGTACCCTGTGACGACATGGACTTTCATGGGTTAAAGTTTCTTAAAATTCAGCCAGACAGGATGATAGATTGTTTATAGACGGGGGATAAGTCCCTCATTGTTTTTACAAGACTCTTGTGCACTCATGTAATTGTGTTGGCCACTGAAAGCCAGACGTATTGTTTCTCCAGACTTTTCCAGTAATCATTGTATTGTAGTTGTGTATTGCTAATGTGATTACCTTAGTAGCCATTATCTAGTCTGTGCATTCCAGACTACATGTATACCCTCAGTCTTTCTGTAGACATCATTTGGATGAACATTGTCCATTCAGCTTGAGATTCAGCCAATGGGAGAGGCGATCTTGTCCAACCAATCGATGAGGACACAGTGTATCCAAGTGGAAGGCTGTGGCTATAAAAGGGATTTCTTTAAGCCACCAGGTGGTTGTTGATGGATGCTGATGGATCCAGTTTAAGCTCTTTGGAGCTGACTAGAGGATCAGGATACCTTATGGCTTCAATCTAGGGACTCCGGTTCCGGTTGGAGACCATATCCACTGCCTAGGGATTTCGACTCCGGCTGACAGGATTGTATCATCAAACCAGAGACTACTTAAGGAGGAAACTCAGGTTGGAACAGTTCAGTCACCTGTTACAGACTTTGCAGACCTCACACAGCTTCCTAAATCTGGCATTATTCCTTTCTCGGTGGGTGCCCGCCAAAAGCGGGGTGCTGCTGGATTGGAGTGAATAGCCCTGGCACCTCTGAAGCATGGACATTCTAAATCCCTGGTGAGCCAGCGGAAGGGTGAGACTGTGTTGCCTGTTACATTTGTGTGTTTTGCTGGTTATGTGTTATGTGCCGTTAATTGTTATGGGATCCAATAAAGTCTAATTATTGTGGTTCCCTCACCCTGTGTTGTCTGAACAGCACCAACCATCAGGCATCTACAGTACAGACCAAAAGTTTGGACACACCTTCTCATTCAAAGAGTTTTCTTTATTTTCAGGACTCTGAAAATTGTAGATTCACATTGAAGGCATCAAAACTATGAATTAACACATGTGGAATGAAATACTTAAAAAAGTGTGAAACAACTGAAAATATGTCTTATATTCTAGGTTCTTCAAAGTAGCCACCTTTTGCTTTGATTACTACTTTGCACACTCTTGGCATTCTCTTGATGAGCTTCAAGAGGTAGTCCCCGGAAATGGTTTTCCAACAGTCTTGAAGGAGTTACCAGAGATGCTTAGCACTTGTTGACCATTTTGCCTTCACTCTACAGTCCAGCTCACCCCAAACCATCTTGATTGGGTTCAAGTCTGGTGACTGTGGAGACCAGGTCATCTGGCGTAGCACCCCATCACTCTCCTTCTTAGTCAAATAGCCCTTACACAGCCTGGAGGTGTGTTTGTGGTCATTGTACTGTTGAAAAATAAATGATTTTCCAACTAAACTCAAACCGGATGGAATAGCACGCCACTGCAAGATGCTGTGGTAGGCATGCTGGTTCTTTATGCCTTCAGTTTTGAATAAATCCCCAACAGTGTCACCAGCAAAGCATCCCCACACCATCACACCTCCTCCTCCATGCTTCACGGTGGGAACCAGCCATGTAGAGTCCATCCGTTCACCTTTTCTACAAAGACACAGTGGTTGGATCCAAAGATCTCAAATTTTGACTCATCAGACCAAAGCACAGATTTCCACTGGTCTAATGTCCATTCCTTGTGTTCTTTAGCCCAAACAAGTCTCTTCTGCTTGTGTCCTGTCCTTAGCAGTGGTTTCCTAGCAGCTATTTTACCATGAAGCCTACTACACAAAGTGTCCTCTTACCTGTTGTTCTAGACATGAGAAGGTGTGTCCAAACTTTTGGTCTTTACTGTACATATCTCAGAGGAACACCCAGCATAGCCATCATTAATAGTGACAGCAGTACAAACATATGGTAAGAGGTGATCAATATATAGCCATATAAAAGCAATATGTTCATAGATATACAATATGAGGACAGGAAAAAGTACTAGGGGGAGGGGGAAGGATGAGGGGAAGAGTATAGAGAATAGGCGCCACAGGGCAGAAAGAAGTAAGGAAAGGAGAAGGGAGAATAGGAAGTGGAATATAATAGGATCAGGGAATTGGGAGACAACAGAAGCAGCAGGAGAAGCAATTAGCAGCAACAACGGGAACTATAAACGTTAGCCTCATACAACTCCAACGATGAGGGAAGACAAGATAACTCCAGTCCAAAATCTCCAGGGTGACATCCTCCAACCGAAGTACATCAGACCCTAGAGCAGTCTCTTAGCAGGGGATGAAAACAGGATCTCTTTCTAGCATCCATATCAGCGCTTCTTGGCAGCACCGCAGGTGTTTAGCCATTCATCCGCCTCTGTAGGAGAAAAGAAGAACAGGTTCTGTCTTCATAGATGACCCAAAGCCGGGCAGGGAATGCAATAGAGCAGGGGTGGGGAACCTTCGGCTCGAGGGCCATATGCGGCCCGTGACGACTTTTTATGCGGCCCCTGAGCACATTCCCGGGGACCGCAGTGCTCTGGCGGCTGCCGCACTTTTCCTGGCTGCCGACCTTTTAAATCTCACTGCATGATGCCCTGTTGGTAGATGCTAGAATGTACGGGCTTCATCCAGATCCTGACTTTAGCCCGTACATTGTAAACACTAGAATGTACGGGCTCCTTCCAGGACCCAACTGCAGCCCATACATTCTAGGCTTACCCCGGCCTGTGCTAGCGTGCTCTGGTGGGCAGGGTAAGCAGCACGCTGCACTCATGCGACAGAAGAGCTGCAGCAGATTTACTGGCCTCCCAAACCTGTGCTGTGTGTGTGACTCCTCCCTCCAGTAATGTGAGTACACAACCCATCGCTGCCCCATCGCTCAGTGCTGTGTGTACCCCCCAGTGTGGTTATTAGGGAAAGGGGGAAGGAAGAGGAAGGGACCCCCCCTTTCCACCAGACAGAGCATGTGACCCGCTCTCTAACGCCCCTCTTATAGTCAGGCCAATTGTAGAATTGCCAGACGATAAGCAAGAAGGCCGCTATTCTACTATGCCGATGATTGAAGGGTTCCCGGTGAGAGTAAGGTACATATTCTCCCGACTCCTGCGAGCGGAATATATCTAATCCTGGTCTGATTTCACTGGTCACCTCACAATGATCCTTGGCATAAATTTGCTGCCACCAATTGATTATGATAACTATTACGCCGAGCTTACAGACATGGAATTCAGAGATCGAGATAACAGAACAGCCTAAGATTAAATTATATATATTTAATCGCCTTAAGGGCACACTAGATACTACAATATATACAGGATGGCATTTACAGAATATATATACATATATATGTTAAGGATGAGATACAATTGATCCCTCGATCTGATCGTTGTTCCAAATCAAAATGTCGTTTGTGCACGGCGAAAAAGAATAATAATTAATTGGAAATCAATTAAAACTCTTCCTCTCACGACCAAGGCTGAGGCAAGACTGAAAATCTTTATTCTCGGACAATTAGACCACGAAGTGAAAGGGGTGTAAACAAAAGTTTTAGTCCAATCAAGTATCGTAGGTCAGGGCTTCATGACGTAGAGAGATCTGCATATTCTCCGTTGATTGGTCAGTCTAGGCTCCAGGAATTTCTCTTTGTTCATCTGTCTTGGGTGTAAACCAGGAAATGGTGGCCATCTTCAAGCTATACATATATATATATATTCTAGTATATACTGAGTTTAAGGAAAATACACTGAATATGCAATATACTTATATACATGTTAGTAAGAAACAAAAGCATTCACAAATATGTGTGTTAGTTCACATCTACTGAACTATATAACTGAGTCTATGAAATGGCTGAATTAAGTATTTTTGGATACTCAATTCTTTATCCTCAACAGTCCCCCCTAAAGACTTACTTCTGCCATTTCTGAATTCTAAGGGTACTGTGTTCCCTTAGGAAGAGAGGTAGGAAGATCTGTTGAAAAACCTGCCTAACTGAACGTTGAAACATGGGCGGAAAGGGGAAAGGGGTTTTCTTCACCGGTTTGAGACCAAGGACTCCTAGGCGAGTCCTCACCCTTTGTAGTTGGACTTTCCCATGTCTCAAGGTTCTCTAAGTCCTCTCTTCTAACTGTTCTGGCAATGCTGGTCTAAAACTGTACAGGGTTTTCTGAAAAGGATAAGTATGAGCAGAACGCTCAGTGCAGCTCTGGTTGATTAACCCTTCTACAATGCGAGGTGTGGATCCATAGATGTTTCTGTGCTTGGATCAGCTCCTCTAGTGTTGACTCATAGCTCTTTCTCGCTTGTCCTTTAGGATTAATCAGTCTCCTGACTGGAGACCATATGCTAATAGCTCTGATTTAAGATCTGGAATTATAAAATACACCTGATTATCACACTATTCAATCAATTATATAAAAATATACATGCCTATGCTAAACCAAAAAAACATCTTACATAAAGACCTGCTTATTGCAAAAAGAAAACAGAACATATACATTTTATACACCATTTACTAGTTTCCACTTTTCTATAAAATATACACTTTTTGTAAACACATTTTTCTTTACATACCACCTTCATGTGCTTCTCAACAATAATGTCGTTTTCTGCACTGGAATGCCTCTGACCAAACCTGGAGAGAAATTTACACAACACGCACAGACTTGCATACAACGTGCTCATGATATACATCTATAATCAGTTTGCAGTCTCTAAGAATGGGTAGAGTAGGTGCAGGGTGTTTCTACGGACTCTTTACAGTTTTTTTTTTTTTGTTTTTTTTTCACTTCGTCCTAGGCACTTGTCTCACAAGACTGGGTGAATCTGCCCACCTGGGTACTGAACCCGGTGTCACCAAAGCACACACTGACAATTGTCTTTCACAGATGTTACCTGGGCCATCATTAAGAAGAGCTCTCATGGCAGAGAAAGCTTACCACCCTTTATCCACAGACCTTCCTCAGTCAGCTGGCTCCCTGCATGTCACACTCCATTCCTTGTTGTATCGCTTGTTCCTGTAGGGATTTAAGAACACAAGGAGTAACAGAAGTCACTGACGTGACCAATGTCACCAAGGCATGGTCGGTATTGGTGAAAGACTCTCAACTCTAGGCCCGTTCACTGCTTCTTGGTCAGCTGCACCTGTGCGGGGATCTCCATCCGAATCCATCAGCTCAGATCTAGACTTTCTTTTCGGCATACCTAATTCATTTGACAACAGGAAAAAATCTACAACCTACATACACCTCTAAAGACTCTTAACCACTCCTGTTCTACCCATCTAGAGAGGGCATTTAATGCATCACTGTCTCCTGTATCAATAGGATTGGAGGGAGTGGTCGAATTTAGACTACCTCATGTGGTGTAAACAGCAGCATATCCAGTGCAGAATCGACCACCATCTGGTTTCATCTATAAAAACAAAAACTAAAAAATATACATTAGATCATTCTTATAACTTTATCTCTGATCATAATACAGTTAGTGGTCATCTATACCTCACATGACTGAGAATACTAAATAAATAAACAAACAAATAAATAAACAAATAAACATATAAGACAAGACTTTCCTATTTCAGTTAACAGATATACCTCATAGTAATCTAATAAACATAACTTATGGGAAAAAGGTCAGCTTCAAAACCTATCTAATATGCCTGCTGCGCCCTCCAAGAAACTGGAGAATATAATTAATACCTTATTCCCCCCTTGTTTAATTGTTTATTTACCAATATGGCAAAATTCAGCATTTGTATACTGGTATTCCCTAAAAGAAAATATAAAACAGCAGGTAATAAATTAGCCACATACTAAAACCTAAAATGAACAAACACTGAAAATAACGTACATCTCAGAACACTATACATTACTGGGAAATTTTAAACTTTACAATAAACACTGTATCCATAAAGAAAAGAAAAACCTTTCATAGTAGAAACAACTAAGACATGATTAAATGACAGCTGTGATTAGGCGACTAACCTGCAAAAATATATAAATTGTTTAGAAATAATCGAAAAAAAACAGAAAAGGTGATAGAGTCACAAAATAAAAATATATTGTTCAAATAAATCGCCATTAAAAACAAAACAACACAAATTATATCGCACATCCCATAAAATTTAATATTCCCTATTCAGGTATAAACAGCAAACTAAAAATGGGAAACCCTGAACTCTAAGGGTTAAACCAAACTTACGTCACTATTGGAGAGAGACACATTCCATCAAGACACATTCCATCCCTGTCTCTTAAAAGCGAGACAGGAAGAAGAAAAAAACTCATCCTTTGTTATAACAAAGACGTAGCAGGGAACACATCCATTACCCATATGTACATTGGATGCATTATACATTTTTCCTAATTCCTTTTTTACAAATGGATTTGATACATTTTGACATCAGTAGAGGTAAGTCGTTTACGATTTTTGTTTTAAATTAACTAACATAGTACAAAGATATATATATATTTACCTTCCTCTATTTTATTTTATGATATAATGCTGCAGGACTTTTAAAATACCAATTAATTTTATGTGAACAGATCTATTTCCACATCAATTCTGTAAAAGTTTCACTTACTTATCTTTGACTTGCACTTATGGGATAACTGAGTAAACAAATATACTATTTATACTTATTCAAATGTGTTAGTCATATATACCAGAGAACACCTCCCACCGGGGATGGGTGGAGAGCTTTGAACAAAGAGCCATTGCGAGGGGTGTGGCTTATGAGGTGTACTGCCATCAGTGAGTGTAGCAAGACGGCTGCCACAGGAAGTTCCAGGCACCTGACTTCCGGGTGCAGCATCCATGTTGTGACTCCCTGGGTGTACTGGGAGTGGCTGGAACTACGTAGTAAACCAGGGATACTTTTGGTGCCTGTAAATTTGCATTTCAGCATACAAAGGAGAGATTTGATTAGCACCAGATATAATGACTTCTAGAGCAGAACAATGAGGCACCGCTAGAGAAACACATTTAGTGATTCTACAAACAGCAACAGACAGTGAATGAGGTCTTTGTTCTTCATTATAAACTCACTACATATTAATCTGAACTTCAATACATGGGTTGCAGCCTGCCATCTAGTGGTAGTCCAACGATATTACACAACTTTTTGCAATCTTTTATATTTTTTCCGTTTTTTGTAACTAGGGCGACAGCGTTCTCAGCTCCTACTAAAAACAACATATTTATCTTTTGAACAGAGTATACAGTGCTTAATTGGATCGGCCGTTCCAATGGAGTCCTTTCTCGTCTCGTCCGCGTTTGTAACACGCTGACAGTGACTCGCGTCTAATACGCATGAGAATCCGCTAACTCCAGCACCCTTACCTCAACTAAAGGGAGTTCCTTTCCCGCCTCGTTATGAAGACCTACCTGCTCATAACAGTGGCTCACGTTTAAAACGCAGAGGAATACGCTAAATCCACTTTAAGTTAACAGAACCCTTCCCGCCTCGTTTATTATTTATCCAACATTCAATATTCAATATTTAATATTCAATATTTAATATCTGATGTTTAATATCTAACAAACAGTGGCTGTGTCCGCAACACAGGGGAATCGCTAGTTCTCATACTTCTGTTCAAAAACAAACAAGTTAAAAAAACTGAAAAATGCATGAACCCGTTAATTTCTCTCAAATCCAAACTAAAATAACACTTGTTTTTCTTTCAAATCATTACAACTCTGCTTGCTTTACGATACAAAGGCTGCAGCCCACTGACCCCTCCTCTCTCCAAAGAGCTGCGCTGTTTTAACACCCGGTGTCTGCCTCTTCCCTCTTCCACCCCCTTCTCCCCCACAGAACAAAGACAGCGGCTGCGTCTAATGTGGGCTCTATTAACCCCCCCCCCCCCCGCTTTCTAACACACACAAACTTTCCTCTTAGTGAAGAAGTGCAGGCAAGGGGGAATTAACTATCAACCCCCCTGCTTTCTTTGTCTAAGACACTGCAGACACAGCGTGTAATACAACTCCCGCGCTTAGTCTGTGACTACCCCCCCCTCTTCCTTTGTTCACAGCGAAGAAGAAAAAAACTACAGGCAATTAACTCTTTGAAAACTAGATCAGAGCGTAGAATCTACAAGCTATCTATGAAGCTAAAAACACCGTTCACAATTAGCAATAAAGAAAACAAACGATCAGATCGTATGATCCACGGACCCTATGACGCTATGGGGTCTGGGTCCGTCTCTTTGTTCTTAGACTACCGGCGAAAGATTCAAGCCCGCTAAGGGTCAATAGCGTCAACCCCTTCCTCAGTTCAGGGATCAGACCTTTCGCCACAGATCTCCGAAACCGCAGGCAGTTCTCATATACATTATATATGACACTTACCTGCGATTTTGAGTGATCAGCTCCTGTTTCGGCGGCCTGTGGGTACTAGGAAACGATCCCTCGGATCCGAGATAGAAGTTCGGCCAATCTTTCTTACGGTATCCCAGCGGTGCCTCCAGTTGTTAAGGATGAGATACAATTGATCCCTCGATCTGATCGTTGTTCCAAATCAAAATGTCGTTTGTGCACGGCGAAAAAGAATAATAATTAATTGGAAATCAATTAAAACTCTTCCTCTCACGACCAAGGCTGAGGCAAGACTGAAAATCTTTATTCTCGGACAATTAGACCACGAAGTGAAAGGGGTGTAAACAAAAGTTTTAGTCCAATCAAGTATCGTAGGTCAGGGCTTCATGACGTAGAGAGATCTGCATATTCTCCGTTGATTGGTCAGTCTAGGCTCCAGGAATTTCTCTTTGTTCATCTGTCTTGGGTGTAAACCAGGAAATGGTGGCCATCTTCAAGCTATACATATATATATATTCTAGTATATACTGAGTTTAAGGAAAATACACTGAATATGCAATATACTTATATACATGTTAGTAAGAAACAAAAGCATTCACAAATATGTGTGTTAGTTCACATCTACTGAACTATATAACTGAGTCTATGAAATGGCTGAATTAAGTATTTTTGGATACTCAATTCTTTATCCTCAACATATATATATATATATATGTGTGACGCCCTGGCAAAATCAGGTAGTCACAGAAGTAGTCCACCCTCCTTGATACCACCAAAAACCCACACCCAGGTACAACACACAGCCATTAAAGCCTAGCCACCCCCTCATGATAATAAGGACACACCAGTGGGCAGGATCAGGACGATGAGAACGCCCACCTAGGGGTCTTGAGGTGTCAGGGGCGGAAACACGACAGTTTTAAAGTAGAGACAAGTTTGCGCAGTAGTTTAAGCTAACAGTTGAAGGAGAATGGAAGTTGAAGTCTGACAGTGAAGTGAAGTGAAGTCAGGGGTAGGGGCCCCTGGACTACCTGGCTAGGTGGCAGACAGTAAACAGGGCCACAGGCGACGGAGATCCGGTCGCGGGAGACCTTAATGGACCGGGGCAGGGTTGTATCCCGCCGGTGCCAACAGCGGGAATCCGGTCCGGAGGCCATGCACAGATGGAGTGTCTGGACCCTAGGACGAGGAAGGTTGCATGCCCCCTTGTCAATCAACCTGCAGAGGACGAGGTTTCAGGCCTTGTTACCCAGAAGCCCAGAGAGTGAAACAGAAGCCCAATGTGGGGGATAGGGTGTCCGTCACAACCCACAGAAATCCCAAAGGTCAGATTTCGCGGGCCACAGACCCCAAACATACACAGTACCGGGAGTGGACTTCCCCGTTTTATGCGGAGTCGTCCCACAGAAGACACAGACAGAGGGCAGGAGGAAGGGACCCCTGTTTGCTACACCCGGGTGTGGGACCCGAATACACTTACCAAAGGCGACCGGTCACTGGCAATTTGGTTTACCACTGGACTTGTGTGTGATTACTGAACTGTGAGTACACCATTGATCCCCAGTCCAACCCGGCACGCCACCTTCAGCCGCCATTACTCCCGTGTACCAAAAAGGGTCCCGGGACTACACCTCCTCTACCCATGGAGGGGATCCCATCTTGCTGCCCCGCTCCATCAGCCTCGGGTGCCCACATCACCAGGCAGCGGTGGTGTCACCATCCCTCACTGCAAACCACGGGTGGTGTCACCGACACATCAATCCCCTGTAAATATCCCCTTCCGACGGTTGTGAGGACGCACGGTTGTGCGAGCCCGGGTCCGGTCACCACTCGAGCCGCAGCAGCGAACCCAGATCCGAGCGACCCCAGAAGCGGCAGCGGCCCACGCCCGCAACAACCCGAACCTGGCGTCACGAACAGGATTCCTACCCCATCCACAGACCTGGATGACATGCGCCTTCTTTTGAACTCTAGACCGTGAACCGTTGCAAAATTTTGAACTGCCTCCATCTTGCCCACCATCTTTGGCGCCCAAAACAACAACATCGTCATCTTATTCCCCGAAAAAGGTGCAAAGTTGAAGCTCCGCCCCCTAGGAACGTGGGCGGAACCCGGTGACTCCCAAAGCAGGAAGTTGCAAAGGACAGTTGGTTCCGCGAGACTACTGTCGAAAACCAACGGGGAAAGACCGAAAGGATGTCGGCACCTGATGGTGACGGTGGAGCGGTGGCTCCCGCAGCGGTGCAGGATGACGGAGAAGCAGCAGGCCCTGCTCCGGTCGCAGGAGCGGTGGAGATAGCAGTCCCGGCGGTTACACAAGTTATGCCGATCACCTTTCCTTTCGTGCCCGGCGCTGCCTAGCTACCCCAATATGATGGCAGACCCCATGCCCTGCAGGTATTTAAGAAGAAGATATGCACTGTTCTTGATATGTATGCCCTTACTGGCAAGCAGCGTGTGTCAGTGGTGCTCGGACAGCTGACCGGCGCCTCCGAGCAGGCTGTAGAAACTTGAACTGACGAAGATCGGGCCTCCATCTTTGACAAGTTGCAAGTAGCCTTTGAGACCCGCACGGAGGCGGAATTAAGGATGCAGTTTTATAATTGCCGGCAGCGTACACAGGACAGCATCAGAGACTACGCCTTGAGGCTACAAACCGTTCTGCGCACTCTGGGGCAGGTAAACTCTATCAACGAGCCCAAGAGTAACAAAATGCTGGTGGAGCAGTTCCTGCAGGGGCTGGGGTCAGCGAAGGACCGTAAGCAGCTGCAGCTGTGGGCCCTGGAGCATCCGGACTTAAACTTTGCAGTTCTAAATAACTGGGCCATCAAGGCTTTACAAACCCCCAAAGCTATTGACTCTGTACCATCGCCCTGGCCAACTGATACTTCTCACTTATTGGTGAAGCCTCCTCTATTAGCCATACCAGCACCTGCAGTGCTAGTTGCAACCCCTGGAACTCCTTTTGACCTGTCATCCCAAGTTCAGCAGCTGAGCAAGGACGTCAACAGGATCCTCGATGCCATGCAGCTCCAGCAAAAGACCAAGCCGGCGGAGAAGATCCAGCTCGCCCTGGATGCAGAGAAGGAGCAACAACTGGTATGGACAGCCCGTTTGTTACAGGTGCAACAAGACCGGCCACTACTCCCGTCGGTGCCCTTTAAACGAGCAACCCCTGAGGCCAAGGGCCAATCCTCAGGAATAGATCCACCAGGTCCAGCTGATTGACGTGAGCAGTATGTCGGAGGCCGCCCTATCATCTCCCTCACCGTAGACGGGATCCCGATGTTCGCACTCCTGGACACTGGCTCGCAGGTAACGACTATACCTTATGTACTGTATAAGCGTTACTGGTCTGATGATGATTTCACCCTGTGGCGCCCCTGAGCTGGTCAGGTGCCACTGAGTACTGCACCCATGCTGGGGGCAGTACAACACAGGTAAACCTCTGACCCTACTTTGATTTTTAAGGCTAAGATGGATCGTCTTTTGATTCATGTACATCACCAAGGAATCATTACAGAGAGAGAACTCGAATTTCTTACTGTCAAGAATCCCACTACGCCAACGTTTTACATGCTTCCAAAGGTGCATAAATCATTGACTAATCCACCAGGTAGACCTATTGTTGCTGGAATAGGCGGAATTTTGGAACAACCTTGTCTATATTTAGATTTTTACTTACAGCCCATTGCCCTACAGTTGGACTCCTATATTAGAGACTCGGCGGACCTCATCACACGATTAGAAGATCTCGATATCCCGGAGGGTACTATTTTGGTAACTATGGACGTTGAGTCCCTTTACACCAACATCAAACATGATCTGGGTGTGGGGGCAGTTTCATATTTCCTATCTAAAAATAGTACGGGCTCCAGAGAACATGATGAGTTCCTGCTAAACCTGCTGTCTTTGATTTTAAACTTGAATTACTTTGTCTTTGACAGGGTGTTTTATAAGCAGGTGTCTGGGACCGCGATGGGGGCACGTTGTGCCCCCTCGTATGCTGGCATTTTTCTTGGATGGTGGGAGGAGACGAAGGTCCGAAATACGATCAACTATGGAAGATACGTTTACAGGTGGTTTAGGTACTTGGACGACATTTTGATGTTATGGACTGGGTCGTGGGAGGATTGTGAGAACTTTGTTATGGAATTGAATAACAAGTCACTCAATATTTTTCTCACATCCTTTTTTTCGCTCACCACAGTTGATTTTGTAGATTTGAAAATTTCTTCATCAAACTCAAGAATCGTGACAGACCTTTTTCGGAAACCCACCTCAACAAACAGTCTCCTGCATTAC